>NC_090265.1:228318681-228626566 GCF_040414725.1 Anabrus simplex
GCGAACCTCGAGCACTATGCCAGTTGTTTTCATCGGAGGACCAATGATAACATTTTCAAGACAAGTTTACTTTTACGGTTTTGCAAACAGTAGTGGATCCAGGAATTGTAAAGAGTCGAGAAAAACTTCAGTACACAAAAATTTCGAGCACTATGTCGGTAGTTACCATCGGAGGACCAATGATAACATTTTTAAGGCAAGTAATAGCTTATGCTTTTGCCAACGGTAGTGGATCTGGGAATTGTAAACAGTCCAGAAAAACTTCAATACACGCGAATTTCGAGCACTATGCCAGTAGTTGTCATCGCAGGACCAATGATACCATTTTCAATACAAGTAGAAGTTTACGGTTTTGCCAACAGTAGCGGATTCAGGAATTGTAAGCAGTGCAGTAAGACTTCAGTACATATCGAGCACTGTGCCAGCACTTGCTATCGGAGGGACAATGAAACCCTTTCAATTAAATGAACAGCTTACGGTTTTTAACACTAGTTGCTCATCCATGAAGTGTAAACACTGCAGAAAGACGTCAGTACCCCGAAATCACGAACACAATGCCAATAGTGTGACCTAGAGAAAAATAGATAAACTGTGGCGAGAATATCTCCGGGCAGTTTTTCTTGAAGTGAGCTGCAAGGAAACAGAAATACTCTCGACCACACCAAAGTAAATGAAGTGAACCCTGACATACCGAACGAAATGACGGATGACTGGGTACACGAAGCGTATGATACTATATGTACGACAATGCCTCCTTTAACAGGAGTTGAGTGACAGTCTTGTTGCGGATATGAAGGTGAAATATATAAAGTAAATCCGGAGAGAGTGAAATATTATTGCAGATCAAGGAAGGTCAAAGGGAAGTAAAGATTCAAGAATAAGACAATCTTTAAGCTCTCTCGAAGTACAAGGCACGTATCGAAAACACCCTTGATCATAAAAAGAATGATACGTCCGACAGTTGAGAAGGTGAACGATAAATAGTTTGGAGTAAGAGAAGGGATTTTATCACACATCAAGTTGATCGTATTTGTGATGGATTGTGGATTGTTATTCCGTTCATTTATTGGTGTGTTGTCGCCTTGTATATGCATCACTGAGGCACCTCCCTCAGAAAACAGAGACTATACGCGCTGCCTAAGAGTATAATCTCCTATTTAGTCATATCTACGTCTAGTAATGCGTCAAACGAGGCTTTTAGGTTTTATGTCAGCGCGAATAACAATTCTGACGAATAAAACAGAAGTCTGTACGCGAATAATAATAATGGAATTTCTGAGCAGAATAACGAATATGAAGGACGATGAAAACAAGAAGGAATATTCAGCATTAATGATGGAGAAAGATCCGAAGAGCAGAAACTGAAATTACGTCCATTGTTCAAGATGTACTTTTGTAATCCACGCAAATATAACGATATTAAAAATGTTCGTGGAAATATGAATTTCGTGATTATTTTTATGCGTTAGGGGGAATATGATGCGAGCATAACTACAACACATATGTTGAAATTTTCCCTTCTCAAAGATCACAATTTTGTGAAGACATAACGACGGATTTTACAAGCTAAAAACGAAATGAATCTGAAAAAATTCTATTCGTACACTACTTTTAAGGATACTGGGATTTAGACATGGAACATTTTACACCTTTGAATGCATAAATTTTAAAATACTATTTGATGTAGCTCTTTTTTTTCCGAATGTTTCGAAAATCACACCAACCAATGAAGTCTTTCTAAGTAAAATAATATTGCCTAGCTCATGGCTGTGATGACTAATACGGTATAAGATTATCAGGAACTTCAACCAAACAACAGCTGTCTATCGCCACAGTATTATCGTTTTCGTGTTATCACTTTCATTTAATCACACATCAGTGCACCTGTGTTTATGTAAAATTTTAATACGCACACTAAAATATATGCAATGGTATTTCAGCCGTTTATAATGTAAACTTTTATTTTTGGGTTCGATAAAAGTGCCCGACTAACTCAACCGATGGAATGGCAAGAGCCTATTCCGGGCGTACAGGCTTTGATTGGGTAATCGGGTGCTCGTTCCAATGTTTACATCTTGTCGAGGGCATGTAAATCAATCCAAATGACATAGCAAGTTATTAATAACCAGGGGTAAGGTAGGGCACCAACATTTACTTAAATGATACTACATTTGTTGGCGTGCTAGCGAAGATTTAACATCTTTTCATATTTAAGTCGGGTGGAAAATAAATGGTAGAAAAATAAAACAATATGAAACAGACGGATAAATGACAACAATTAAAAACAATAGCAAGGAATTTCATTTACAAATTAGTAAAGATTGTTGGTCTCGTTACAACAATGAGCGATTTGGATCTCATTATTACCATCAATAGGGGCGTCTATGAAATAAATGGCGTATGGCTTTTAGTGCCGGGAGTGTCCGAGGACAAGTTCGGCTCGCCAGATGCAGGTCTTTTGATTTGACGCCCGTAGCGATCTGCGCGTCGGGATGAGGATGAAACGATGATGAAAACGACACATACACCCAGCCCCGTGTCAGCGAAATTAACCAATTACGGTTAAAATTCCCGACCCGACCAAAGGCCAGCACGCTAACCATTTAGCCATGGAGCCGGACAGGGGCGTCTATGAACGAGGACCATGCGAATTATAAACTTCACAGTCACAATTCCTCATTATCATTTCCTATCCGATCATTACGAAAACAAACAAAAAATTAGCCTCGAAGAAATCATAAATTGAGTTATATAAAATATTACTACATAATTGACTTCTATTATAGTACAAAGCTGGAAGTGACATTTTTATTTTATGATACTAGGTATTTCATAGCACTTGATGGGGCTCTGTAAATTATATTTTTAATTGTACATCTTTGCATCGGTTCCTATTAATATAAATTGACAAATCAAAGACTCTATACTATTATACAAATAAAGGTCTAATTAAATTTTACTATGGTATTCCTCAAAATAAATTCACATACACATCACACTGAATCCCTGTAAACAACAATGATGTATGGGAACAAAATAATTGACCTTACCGCAACTCCAGATATTTTAAAAATAAATAAACATGCAACTATGCACAAGACAATCAAACAACAGTAAACACCGACACATCATAGCTGCCGTTGACCTGCAATGAAGAAGACTAGAAAAGCATTTACTCTCTATAACACATCCTTGAAATAGTGAGGGTCTTGGAATAAAACTGTAGTATTTCATAATATATCCTTGAAATACTGAGGGTCTTGGAATAAAACTATAGTATTTTATAGGCCTAATTTTTCAGATTTTCATAATCAACATGGATACTAAAAACGTGAAACTCAGTTCGGAATAATTATGTTATGGGGAAAATTTTCTATTCAATCTTGCTAATTCAAATCCATGAAATTTGTAAGCATTCCTTCGATAACATCCGTCATGCTTCCATACTAATATGATGCTCGTTAGTAATATCCCATACAAGGCATGACCTCCTCATGACTCTTTAACAGTAAAAGTTCCTCACAAGTTTATTGTTTACAAGCATTTGCAGCCGTTCTTCGCACGGCAATTTTGCAGAGGATTACATGTTTCCTTCAGGAATTCATGAGAAGTAAAATGGATCTATTCACACGTTTAATTCGACATTTTAAAGTGATATTTTCCTACGAAAGTGCCGGGCGGTAATGTGAAATATGATGAAGCTGAACAAAGTGGAGAAAGAGAATGAGGACGATTTCGGAACACGGTACAGTTCCTGGTCGAAGTTGTGGGAAATTCTCCATGGTTCTCAGGTTGCATATTGTATCTCTGACCAATGGCGTGGCGGTCTGATGTTGATGATACCTCCCTTAATATCTGCCCTTTCAAAAAGAGTAAAATGGCCCTTTAGTTTTCCCATTACCCAACTTGAAGTGACATGCATGTCCTGTCCTGCGGGACTAGACTAAACATCCAGTTATTCGTAATCATCTGCGTTATTATCCGTCGTACGATAAATAAGTACATGGCATAAAAGAACATACATAACATATTCTTAAACATTTGTTATATATAGGCTTTTGAAAGACCGAATGTTAACAAAAATATTTTGGGAATAATCTTCCTATAAATACCAATTTCATGTGTTTTGGCCGATACCTTCGTTATTCGAAGTGTCGGACACCTCCCCTTCTTTTCTCTGGCGTTATATAGAGGATGATTGCCTAGTTGCACTTCCTCTTAAAACAATAATCACCACCACCTTCATGTGATTACCATAACATCATATGCACCTGATAACACAATCCTGAGTGAACAGATTCCAAATACAGTAGAACCCCGCTTAACTGAACTGCGTTTAACTGAAACCCGGCTTAACCGAAATTCTCTGGCAAAATTGTGTTTTAATATTTTGTTTTACCCTCTTGTTCTTAGCCGTCGATATTAGTAATTCACTTGCTATATGTGCTGAGAGCTACTAGGCAAACCCTATCCCAGAATGCACGTGTAGCATAAGCAACATAAAACAAAACACTTTCTTACCATCTAGCCCTCCAGTTCGATCCATAATACATGTTTACTTGAAAGAGCAGGAATTATTATTATTATTATTATTATTATTATTATTATTATTATTGTATCATCATTATTACTGTATTACTGTCATGAAGATTATGCAGACGACTCCGATCTTGACAATAGCAGTTCTGAGAATCGAGTTACATCAGATGATGCATTGCAGGTAAGATTGATTTCGAATTTTTATTAAAATACAGTACCACACCCTTTAATTACAGTCCCCCCATAGCACTACAGCCCTTGAAGGGCCTTGGCCTACCAAGCGAACGCTGCTCACCACGAAAGCCTGCACGACGATTCCTCTCGGCCGTTATTTTTGGCTTTCTAGACCGCGGCCGCTATCTCGTCGTCAGATAGCTCCTCAATTGTAATCACGTAGGCTGAGTGGACCTCGTACCAGCCCTCAGGTCGAGGTAAAAATCCCTGACCTGGCCGGGAATCGAAGCCGGGGCCTCCGGGTAAGAGGCAGGCACGCTACCCCTACACCACGGGGCCGGCCGTTAATTACAGTACTGTAATAAAATTACTGTATACAGTATTCAGTTCAGTAGAAACAAAAAAAGTTTCATTATTTCAGATTGTTTTGCGGTTTACTGAACAATGCAATGAATCTACACCAGCTGATGTATTGTTGATTAAACGGTGGCGCAACTACGCTGCACCAAGAAAATTCAGAAGAAAATCACTGTTTTTATACAATGAATGACATTATGTAATCATTTAAACATTCATATGCAGTATGCACCTTTGCTTAACAGAATTTATGCATTTTTATTTCGACATTTAACTTTCGAAAATATTTACCATGTGTCATCCGAAAAAACGCGTCAACCGAAGTGGCTCCGCCCCCTTTATTTCGGATAAACGGGGTTCTACTGTACGTAGTTTTGTTGAAATACGTTCAGCAGTTTTCCACTTTTAGGAGTAGACAAATAGACACAAAAGGGAAAAGTTCTACCTCATGTTTCCTCGGTGTTCAGTTACGTTAGGGGGGGTCAATTTTCAAGCCGAGCGAAATATTATGCATCCATTTTCTTCAGTTATGGATCCTTCAAATAACTATGTGTCTGCGAGGGTGACCAATGTTAACACAACGACATCGGCAACTACAACTGAAATGGGCACGTGACCCTCATCACCCGACGTTGGCGCATTGGCGGAGCGTTGCATGGTCTGACGAATCCCAATACCTTCTTCATCATGCCGATGAGAGGGTGCGAATCCATCGTCTTCCAGGAGAACAGCTCCTTGACACCTGTACTGCGGGATGGAGACAGCCTGGCGGCGGCTCAATTATACTCTGGAGAACATTCACGTGGGCATCCATCGGTCCAGTGGAGCTCGTGTAAGGCAACATGACGGCCAAGAAGTATCGCACACTGGTTGCTGACCACGTAAACCCCTTCATGACGATCATGTTTCCCAACTGCAGTGGCATTTTTCAGCAAGATAATGCGCCATGTCACAAGGCCAGGAGTGTAATGGAGTGGTTCGAGGAACACAGTGGAGAGTTGTAATTGATGTGCTGGTTCCCAACTCGCCAGATATTAACCCAATAGAATCCATCTGGGATGTGATTCAACTTGGCGTCAGAGCTCAACGCCCCCATCCCCGGAATTTACGGGAATTAGGTGACTTGTATGTGCAAATGTGGTGCCAACTCCCTCCAGCGACCTACCCATGGATCATCGCTTCCATGCCAAGAAGGGTCGCCGCTGTTATCCATGCCAAGGGTGGACATGCCGGCTATTAGGTAGGTGGTCACAATGTTCTGGCTGATCAGTGTACATCTCTCGGAAAATGAGTTATATATAATTTCGTGTGGTTATCTCTAGCCGAATGCAGCCCTTGTTAGGCAGACCCTTCGATGAGGGTGGGCGGCATCTGCCGTGTGTAGGGAACTGCGTGTTATTGTGGTGGTGGATAGTGTTATGTGTGGTGTGTGAGTAGAAAATGAGTTACCAGGCCGTACTCTTCCGTGTAGCCTCGAACACTCACCCAGAGCTAAAAATGAGACCCTGATGAAATAATGAAATAATGAAATAATAATAATAAATGAAATAATTCGAATTCGATCGTTAGAAAAAAGACATTATAATGTCGAAGAAAAGAGCAAATACAATTGTAATGAAAATGTATGCCAAAATTTACTTGAAAAGTTCATGTACCTCATAACCTATTGAGCAGGACACATGTTAATGCTGTTTACAAAACCAGGCAATGAGTTGCCTAGTTACATGAAAGTACATCTCGATCACGGCATGTTGGATTGGTATTTCCAAATAACAGGCAATGAGTTGCCAGTTGTAGTTCCATGGCCTCCTATTAAGAAAGGTACTTGACAAAACATGACGGTGTGTTCCCATCCCTCTATATACAGCCACGGTCACGAAACTCCTAGCAAGAAAGGTAGTTTATAAAATATGGTGGCGTGTTCCCATCCTCGTACGTACAGCATTTCTTGCTGGACTAGCATGATACAACGTAAGTTGCTTGCAGGTAGATTAATTATATAAAATTATTCATCATAAGAAACTACCCATCGGATTTCGTTAGAACCACCTCCTAAACAGTCTCAGAAGTAATAAGAACAAATTTTGAAATTTTCAGCGATATCGGTCCAGTAGCTTTTGAGTCCATATGACACACACACACACACACACACACACACACACACACACACACACACACACACGTCCTACGTGAGATAACACCGAGTTACATAACAATAGGCAAAGGAGTTCTGTAGATAATTATAGCGAATCGCGTAATTTATTTGAGGTCCGTGAGCATGGTTATTGAAAATCATGGTGGAATTCCTGAGGGTAGTAATAGCGATTTTATAGACTACCCGATGTACCCGTGCTCTGCTACGGAATTCCACACTGTATAGGCCTGCCGAATTCCAGGTTAAGTAGCGTACACGTTGTAAGATTGTATCAGTGTAATGGCAGGCCCTCTTGCCTACCTACTAGTCACAATCAAGTTGGGGAGTTTTATTTATTGTAGGCTCAATTGCCTGCTGCGAGTCAGAAGCGAGTTGGGTAGTTTTCATTATAATGACAGACACTCACTCTCCACCTGCCTTTTTACATCCTCAGAGAGACTATCTTAGTGGTTTCCCCAACTGAAGTCAATATACGTCATAACAATAACATCAGTAGGAATGTTGCTATTAAAAGCAATGCTGTGAAATGAAATACTCAATCAAATGGAAAACCTCACATTTTCTCACTTTTGACGAACAAAACTACGCTGCTGATCTAATAGGCTGCAGACAGCCTGAACACTCCTCTGTCATTATTCCGCTAAGTGTGCACACGTCTCATTCCATCACCGTCTCGGAGTAAGGATCGAGTAGCTAGAATACTATGACGAACCAGTGTGTTACGTACCAGTAATTTCAGAAAATTTATGAACCAGAGGAATGGCATGCTAAATGAGAGTTAACTAACTCCCCAGCTACTTCCCGCCAGTATTCAGGCAGGCTGTTATACTTGGTACGCAGCAGTAATCCCATCTATCGGAGATGATTGACAGCAGAAGAGACGAAGCGTATCACAACAAACAATGGTCAATGTAGTGTTATTGTTAATCAGTTTTATGAGTTTTCTATATTGTAGACCATCGCCGGGCCTTCAAATTTAACTTTCTTCCGACTCTGTGATATTAGGGCATCTAATGTACAGTGAGTCCTTCTTCCTTTCTTGACATTCTCTTGTCTTATTAGTCAAGTGATCGTTCCTTTACGACTTTTTCTGATTTTTATGATTATCTTCACACTTTTCCTTGTCGATATGGACCGAGGCCCATGCGTTTTTACACCTTAAGACAATCATGAAATAACCCATCGCCACTTAACATGATTGAAAAATATTTTCATGTTACTGGTCTAGAAAGCCAAGTATAACGGCCGATAGTATTCGTCGTGCTGACCACATGACACCTCGTAATCTGCACGCCTTCGGACTGAGCAGCGGTCGCTTCGTAGGCCAAGGCCCATCAGGGCGGTAGAGCCACGGGGTTAGTTTTTTAAATGCTTGGCGTTGATATGGACTAAGCAACAAAAGTCTAAATCAGGGCCTTTCAAACGCCCAAAATCTCACGCGTGCAAATTGAGGCGCAGAGTTCCTGTGCACAGTGCATCGGTCCCATTCGGCTCGGCTCGGACGAACGCTTCGTCTCCGGGCTACGCGGCTCAACTCGGCTCGGATTTGGAACGCTACGGAGCAAGTGAGGAAGAGGGAGACAAGCGGAGCGAGCGAGACAGGTGTGGGGAAAGAGAGAGACAGCGCTATTGCTCCAAATCGAGAAGTGGGGGTCTGCACTCTGGTCAACCTAGCGAAGTCGTCTTTTGCACCGTGCACAGTGCATGCATCAGGTGCATGCACTCGGAGACGCCCTGGTCTAAATTCATGAATTCTCTTATTATAGTCGTTCCTCTATGGGTAGGGGTGGTAGAATAACACCCAAGGTATCCCCTGCCTGTCGTTAGAGGTGAGTAAATGTGGCCCCAGGGGCTCTGAACTTGGGTGGGTGGGTTGGCGACCACGGGGCCCTTACCCAAGTGCTGTCATTGCTTCCACTTACCTGTGCCATGCTCCTAACTTTCATCCATCCTATTCGACCTCCGATGGTCAACTCTTGTCCTCTTCTGACCCGACAGTATTACGCATGGAGGCCTAGGGAGTCTTTCATTTTCATAACCCTTCGCAACTCTTGTCTTCCAGAGTTAGACCCCTTCCAGTTTTTCTCTCTGATTAGTGTTATATAGAGGATGCTTGTCTAGTTGTACTTCATCTTAAAATAATCACCACCACCAATCTTTTTTTTTCTAGTTGTTTTTACGTCGCACCGACACAGATAGGTCTTACGGCGACGATGGGACAGGAAAGGGCTAGGAGTGGGAAGGAAGCGGCCGTGGCCTTAATTAAGGTACAGCCCCAGCATTTTCCTGGAGTGAAAATGGGAAACCACGGAAAACCATTTTCAGGGCTGCCGACAGTGGGGTTCGAACCTACTATCTCCCGAATACTGGATACTGGCCGCACTTAAGCGACTGCAGCTATCGAGCTCGGTCACCACCAATCTTATCATATTCGGTACGTTAAAACTAAATAAGATATAAATGATCGGAAGTTGTATTCTCTTTAACTTTTGTTATGTAGTAATTTTCGATAGGACCAATAACATAGGTAATTAAAAATTAAATTTTAGGCACCTTCCCCATAACTACCGTTTTAGCCAGGGTGAATAACATTATTATAAGGTAGACTATAGTTCCTTATTCCCCAACTTTACATACCGATTTTCATTAAATTCTGTTCACCTAGTTTGTCGTGGCTCGGTGATGATGTGGACTTAGTAACAAATATAGACATTTTTGAATATCTCTGTTGTCATAGCCGGTACGATAAAAATGTATCAGACATAAATGATCGCATATATTTTTTTATAATTTAGTTAATATTTTTCCATAGGACCACTAATAACAAAAATATTTCAGAAATTCATGTTAGGCCTTCCCATTTCACTCAGCCTGCCCCGTAGTGTAGGGGTAGCGTGCCTTCCTCTTATCCTGAGGCCCCGGGTTCGATTCCCGGCCAGGTATTGCAAAAGTTGACAAAAATGTAGTTACGGTTGCCCGGGCACCTAATACCAAGCCGATTTCTGTGATGGATGCGAGCTTGTACTTTTTACTAATAGTAGACCACCGTTTCTTCATAAATTATTTTTCCAGATCGACCTTCTCTGGCTGATTTCCGGTGCCTCAAATTTAAATGTGGGATCAGAGAAGGATGGCTTAGAAGCAATATTGTCAATGGGTCGGCTACTGCCGCTGTTGGCGAGACCATATACTTCTCCATAAATATTATAACTTGGCCATCTGAAGGCATTAGCTATTATTGATCTGGCTGCATTATGGCTTGAAGTGCGTAGTACGTATCGGGAAAGTGCAGAATTTTGCATGCATTAATATGTTCCAGTTGAATTTGTCATGATGCACGGAATAAACCCAGATCTTACATTTAATTTCAGCGTATATCATATTATTCGAAATATCCATGGGAAGTTGCAGAATTTGCTTTAATGCCCCTCTATCCATAATATCGGCGCCATTTATACATTTGAATGGGGTCTTTTATGGGGGTACACTCTGAAAAACTGAGTTGGGAGAAGATCAGTTTGGCTTGAGAAGAAATGCGGAAACACGTGAAGCAATCCTGACTTTACGTCTGATCTTAGAGGACTGAATTAAGAAAGACAGGCCTACCTACATGGCGTTCGTAGATCTGGAATAGGCATTCAATATTGACTGGACCAAGCTCTATGAGATTCTGAAGGTGATCGGGATCAGATCCCGAGAAAGGAGAATGATCTACAACCTGTACAAAAATCAGTCTGCAGTGAAAATAATCGAGGGCTTTGAAGAAGAGGCAGCAATCCAGAAAGGAGTGAGGCAAGGCTGCGAATTGACCCCTCTCCTTTTCAATGTTTACATAGAACAGGCGATAAAGGAAGTCAAAGAGGATTTTGGAAAGGGAATCAAAATCCAAGGAGAGGAAATCAAAGCACTGAGATTTGCCGATGATATTGTTATTTTATCTGACTCTGCAAAAGATCTCGATTAATTGCTAAATGGTATAGAAGGAATACAAGATGGAAATATATAAATCCAAAACAAAAGTAATGGAGTGCGGACGTACAAAGTCAGGTGATGCAGGAAATATTAGATAAGGAAAGAATGTCGTAAAGGAAGTAGATGAGTATTGTTACTTGAGTAGTAAAATAACTGATACTGGTAGAAGTAAGGAGGACATAAAATGTAGACTAGGACAAGCAAGGAAGGCCTTTCTTCTTTCTTTCTTTCTTAATCTGTTTATTTGTCCATGGTTGGCTTTTCCCTCGGACTTAGCGAGGGATCCCACCTCTACCGCCTCAAGGGCAGTGTCCTGGAGCTTCATACATCGGATCGGAGGATACGACTGGGGAGAATGATCAGTACCTCGCCCAGGCGGCCTCACCTGCTATACTGAACTGGGGCCTTGGTGGGGGGTGGGAAGATTGGAAGGGATAGACAAGGAAGAGGGAAGGAAGCGACCGTAGCCTTAAGTCAGGTACCATCCCGGCATTTGCCTGGAGGAGAAGTGGGAAACAACGGAAAACCACTTCCAGGATGGCTGAGGTGGGAATCGAACCCACCTCTACTCAGTTGACCTCCCGAGGTTGAGTGGACCCCGTTCCAGCCCTCGTACCACTTTTCAAATTTCGTGGCAGAGCCGAGAATCGAACCCGGGCCTCCGGGGGTGGCAGCTAATCACACTAACCACTACACCACAGAGGCGGACTGAAGGCTTTTCTTAAGAAACGAAATTTGTTCACCTCAAACATTTATATAGGAATTAGAAATAGGTTTTGGATGACTTTCGTCTGGAGCGTGGCATTGTATGGAAGTGAAGCATGGATGATAACTAGCTCAGAAAGAAAGAGAACAGAAGCTTTTGAAATGTGGTGTTACAGAAGATGCTGAAGGTTAAACGGGACGAATGAAGAGATACTTTATCGAATTAGTCAGATGAGATAAATTTGGTTAAATTTGACCAAAAGAAGGGATAGAATGATAGGACACATCTTAAGACACCCAGGTCTTGTGCAGCTGATTTTTGAGGGAAGTGTAGGTGGTAAGAACGTTAGGGGTAGACCAAGGTACGAATATGACAGGCAGATTAGAGCAGATATAGGATGTAGTAGTTATGTAGAAATGGAAATGTTAGCACAGGGTAGGGTGTTATGGAGCTGCATCAAACCAGTCTATGGACTGATGACCCAAACAACAACACTCTGAAATTTGAATATTGAACTGGGACAGATTAATGTGTTCATGAATAAAAACTTTTGATCAGACTGCGAAAACG
The DNA here is from genome assembly GCF_040414725.1 of Anabrus simplex. Lineage (NCBI taxonomy): Eukaryota > Metazoa > Arthropoda > Insecta > Orthoptera > Tettigoniidae > Anabrus > Anabrus simplex. The sequence continues at coordinate 228,331,155 of NC_090265.1, forward strand.
GTGAAGGAATAAAGAGCTCTAGGGTGAGTTTTACTTAAGACCTTAACGGACTGGAGAGCAATTTCATTTGAGAAATATGCACCCAAAATACTTAATAGATTCTCCCTTCTTCAGACATGATATATGTCTTTCATCTGCCTTGAACAGTTTTTCTTCTAATATATGATGCATGATGCATATTCCTCTACTTTTTCCAGTATCGACTTCAAGTCCTATTTCTTGGAACTTATGTACGGCGGCACGAGCAAGTAATAAAACTGACTCAGAACCCTTTCCAGTAATAACTACATCATCGGCAAAATATAATACTGTTACATTTTTATGACCTGGCCTCAATGTTGGAAGCCGTATTGTGTATATAATGACATCGTTGAGATAATCCAGAATAATGGTGAGATTGAACAGGTTTGCATTACTCCCTAGTTATCAGGGGATTTTTTTACCTTCCCTGAGTCCAGTTGTGTTATATTTTCTGTTTGGAGATTCATGGTATTCATTGGTATTGGTATCTAATTTGGATTGGCTTTACCAACATTGTCAAATGTTTTCTGTATAACTAATATAGGCTAGTAGTCATATTGCCTTGTTTGATTTTAATAATAATGCTATTTGCTTTACGTCTCACGAACTACTTTTACGGTCTTCGGAGACGCCGAGGTGCCGGAATTTAGTCCCGCAGGAGTTCTGTCGTATTTGAGCACCTTCAAATATCACCGGACTGAGCCAGGATCGAACCTGCCAAGTTGGGGTTAGAAGGCCAGCGCCTTAACCGTCTGAGCCACTCAGCCCGGCTTGTTTGATTTTAGTTTCACGGATAAGGGAGTCGAGTATGGCAGCGTTGACATGTGACATGTGGTAAATCGTCGTTGATTGAAGTTTAAGACAACATGTTTAAGAAGACGCCTGTCAAGGACCCGTTCCATTGTTCTTATCACTGAATAGATTGTGATACATTTCCAGTTCTTGATATCGAGTGTATCTCCTCTTTTATGGATTGAAACATTCGTCCTCTCTTTGAAAATTGAAGCACAACTCCAGTTCTCAACATAAGTGTATCAATATGAGATTTTACACTGAGTGGTCTGACCGTGATGTTAATAACGAGTTGCTCCTCCGCTAGCCTTTAAAACGGCAGTAATACGGTGAGGCATCGACTATACAAGGTGTTGGAATCGTTCTGGAGGATATGGACCCACGCATCTTGCCCTGCTACCCACAATAAAATTGGTCTTGTATAGTTGGTGCGGGGTTCATGGAGCGTACAACAGCATCGACAGCATCCCATAAATGCTCGACTGGATTAAGATCGGGGGACATGGAGGGCCAATCCGTGGTCGTAACTTCACTGGAGTGCTCCTCCAATCACCTGCGTACCACCACAGAGCGGTAATATGGTGCATTGTCCTTTTGAAACATAGTTGCTCCATCAGGGTACTCTAGTGCCTGAAAGGGATGCAGATGGTCTGCACGAATGTCCACATAACGTGAACCTGTCAGCACTGCCTACAGCCGGGCGATGGGGCCTAATTGCCACTATGAGAACCCCGCCGAGACCAGAACTGGGCCACCTGCCGCCTGGATACAACCTTGTTGACATGTAGGATCCATAGCTTCATGGGGCACACGCCACACTCTCCGGCGCCCATCAGATCGATACAACTCGAACCGGGATTCATCGGACCATGATACACGCTGCCATTGATCCATGGTCCATTACTGATGTTCGCGGGTCGCTTGCACATCGTTGAGCTCTGTATCGATACGTCAGCAAAGGGACACGAGTTGGTCGTTGGCTGGTGAAGCCTATGAGGTGCAGTTGCCTGGTTCCTGACTCCCAACATTCAAACGGGCGGTGATCTGACTCACAGTAGCCCGTCGAATTCCCAGTATGGTTCCGCGGAGGCGAGGTGATATCCGTTCATTAAATACCTGTGTTGTTCTCTCTACGATACTGAAGACCCACCCTCGACACTGTTGACCTCGGTAACCCGAATTCGCATGTAATCTTCGCAATGCTATGACCCATGTGCCGTGCTCCGATGATCAACCCAAATTCAAATTCGCTCAACTAGTGATGTGTTGCCATATTCACGACACTGGTGTCTGTGACAGACTGATCAGCGATGCCACAGCTAGCCGAACGCTCAGGGGTCATACACGGCATATTTTCTGATGGGACATCCCTTCCCGTGACTTTTGGCCACTCAGTGTATTTCGACTGTAATAGTGTCTTTGATAAATCTGGCGAGGATATGTTCTGGACCGGGTGATGTGTCCACGGCTGTGCCTATATGATTAACAGTAAAGGTAATCTCATATGGACGTATAGTGTCATTAAATAAATGATTTTGGTCCCTATCAAGATCGTTCTTATGAGAGGGGTATTCGAATAGAATCATGCTATTAGGTTGCCAGATCATTTCAGAGAAATGATGGAATATTTCATTCGAAGGAATTTTACAACTTTCGGCATTTAATTTTTAAATGTTTCAATAGCCTTTATGCGCTAATTTTAAAAGTGATTCTGCGTAAGCGGCTGTACAGGTATCTTTCACGACAATTTATTCGACACCGTTTTGTTGCCCGTTCAGGATTAGTTGTCTGTTTGTATTTCCTTTGTTTGTCCGCGGCTTGGTTATTTTCCCATATTGGTAGTATTTCCATGACGGATGTTTGGGGCCAGGGAGTAAGTCTATCGCAGAAGCCAAGGATTCACTCGAAGTGTTGATGTCGCTGTTAGTACATAGTATCAATTTCAATTCAACCTAGGGCAGATTGTTGTTGCCCAGTTGTACTTCCTCTTAAATCATTACACACACGTAATTAATTAATTATATAATGATGACCAAATTACATCCATTTGAATGACGTGGAATACATTTCGTTTATAATATTTCTCAATATTCACAGATTTCCTACTGCAGTTCACTTGTGGTGATATTATGAAAGATTAATCTTATATCACGTTCATATAACTCAATTCTACTTTTGTACATGTTTCGAAGACCATATCTTATTCCCTACTGTAACCCGAAGACATCATTCCATTATTTCACTCATATACTTGAAATTTCTTATCGAACACAATCTGTGAAGCACACTTGAACCTTGGAAACTATGCTCCTTCTTCAGTGGTTCGAGTAAACATTAAAATGTTACAAAATATAGTAAATTTTTCACGTAAGTGTGTCGTCGTGATTTTGGAAATGTTCTTATCGAAGACATAAATCCGTTACTCGTCGTTATACCTTCGTATGTATCATTATTATTCCGAAGAAATTCTGTCATATTATCGTCACATAAGTCATATAAACATTTCATCCCTAAAGATAGTATCTCTAGACTTAATCGTAGTTTCTCGCGTGAAATAAAACGCCACCTGGAAATCCTTTAATACAAGATAAGCATCCCTCAGATCGCTTTCAAAATATATACGATTCTATCTGAAACTTGCCATCAAGCAAAATACAGGTTGTAAATGTTACGAAGAATAAATTTTACTTAAAACTACTGTACGTTTGCTTAAGCCTATTACGAGATGATCACGAAAAGTATTACACTAGTATTACGACATTTACCGCCCTGACGTGTATTTGAGATGGGGTTAGGTTAAAACTGTCTGATTATTATTCAACATCACGATCCTAGCAAATAATTTAGGAGATCTAATCTATCCCAATAAATTTCAACGTAAACTCAGCTATTTCTAAGATATATACTTGTTAATTCTCGTTAGTAGCTTGAAGATCCTCTCTAAGGTAAGTTCACTCCATCATAAAAAACATTCCCAACTAGATTCTACTTAAAAATTTACCATAAAAGAACTACCGTACTTCAGAAGTATTGCTGAAAGAAGACAAAGCGATTCTTACACGAACAATACTGCCAGGAAAGCAAAAATATAGACTTCGTTTGCGAATTGTTCGCCCCACTCTCTCAGTCTGTATTGGTCAAGTGCAAATACTCATTATGACTCCACTGGACATTTAGTTTTGCATCATTACTCCCCTGGTACGGAGCTTGACATTAATATATTTTGACTCACAATCAGATCGTCACATCCGTAACTGTCACAACAACATTAGTGCCATTTCCCACATTTTTAACATAATACACACTTAATTGTGCTTGGATACACTCGCCTTTTTCTAAAATCACAAAACTAATATAGTAGCTTTAATCGTAAGCGCACGCAAGCACACATAAACAACATTTTAACGTTTAATGACTTCATTTGTTTCAATTATTATTTAAATTAACACGCGTTCAAGAAGTGCTATTCATGACGGCAAGCCATTGATTTTCACAATAGTTAGACAATTGTATACCTCAGCCCGTGAAGTAGCCAACAATACAATATTCCGCTCTTCTACAATATGAAGCTCTCGACATGGATGATATCAACAAGTAAATAGTAACTGTCAATGAAAGTGAGCGTGTAACATCCGATAAGCTACTACAAATAACAAACATAAATTACATTTTCTCTACATAGAATACAACGTTTTGAATTCTTAAATGTTGATGATGATGCTTGTTGTTTAAAGGGGCCTAACGTCTTAAATGTTGAAGACAAGGTTTTCATTAACATGCCTCCATTCACTCTATAATGATAGATGTTTAGTACACCAAGCCAACAATGAGACCTCTAACATTAAATTCATACAAGACCAATTTTACATTTCAACGTTTTTGTGTTAAATTATGATGTCAGTGACTGAATCCGTTCCTTTACACCATTGAAACTTGCTAGAAACTAAACATAAATAGATTCAAGATAGATTCAACTATGTCGTAGATGTACAGATACATCTAAAGTAACTTCACCTAATTTCATACCGGATATTTTAAATTACCTCAATTAAAATAATTATTTGTACTTACACATACTACTAGTTGGGTGCATTTAAATTGCACAGTTCAGTTCAAGAGTACTCCGATCCCTTTGTTTTTTTTCGACACCTTCATTTTTCAATTCTTTCTTCCGATTAGTGTTAAGAGAGGATCGTTGCCCAGCTATACTTCCTCTTAAAACAACAATTACCACCACCACTACCACCACACCCCCATTTTTCCGGGAATGTTTGTAACGCCCATCTTGACAAAATGCGTGCGTAACTTTTCTGGTAATAAGTGACATGAGCTACTAAAAATAGCAAACACAAGTTATATTTTATCTTCATAGGCTTTTTAAACGTTAAAGGCAAGGTTTTGATTAATATCTCTCTATTCATTATGTAATGATAGATGTTTGTTATACTAAACAAAAATACGAGCCCGTTATGAAAATTATAGCCGTATGGCAAATGAAGGTGCATTAAATATAATTTAGAAATGGATTCGGACATATAAGATGTACCATGCTTCCATCCCTACTCCCCTACCACACACACGAATACAAACTAGACACTGCATGGTGGATTAAGGGCGGACTGACACATTTGGCCGACCCAAAATGCGATTTTTCAATTTATTTTTCATTTAAAATTGAAATTTTCTGTTCATAAAATTGCAAAATTTTTGTTAATATCTCCAATACTTTTCGAGTTATGACCAAAAACGTGAAGCTCCGTCACCCAAACAAGGTTTGTTGCTCGTTTCTCATAACTTTTCCTTTTCAGAGCCGTTTCCCTGATAACTCTGAATGTTTTTAAGATATAGATGAAATTTTGCATGCATGTGCTGTATATTTCATAGAGAAGAAGAAGATGTATCAGAAATTTTGAGCCAGCTTGATTGATTAAGTTTAAAAACTACATTTTCAAATGAAAATTAATGATAAATTGACTACTTGAAAATAACTTCATGAAAAAAGTATTTATACTTGATGGACTTCTCTGTTTCTAGTATATGTTGCAGTTATGACATTAACTTATCATAATAAAAAGAATCATAGAAAAATATGCACGTGTTTGGAAATTGTCAGGGAAATAGCAAAGTAGTGGTCATGGTACACCACCTCTCTCTCTCATTCTCCTCAACCTGATGGTTGGTGGGTAGCATGACTGTCCTCGTTCAACGACCTTCTCTCCTGAGCCAGCTGCTTGATTAGTTGATATGGACGTCCCCCTTTAATGCCATCGAGGAACCCTGCTCTTGGTCGTCCTCTTCTAGTCTTTCCTTCCAGTTTCCCTTCAAGCAGTGTGGTGCATTATGATGAATGCCGGAGTAAATGTCTTATCCAACTATATTTTCTTTTCGCGATCATTTTCTCTAGACTGATAGTTTCTTCAGCTCTCCCGAGAACGTCTTCATTTGTTAGCCTGTGAGTCCAGGGAATTCGTAACATTCGACGCCAGCACCACATTTCAAATGCATCTATTCTTTTCTTATGCCTTTAATAGAGTCCAGGTTTCAGAGCCATAGGTCGCAATGCTTCAAATGAAGTTCTTAATGAAATGCTTTTTTTACTGGTAGGGATATTGCCTTGGAGGTCAACAGGCTTCTTATTTTATTGAAAGCTTATTTAGCCTGGACTATTCGAGAACGGACGTCCTTTTCACACCTCTCATCAGATGTAATGATGCTCCCCAAATAACTGAACTGATTTACACCGCCCCTTTCTGAATAATTGAATATAAAGGCATAGGTTTATATACTTTTATGTAGGCATGTTATTAAGGAACATTTTTGTCATACTAAGTGTCCTTTTAGTATTCAATTCCATTGCTGTGGAAACAAAAGTTTAATATACCCCGTTTTTCATGTTCAAAGGTGTAGGTACCACCTTAAACGAAATCAACAATATTGTGTTTTGTCAGCCTTGAAGTATGAGAGTATAAAAATATAGATTAAATGTTGGGAGCCACATTAAAATTAAAACAGTCACAATTTTAAGGTAACCTTAGGCTCTAGAGACCCAAAAATAGAGGATTATTTAAGAATATATGTCATTCGTTGTTTAAATTGGGCTAAGTCGAAAACACAATAATCTCTGATTTTCAAACTTTTTAAAATCTTAAGTTTTAGATGTCTAAAACAGGTACATAGGTTTATCGTAGGTCATAGAGCATCACTAAGGAAGGATACTTCGCACCTTTCATATCTAATGAGCAGTTCGAGAGTGTCTGATAGGCCTTACGTCAACCACACCTGAGAACGTGCTGTTGAGGATAAATGAACTGGGTTCGGAAATATCTATGTACAGGTTTTACAAGAAATAACATTAATAAAAGTAAATTATTCACAGGGTGAAATTAACTAACATATGCCACTATTTTAACTCGTGACTTAGTAATAGCATTCACATAATATTGTAAGTGAATACAGTGAGTTGTATTAAAGAAAACTGGTTATTCGCAGACATAGATCTCCTATACATTTCTTGAAGATGATGTTATGAGTTTCAGAAGAATAGTAGATTGGGGGTTTGGTTGTGATTCTTCCAGTTGACGATCTAGTTGTCCTGAAGGTGATAATAATACGTTCAAAATATGTAATTGTCGAATAATCACAACTCGAAAAGGGCAAGTTTGTGTCCTTCAATACTGTAACAGGTACCATCCTCTCAATTTACGCAGCTAGCCGCACGTAATGTTAGTTTGCGTACTGTATATAATTTATATCTTATTTTTCTTCTTCAACTTAGCGTTTTCCTGCAGGTGGAGGATCGATTCTTGGGATCGGCGAACACCATTTTAAGCGATCAGATGGAACATACGGTGTCAGCTGAGCAATCTTTATGTCTGCACCTGGAGTGTCTTACCATCTCTCTGATTAGTATTATAGAGGATGGTTGCCTAGTTGCACTTCCTCTTAAAACAATCACCACCACCACCACCACCACATCATTGCCTCGGGCTTCCACGTGGGCGTATACCATCGACAGTGAAGTTGTATGCATCACGAGTGACGGTACCATTTGCTGCTCTCAGGATATGGCCGTACCATCTCAGACGCCCTTACCTCATCTTTTCTTGAAAGGGCACAGCTCCCGTCCTCTGTTGGATCGTATCTTACCTTATGAGATCAAGGAGTGAAACTCCAAGGGCCCAACGTAACACACGCATCTCCATGGTGTGCAGAGGGCGCTCGGCGCTTTTGGTGACCAGCCAGATCTCGGCCACACACAACGCCGCTGGACGAACTACAGTTTATTTGAGGTGGACCGGCACACACCTACCGCACATTACTCCTGTGATTCCCCTCCATCTCAACCATGCCGCATTCTCTCTAGCCCGAACTTCCTGATCAGTGCCACCGTCACTTTGCAGGTGGGATGCTAAATATTGGAAGCAGTTAGTTTTCACTACGTCTTAACTATTCATTGTGATGGTAAATGTGCTCGGGCTAGTTTCCAGCTACTCAGTCTTCTTAACATTTAGACGCAGGGCATATTGGCTTAGGCGTTCCCCTGCTGATCCTTTTGGATTGTAGCTGCAAGTAGGCTGTCACCGGCATACAGTAGGGTCCAAGGAACACTCTCATGAAGGTCACGTGAGATAGTATCTGTTCAGGAAGAACATGTTGGTATTGTTATTTTTGTGTATATAGGTTGGTACTTTATGCTTTGTGTTGTTCAATAAATTCAAGATGTCAGCTTCATGTTAGTCCTCAAAATGCCGGATAAGAAAGTGGAATTGATATTTTTTACAATTTGCTTTACGTCAAACTGAAACACAAATGTCTTAAGGCGACGATGGGATAGGAAACCGCTAGGAATGAAAAAAAAAGACGTGTCCTTAATTGAGGTACGCCCTTAGCATTTACCTGATGCAAATATGGGGTACCACGCCCAGAGATACTTAGTTCATTACAGATCAGATATCACGGAAAAATCCTCGAAATTCCTGCACATTCCTGACAAATTTCCTAAGTTCGGTTATGATATAGTATATTCTTGTGCCTTTACCCTCCCATGTGTAGCGGTGAGTAGCCTTATGCTTGAGAGATGTATTCTTAACTGTCAATCCCATACAAGAACTGAAGTCCAGTAAACGTTTCGCACACTAATTAACTTTCTATCTTACCCATATCTGATTCACTTCAGTTCTATTTTCAACGCTGGCATTGAAATCGCCTAATAGCACTATCATATCTTTGCTGTTGAGCCTGACGCAGTGCTTGATAGAATCTGTTAGCTTCATCTGCAGCCTCACATGGTGAATAGACTATCCTATTCCTAACTTCACCAACTGATAAATCTACCCACATCATTCGTTCATTTACGTGCACAGCAGTTGCGTATGCTGGGATCAATCAATCAATATTGATCTGCATTTAGGGCAGTCGCCCAGGTGGCAGATTCCCTATCTATTGCTTTCCTAGCCTTTTACTAAATGATTTCAAAGAAATTGGAAATTTATTGAACGTCTCCCTTGGCAAGTTATTCCAATCCCTAACTCCCCTTCCTATAAATGAATATTTGCCCCAGTTCGTCCTCTTGAATTCCAACTTTATCTTCATATTGTGATCTTTCCTACTTTTATAAACGCCACTCAAACTTATTCGTCTACTAATGTCATTCCACGCCATCTCTCCGCTGACAGCTTGAAACATACCACTTAGTCGAGCAGCTTTTCTTCTTTCTCTCAATTCTTCCCAACCCAAACTTTGCAAAATTTTTGTAACGCTACTCTTTTGTCGGAAATCACCCAGAACAAATCGAGCTGCTTATCTTTGGATTTTTTCCAGTTCTTGAATCAGGTAATCCTGCTGAGGGTCCCATACACTGGAACCATACTGTAGTTGGGGTCTTACCAGAGACTTATATGCCCTCTCCTTTACATCCTTACTACAACCCCTAAACACCCTCATAACCATGTTCAGAGATCTGTACCCTTTATTTACAATCCCATTTATGTGATTACCCCAACGAAGATCTTTCCTTATGTTAACGCCTAGATACTTACAATGATCCCCAAAAGGAACTTTCACCCCATCAACGCAGTAATTAAAACTGAGAGGAATTTTCCTATTTGTGAAACTCACAACCTGACTTTTAACGTGGGCTATCACTAGGCTTAGGTTACCTCTTTTTGAAGATTGGTTTAGTGAACGTGAAGCCTTCAGCGTTTTGAGCTGCAGCCAATAGCCAACGAAAAAGCCTGCTGTGTTGTGAAGGCTGCTTCACAAGCTACTGCCCTGGACTCTGCCACTGCCAACACTCAACACCTGATCAGTGGAGATGGTAACCTAAGGTTTAGCAAATTAAAGACTAGATTTGTGTCTAAATGGATAGAATGCTTGCCTTTGGCCCGATGGCCCCGGTTGAATTTTCAGAATCAATACCCTCTTACTGTTAATTTCCTTGCCTTGGGCACTGGGTGTTTATGATGCCTTCGCCATTCATTTTATCTTCATTAGGTCACCACCAAGCCTATACAGATCCCATACACCTTTATTATTATCTATATAAATAAAATTGTAACGACCGTGTGTCTGTACATTAACTATTTTGGCGACATTTCCGTACAGTTATCCTTTTCAGGTGCATACTTTTTTTTTTAGCTTTGGTGTCTGTTTGTTTGTCTGTTTGTCTAGACCTTGGAAACTACTAGAGATACTTCTACCAAACTTCATATTTAGAATCAACCTGTCCTTCGGTAGGTTTCAGGATCAATAATGTTTCTGAATCCCTGAACTTACTGGGGGTTTATACGAAACCGAAACCATGATTTTGCACTTCGACAAAATATACACAACCAAACTTAATGGAAAATCAATCCGCCTTAATGGAAATCAATTTCTAAACCTTTCTTCTCATGTGCATTATTCGATACGAGGATTTATAAGGGAGATATCGATAACGAGCCGTTTTTCGGTACAAGTACCACCGGACTCAAGAGTGGGTGCGTTTAAATAGTTTCTTATAACATGAAAACTATTGGAGATATTTCAATCAAACTTAATATACTGTATAGCATCCACTTGTTCAAAGGCACGTCTTTAGGTGCATACCATGTCAAATTCTTGGAATGGACTGGGGGATTATAGGGAACCAAAACAGTGATTTTACTCTCCCACAATATATACAAGATCAAAATGACTGGAAATCGACCAACCATGATGGAAATTCATTTCTAAAACTTTTTTCTCATGTGCACTTTTTCCATAGGAGTATTAATAGGGGAGATATCATTAACGGACGGCGTTGCAGGATGAGTCCAGTGGACATAACCCAAAAGGTATTGTACGTAGAGCATATTTCTTATCTATATAAATAAAATCGTAACAACCGTGTGTCTGTACATTGACTATTTTGGCGAAATTTTCGTACAGTTATCCGTTTCAAGTGTAATAATGACCATCTGCATATTTGTTCGCTGTAGTTTCCCGAAAGACCTCATTATTAACCCTCTCCCCCAAAGCAAGATTGAGACACAATCTGACAGACGAGGTAGAACATTGAAATTTGGCAAAATTATATGTCTTAGTCTGTAATTGACGGAAATTTCCAAGATCTTGAAATATTTTATTTTAACCACAGAAAAATATCGGAATACTGAGGCAATTTTAATGTCGGTTCAGACCTTTGTTTCAGCGTATTTCACGGCTGAACGGTAAGTCGTATCGCCAAACGGATGGCAGTACCTCAGTTCAATTTGGAGTGATCTACAACTTTGGTCCTATGACGTTTCGTCGTATCTTATTCCTTATATTTTAGTTTTGTCTCTATTTCTCGATTACACCTACATTTTGCTTTTTGTGCACGTATAACTTGTAGTTCGAATCACTTATACGAAAGGTAGAATCATCTAATTCTACACGAACATTGGCCCACCCAGTATCCATACATGAGCCAAATTCTACGATTGTAGCTGTCATATTAGTACCCAAAAGTAATGCACTGTGAGAAACCTTACCCAAATTTCACCCAAGTTTTAAACTCAATTTTACCAATAAATAGATGAGACAGGAGAAAATATCTTAAGACCAGCCATTTAGAATCCTAAATGAGTTGTCTTATGGTACAATCCGTTTGTTGATATGATGTATTGTTTAGCAGCAGTTAAGCTATAAATGAAGGTTTGCAATATTGTAAACATGTATATACTTCGTATGTTGATCTGTATAATATTCATTGAAGTCGATCTGTAGCGATGTAGGAAGGGTGTGTTTACCATTTCAATTAATATTTTACATCGACAGTGAATCTCAGCAGGAGGGCGTCTGCTATTGTAATCATTACTCTCCACATCCACTTTGACTGGTACCAGGAATGGGATACTTTTCCAACTCCTTTGAAACTAGAATTAGTAAGGAGGGACTACCATTGTAATTGATATTTCCCTTCTTGATTTGACTGGCAGAAGTCAAGGGAGCATACAAATTTTCTTCAAAATTCCCCTAACCGATTGTGTTTAGGAGTAGGCAAGTGTGCCCGCCATTATAAACAAATTTACCCATCTAAAATGCGACTGGCATTAGGCATAGTGACCTTACTATTATAATGGAAACTCACCAACTCGGTGTGACTATCATTAATGATGCTTGATGATGCTTGTTGTTTTAAGGGGCCTAACGTCGAAGGTCATCGGCTCCGACTGTCATTAAGAAAAGGGGCCTGTCATTACAATGATAACAACACAACTCAACTTTGACTGGCAGTAGAAAAGGTGCCTGCTATTATAGTAAAAACTCCTGAACTGTAATCTGTCTGGAAGTAGGAAAGGGGGCTTGCCATTGTAACGAAAACTCCCCAGATCGATTGTGACCGCGCAGTAGGCAACGGGGCCTGCAATTATAATGTAAACTTCCCAACTCGATTGTGAATGGCAGTAGGCAAGTGATCTTGCCGTTATCATCGCAACTCCGCAACACCCACTTTACATTGGAAACAACGTATCGGAACCTCCCCCTGCTGTCTCTGGATAACGGTAAGAGACATGCTATTTAAAAAAATTGTTATTCACTGTTTGTACAGTAATTTACTTCGATATCCGTATACAATGTCGAATATCGTAGTGAAGCACGGATAATTTGCTAGTTATTGTTATTATTTTAATATTTATTATTATTATTATTGTTATTATGATTATTATTATTATTATTATTATTACTAGCAAATGTACCCGTGCTTCACTACGGTGTTGTATATTGTATTCGAATACCGAAGTAAATACTGTACACGCAGTAAATGAGATTGTTTTAAAATTGCATGTCTCTTAGCGTTATCCGTGAAACAGCATGGGGAGGTCAATCAATCAATCAATCAATCAATCAATCAATCAATCAATCAATCAATCAATCAATCAATCAATCAATCAATCAATCAATCAATCAATCAATCAATCAATCAATCAATCAATCAATCAATCAATCAATCAATCAATCAATCAATCAATCAATCAATCAATCCTGATCTGCATTTAGGGCAGTCGCCCAGGTGGCATATTCCCTATCTGTTGCTTTCCTAGCCTTTTCCTAAATGATTTCAAAGAAATTGGAAATTTATTGAACATCTCCCTTGGTAAGTTATTCCAATCCCTAACTCCCCTTCCTATAAATGAATATTCGCCCCAGTTTGTCCTCTTGAATTCCAACTTTATCTTCATATTGTGATCTTTCCTACTTTTATAAACGCCATTCAAACTTATTTGTCTAATAACGTCATTCCACGCCATCTCTTCGCTGACAGCTCGGAACATACCACTTAGTCGAGCAGCTCTTCTTCTTTATCTCAATTCTTCCCAACCCAAACTTTGCAAAATTTTTGTAACGCTACTCTTTTGTCGGAAATCACCCAGAACAAATCGAGCTGCTTATCTTTGGATTTTTTCCAGTTCTTGAATCAGGTAATCCTGCTGAGGGTCCCATACACTGGAACCATACTGTAGTTGGGGTCTTACCAGAGACTTATATGCCCTCTCCTTTACATCCTTACTACAACCCCTAAACACCCTCATAACCATGTGCAGAGATCTGTTCCCTTTATTTACAATCATATTTATGTGATTACCCCAATGAAGATCTTTCCTAGATACCTAGATACTTACAATGATCCCCAAAAGGAACTTTCACCCCATCAACGCAGTAATTAAAACTGAGAGGACTTTTCCTATTTGTGAAACCCACAACCCGACTTTTAACCCCGTTTATCAACATACCATTGCCTGCTGTCCATCTCACAACATTTTCGAGGTCACGTTGCAGTTGCTCACAATCTTGTAACTTATTTATCACTCTATAGAGAATAACATCATCCGCAAAAAGCCTTACCTCCGATTCCACTCCTTTACTCATATCATTTATATACATAAGAAAACATAAAGGTCCAATAATACTGCCTTGAGGAATTCCCCTTTTAATTATTACTGGGTCAGATAAAGCTTCACCTACTCTAATTCTCTGAGATCTATTTTCTAGAAATATAGCAACCCATTCAGTCACTCTTTTGTCTAGTCCAATTGCATTCATTTTTGCCAGTAGTTTCCCATGATCCACCCTATCAAATGCTTTAGATAGGTCAATCGCGATACAGTCCGTTTGACCTCCAGAATCCAAGATATCTGCTATATCTTGCTGGAATCCTACAAGTTGAGCTTCAGTGGAATAACCTTTCCTAAAACCGAATTGCCTTCTATCGAACCAGTTATTAATTTCACAAACATGTCTAATATAATCAGAAAGAATGCCTTCCCGAAGCTTACATACAATGCATGTCAAAGTTACTGGCCTGTAATTTTCAGCTTTATGTCTATCACCCTTTCCTTTATACACAGGGGCTACTATAGCAACTCTCCATTCATCTGGTATAGCTCCTCCGACCAAACAATAATCAAATAAGTACTTCAGGTATGGTACTATATCCCAACCCATTGTCTTTAGTATATCCCCAGAAATCTGATTCCAATATAAAGTGTTTGTTACGGATTTGTGATGATAACGGCAGGATCACTTGCCTACTGCCATTCACAATCGAGTTGGGAAGTTTACATTATAATTGCAGACCCCATTGCCTACTGCGCGGTCATAATAGATTTGGGGAGTTTTCGTTAAAATGGCAAGCCCCTTTACCTACTTCCAGAGAGATCACAGTTAAGGAGTTTTTATTATAATGGCAGGCAGCTTCCCTACTGCCAGTGTAAATTGAGTTATGCAGCCATCATTAAAATGACAGGCCCCTTTTCCTATTGTCAGCTTGCTTACTGCCAGTCACGCAAAGTTCGTGAGTTTCCATCAAAATAGCAGGCCATTATGCCTAATGCCAGTCACATTTTGTATGAGTACATTTGTTTATAATGGCGGGCACCCTTGCCTACAGCTGAACACAATCGGGTAGGGGAGTTTTAAACAAAAATGCATGCTCCCTTGCCTTCTGCAAGTCAAATCGAGAAGTGGAATATTCATTACAATGGCAGGCCTTCCTTACTAATGCCAGTTACACAGGAGTTGGACCCCATTCCTACTGCCAGTCGAAGTCGGTGTGGGGAGTGCTGATTACAATAGCAGACATACCCTTTCTCGATCGCTACTAATCGACCTCAGTGAATATATATAGATCGACATACGAATGCATTTGCATCTTTATGATATTGCAGACCTACATTTACAGATTAAATGCTGATAAACGGTACGTCATATCGACAAAAGAACTGCACCATAGGACGCCGGATTTAGCGGCCTAAATGGCTGGTCCTATGATATATCATCTATTCATGGGTCAGATTGAGTTAGAAACGTTGAATAGGGCAAAATTTTTGTAAGATTATCTCACATTGCATTACATTTCGGATAATTATGTGACAACTACATACATAGCATTTGGCTCACATATGGCTACTGGTTGGGCCAATTTTCGTGTAGAGTTTGATGATTCTATCTTTCATATAAGTGATTGAAAGTATGAATTACGCATGTGAAAAGTCCAAATTTACTTAACATCGAGAAATAGAGAAAAATCAAACGTAAAAGGGATCCAGATACGACAAAAAGTCATAAGACCAATGTTGTAGATCACTCCAAATTGAACGGAGATTGTGCCATTCGTTATGCGATAGGACTTGCCGAAGGTCTGCACCATCATTAAATTTGCCTCTATATTTCGATATCCTTCGGGGATAAAAAGTGAAAAATTTAAAGATACTGGAAGTTTTCCGACCGTTGCAGGCTAAAACGTAAAATTATGGCAAATTTCAATGTTCTTGTTCGTCTGGCAGATTATACCGCAATCTGGATTTTGGGTGAGGAGCGTAAAAATTAGGACTTTCAGGAAGCTAAACAAAAAAAAAAAAATATGCAGATGGTCATTATTACCCCTTAAACGGGTAGCTGTGCGAAAATTTCGCCAAAATAGTCAATGTACGGGCACACAGTCGTTACGTTTTTATTTATGTAGATAGATAGGAGTCTGCTCCACGTACAACACATTTTGGGCTACGTCCGCTGCATTTAACCTGCAAAACAGACCATTCATGATATCCCCCTTATTAATCCTCTGTCGAAAAAACGCACATGAAAATAAAAAGTTTTAGAAATGGATTTCCATAAGTTGGGTCGATTTCCAATCAGCTTGGTCTTGTAATGTATATATTGTGGAAGAGTAAAATCACCATTTCGGTTCCCTATAAACCGTCAGTCCATTCCGGGAACGTAAAATGTTATTGACCTTTAAAATCTACCTTTGGACAGGTGGCTGCTAAATATAAAGTTTAATTCAATTATCTTCATTAGTTTTCAAGTTGCAAGAAATACGCTTAACACGCACCCGCTCTTGAGATACTCGTATGTCCGGTGTAACTTGTACTGAAAAACGTTCCGTTAATGATATCTCCCTTATTAATCCTCGTATCGAAATGATGCAAGTGGGAAAAAAGGTCTAGAAATTAATTTCCATTAAGGTAGGTAGATTTCCATTAAGTTTGGTTGTGTATATTTTGTGGGAGTGTAAATTCACGGTTTCGGTTTCGTATAAACCCCCAGTCAGTTCAGGGATTTAGAAACAATATTAGCCCTGAAACGAAATTGCGTATGGCTTTTAGTGCCGGGAGCGTCCGAGGACATGTTCGGCTCGTCAGTTGCAGTTCTTTGGATTTGACCCCCTTAGGCGACTTGCTCATCGTGACGATGATGAAATGATGATGAAGACGACACATACACCCATCCTCCGTGCCAGAGAAATTAACCAATGATGGTTAAAATTCCCTAAACTGCCGGGAATCGAAACCGAGACCCCTGCGACCAAAGACCAACAGGCTAACCATTTAGCCATGGAGCCTGACAATATTTGCCCTAAAACCTACCCAAGGGCAGGTGGATTCTAAATATGAAGTTTGGTGGACAGACAAACAAACAGACAGACACACGCACAGACAGACGCCAAAGCTAAAAATATGCAGATGGTCATTGAAAATCCACAGCCTGTTTCCAATCATTAGACCGAGTCAGGAATGGAATGAATGAAGCCCCCATCTAGCGGTGAGGATAGGAAATGTGTCGGCTGCCGAAGTCTGTCGCACTCCTCTGGGGCAATGATAAATGACAGATAGATGAAATTAAATGTTAATGGAGAATGTTGCTGGAAGGAAATATGACAGGGAAAACCGGAGTACCCGGAGAAAAACCTGTCCTGCTTCCGCTTTGTCCAGCACAAATCTCACAAGGAGTGACCGGGATTTGAACCACGGTATCCTGCGGTAAGAGGCCGGCGCACTGCCGCCTGAGCCACGAAGGCTTTCCAGATGGTCATTATTACACCTGAAACGGATAACTGTACGGAAATTTTGCCAAAATAGTCCATGTACAGACACACTCTAGAAGTGCAGACCTTTATTTCGAGAGTTAAAATTGCTTCCATTTTTCGATATTTTAAGGGGCCAAAAGTTATACATTTGCATAGCTTAGAATATTTCCTCAAAGAAATGAGTGTCCAGATTTCAGGATTAGCACTCGCATACATACGGAGAAATTAAGGAAGAAAATAATACAGTTAAGAAAGCTGACATTAATAGAAAATGGATTATACCTGAGGATAGCCGGATGACAACAAATATGTAAATACCAAGTGAATGGATTGCAAAATCAAATGCCCCTCAATAAATTATGCTGGTGTGAGTTATGGATATAAGAAAGCGGTAACAGAGGAGAAATTTAAGCAGGGATTCTTAGGTAAACAGATAAGATGACTAATGGTGTTATTGAGCTATTCGAGGACGGTTATAACCTCCAACGATATTCCGCCAATGTCCCGCAGATAGGCCGATTGACGCCTCTCTTGCTTTCTACCCAAGGAACAAGGACGAATTTAAATGCATGATGAGGAAAATGGCAATATGTTACTTCCCTGCTGGCAAGCAGTCAGAGACGTTGCCATGGTAGCCTGTAGGTTCGTTGTCGGTCTGTCGGTCACTCAATGCAGAGCATGATATCCGCAGAAAATAGTAAATTTCTCCGTCATTTGAAGAGTAAGATAAATTATAAACATAACGAAAGTCGTTTATAATGAAGATGCGTTTCACATACGATCCACGGAGTTTACAGAAAATCAATAGTATAAGAGAAAATGGAGGAAAAGCGTATTTTTTCCTATAAACCCCCCCGTCTATTCAAAGGTTATAAAATGATATGCATATCGAAACCTTTCTCGGGATGAATATAATCTAAATATGAAGTTTGGTTAAGATCTATCCAGCCGTTTCGCCGTGATGGTGGAACAGACAGACAGACAGACAGACAGACAGACAGACAGACAGACAGACAGACAGACAAGAAAAGTAATAACCACCGATTCGGTCTTGAGTTGACCTAAAACGGATGAATATCGGAAAAATTGGAAAAACAAACGAAATTACAGACAGCGGACCCCTACAACTTTAGTTATATAGATTATTATTATTATTATTATTATTATTATTATTATGATATAAAAGCGTTGAATTTTACAGCGGTCGTATCCATCGTTCACTGGTTAAATTGCTTCCTCGGGAGATGGCCGACCCATGATCACGGGTTCGATTCTAACCAACAAAATAGAACACTAAACCTGAAAGTTTGCTTTTCATTTTAGCAGATCCACCTATAAAAAGAAAACCATATTACTCTTATAACAGCAGCATTACAGTGTCTTCCTACAAAGATGTAGAAGTAAACGGGAGTGAAATACCAGCGCTCTGTTATCTATAAAGCCAGAAGTATGAGGCGAGGAAGTGATGAGTAACGCATGGTTGATAGGAGTGGCGATCTGACTGAGCGAAGCCTATCACACCTATCTCCCCCGCGTGGGGGTGAGTCGAGAAGAGAGGGAAGAGAGTCTGGGCTACAATACCAGTCTCCGATGCTTTGCTCTCAGAAATACAGTACATGCGACGTTTTTTTTCTCATGGCTTTCAAGTTTTGTAAATTGAACAATATGTCAGATGCTTACATTATAATGTGCTTTACTCTTCCAACATTCTCAACTGAAGTTGGGCTTCACCGATAGCCTTGGTAGCCCTCAGTATACGCCACTGGTGCAGAGAAACTATGTTGTGTGCAATAGTATTCCGGATAAACCGTCCTACCTCATAGTCTGCTCTTCCGTTTTCAACGCATATTAAGCACTCTGTAATGTCCTATCTTTTCCCTTACCTGAATATCATTGACTTCTAATACAACCAAGCTTGTCCTCTTTGTGACTCAGCCAGTTCTACTTTCTTCCACGCATAAGCCCGATTATTATTGATTGGAATCCATTGAACTCCATTTCTGTGAATATTGAATTTTCACGACCGCATTGTAATCGAAACAGACTTTCAACGTACTGTATTAGGTCGTGTTACGTACATGTAGTACGTGTTGAAGAGATGTTAAGTACAGAATAAAAATGTGGGTTCGGATCCCACTGGTGTCCGGCTAGCCATTTTTGTTCTGTACTTAACATCTCTTCAACACGTACTACATGTACGTAACACGACCTAATACGTTGAAAGTCTGTTTCGAGAAGTCCATTTCGTTCACCGAGTTGTTTCCACGGAGCCCCTCGCGTGTCGAACGGAAGTGGGACTCCCTTACTACCGTAATATGTCCGAGGTTTACTTAAAATGTTGTGAGAGTGTGCGGTAAAAATTCAGTGAAGCAGGATTTTACAGTATTAACACATAGTCCCAGTGAGAATCTCTTTTCTAATGTTAGGATGTCAGGTACCATCGATGGATTGTGTCACCTGAGCACAAGGAGGTCCATGACTCAGAATACATCCGAAATGCCCACTCCTATCCCATAGCAACTGGTTTCCCGACACTCAGGACCACTTACTGGGCCACTCAGCCGTTGCCCATAGTTTACGAACTAATACGTGACTACAGTAGACCCACAACTCGAACAAGACGTTTATTTAAATGGCAAATCATTTAGACTTCAACTGAACGAATTTGAAGAGATCAATACTAATACCAATGAGTAGTGGAGAGCAAAACAATTTTAAATAGTATTACTTTTCACAATTATGGGCCGTGGAAGGCCACTTTCAAATTAAGAAGCAATGGATTAGCAAGAAGGCACTTTATATTAGGAGGTATTCTGCTGATATATTAAGCCGTTTGTATGATCGAGAGACTTCTCAACTTCTCTCTTGTGTAATCATGGGCTGTCTTCTCTTGGCAGTGCTTCGTGTATTTCAGGAAGTAATTTCCAGCTCTTTGTGGAGGGTGGATAGAAAATAAGCTCTTCTCGGGTCCCATTCAAGGTAATGAAATGAGCGGTGCGACAGAAAGGATTGACTGAACCTCGTGATGACAAGGAGACTGAACTGGGGTAATTTGTTCTCGTGTATTCGTACAACGGCGAACTTAGAGACAATCACGGTGAACTTTAATTTAACGCCGAAAGATGAGTTGTTTAATGGGAAAGATTTACGGCGAAGGTTAAGATACGATGAATAAGTTATCACAGATTTGATCTTGAAACTGAATACGAGTTGGCTTTAATGCTGAGGTACACCTTTTCCCAGATTATGTTTAGTAAAATTCGATTGTATAACTGCAAAAGCTACCGTACTTTAAACATTTACATTATTCAGATACATTCATTACCATTCTGAAAAGCTTCCAAAGAACTGTAACACCATTCATACTAACAGATTACTGTTGGGCAATTTTAATGACACATCATCATCACATCAATCACTCTAGGTATCTGGGCATTACTCTGGACAGATCGTTTAACATACTGCCAGCACCTTTCCTGTAGTGCAACTAAAAACAACATCCGGTGTAAAGCGACGGACACCTCATAGGGTGCACAAACAAGAATGCTGCTCAGAGCTGTACTTCCCTAGTCTGCTCTGTAGCTGAATACTGTGCATCAACTTGGGTTAACAGTTATCTTATAAAGGAGATTGACGTCCAATTAAACAATACCACGTGACTGATATCAAGGGTTATTACTTGGCCAGAGAGAGGGTGTAACCCTCTAGGTGGCCCGCCCCCACCCCTTCAGGGTGGGGAATGAAATCATTTGAAGAAGAAGGGCTATTAAATCAATGACACTCTGCAGGCTACCACCACTCTACAATATTCCTCCTCCACATCTCAGAAGGCATAAATCTTGAGTTCTAGAATGTCCTAAGATATTCTCCAACCCTTAATTACCAGTTCATGCTAGCATGTTAAAACTCAATCTACAAACTTAATTAACTACAAGGAACCCTTCGATGTCTGCAGAAATCTTGTAATTGTGATCGTCTTTACATATTTTTTGCAAACTACTTTACGTCGCGTTGACACAGATAGGTCTCATAGCGACGATGGTATAGGAAAGGGCTAGGAGTGGGAAGGAAGCGCCCGTGACCTTAATTAGGGTGTGAAAATGGGAAACCACGGAAAAACATCTTCAGGGCTGCCGACAGTGGGGTTCGAACCCACTATCTCCCGAATACTGGATACTGGCCTCACTTAAGCGACTGCAGCTATCGAGCTGTCCATTAGAACACCTCCACAAAGTCATCCTATAAAAAATGAAACGTAACCCTAGGCTCTCAGGATTTGACTTTCTTCGTCCATTATGGACCAGCCTCAACAGTATAACGACTACCTTTTAAATTCATCAATACTGTGCTATAGTAGCAGCCGTCTCATTTGGAGCAGGGCTGTAAGGTGAGGAATAAAACTATCATCTGTATATGATTGTAGAAATAAAGGACAGCTCACCAATCATATCGCCTTCGAGTAGCCTGTTATATCTTATGCAGGTAAATGGGAAAATTTCATTGACGTTACTCCCGAAATGTTCGAATGGCCGAAAAAATCTTGATTTTCAGCTGTAGGAATTCTTGAACCACTTTTCACTACGGATTTACTTATACTTCACTTCTTATACACTGTACGTTTAAGTAAAATGTAAGTCGTACGCTAAATAAATAAGAAATGCCGATATTTACCTCGAAACTTTGGTGACATAACGGATGTGCTCTACCCCCTGTAGGTGGGGGACGCAGATGAAGAATTCACCCACGGTATCTCCTGCCTGTCGTAAGAGGCGACTAAAAGGGGCGATCAAGAGATGATCAAATTAGAATCATGAAACTTCTTATGATTAGTACCACCACGCGGAGAACACCATGAGTCGCTTTTACTTGCGCGTAGTACCAGTATGTTGGGTACCAAATAGGTTTGTGATTAGTAGCAACCGAGAGCGCGACGGCTTTTACAGTACTTGTGATTAGTAGCACTATATGAGCGGCACCATGGGATGAGGGAACCCATGGTTCTGGTTTACCTATGATTAGTACCCACTATATGAGGAACACTGCGGGATAGTACGAGTCCCTGTGGTTAGTACCCTTATGTGATGAATACCATAGTTTTGCATTGCCTGTAAATGGCGCCGCAATGTGTGAAACAGCGTAGGTCTGTAATACATGTGCGAATTTCATTACCTGTGAGTAGTACCATAATGTGTGGAATACCGCGAGTCTACGCTACTCTTGATTAGTACCTCAACATGACAAATACCATGGTTCTACAGTACTTTCTTAGCGATAAGTACAATTGTGAGGGGCCGCTGACTTGGATTTTGGACCCCTTTCGACTACAAGTATCATCGATTCAGTATTTTGCTATAGAAGCTGTCCCTTGGTCAGTAATACTATTGTTCTACGCCAGCTTCTGTGGCTAAACGTGGCTAACCTCACTGGTATTATCTTGACAGGTCCTAACCACGTGCACATGTTTTGTCGCGGAATTTGAAAAAGTGATCGATCCCCTATAACCTCACTGGTATTATCTCGACGGGACTTAGCCACATGCTTTCGTGTGCCGCGGAATTTTCGAAAAATATAACGATCCTAACCTCAGATAGGGAATCTGCCACCTGGGCGACTGTCCTAAATGCAGATCAGTAGTGATTGACTGATTGATTGATTGATTGATTGATTGATTGATTGATTGATTGATTGATTGATTGATTGATTGATTGATTGATTGATTGATTGGTCTTAGCCAGGGGGCCTAACCTCAGAGGATTAAGGCTAGCTGCCCTTCTCGACATGACACCATCTTAGAGGGGGTCCTAACCTCAAAGGATTATAGTTGTAAGGCTATCTGCCCTTCTCGACATGACGCTATCTTAGAGGGGGCCTAACCTCAGACGAGTATAGTTTTAAGGCTAGCTGCACTTCTCACACACCCCTTCCCCGACACCATCTTCCTCCTCCTCCTCGCGATGTTACGGAGGTCATTTCAATCCCTCGTCCTCCTCACAGTTATGGAGGTCAGCTCAATCCTTCCTCTTCCTCCTCACACTTACGGAGGTCAGCTCAATCCCTCCTCCTCACAGTTACGGAGGTCAACTCATTCTCTCCTCCTCCTCCTCACAGTTCTGTATCCGGCAGCGTGACATCAAGCAGGACAGCAATGTATATTTTCTTCAATATAATCTACGATTAAAATGTGTTCTGTGATCATAGTAACTTTTTTATGCTGTGTGCCTTTGTTAAAATTCTAGACACTGACGGGAATCGAACCCGCTACTTCTATGACTTAAGGCTAGCATGTTAACCCATTTTGTCATTAAGCCGAACTAATAATATCAATATAAGCGTATGCTATTATCGCATGACAGAAGATAAGGTTTTTCGATAATCTCTATGTAATGTGAACATTACAGTAGGCACATAAAAGTCTCTAGTGTTTAACACAATAAGTTCGAAATATTTAAATCAAAAATTCAGTGTTCTAATCATTTAAAAAACTGATGTAAGAGGCGTCTAAAAGGGTGTGCTGGGGGGATAGTTCATTCGTAACTTCTATTTGCGTAGAATGAACATGTAAAACCACGGACGGAAGTACAACTATACATCCATCTTCTATTATCATTAATAGTAGTAGTGAATATTGTTGCAAGAGGAAGTACAACTGCACTTCTCCGTTTCTTTATTCTTACAATATAACATTCAATTACGTTTTGAAGTAAGTAATGTGATGCGTGTTTGCGTTCGAGCTCACATCTATCCACTATTAAAGGGGATAGTGATTATTGTTCTCTTCAAAGGTAAGTGAATGTATATTTTCTTCAATATAATCTAAAGCTTTGCATTTAGAGTAATAACAAACATATTTTATACTGTAAAGTTCTAGTAGCAATATGTAATAATGCTATTGCAACACATATATACAGAGCGAATTGGCCACGCGGATAGGAATTTGTAGCTGTAAGCTTTGCATTTAGAGTAATAATAAACATATTTTTATACCGTAATGCTATTGCAACAAATCTATACCGAGCGAACTGGCCACGCGGATAGGGATTTTTAGCTGTAAGCTTTGCATTTAGAGTAACAATAAACATACTTTTATACCGTAATGCTATTGCTACAAAGCTATACCAAGCGAATTGGCCACGCGGATAGGGATTTGTAGCTGTAAGCTTTGCATTTAGAGTAATAATGAACATATTTTTATACTGTAAAATTCTAGTAGCATTATGTGTTAATACCACTGCAACACATCTATACCGAGCGAATTGGCTACGCGGTTAGGGACTTTTAGAAAATAATAACAACACACGTCTATTCCTCTTCCCTTTCCTTTTAATTATAAAATTCATCTCCTCCTTCTTATCGAACCTTCTACATTCATCTTCCACTCCCTTCTCTTTTTTTGTCTGTTAAGAAAGATAAATAGAGAAAGGTAAGTAAAATCAATTCACATGTCTGAACAGGAGGTGAAAAGGACAAGAGGACATCTCTACACTATGCTCATGACATAACAATAACGTAAGTATATCAGGTATGAAAATTCCGAAAACTAGAGCACGTAGTCTTGATGAGAACTCTGTTTAAACAAGAGCACGTGGTCTGAGCACGTAAAGTGAAGGTAGAAATTTCGCCTGTAAGGTTGCTTTGTTCTCTTTTTTTTCAAACAACACACCTCTTAAAAGCACATTGAGTGAGGTTAGCCTTACTCTCTTTTTCAAAATCCCCACCTCAAAAGCACGTGGAGTTAGGTTGAGATTACAGGTGTGAGGTTAAGATCGTTTACTTTTTCCAAATCCTCGCCTCACATCTGTTAAAAGCACGTGGAGTGAGGTTCCCTCCAAGATGGTGTTGGGGAAGGGGGATGTCAAGAAGGTCAGCTAGTCTTAAACTATGGTCCTTAGGCCCCTCCAAGATGGTGTCGGGAAAGGGGCATGTCGAGAAGGGCATCTTGCCTTAAAACTAGGGTCTTTAGGCCCACTATAAGATGGTGTTGGGAAGGGGCATGTCGAGAAAGGCAGCTAGCCTTAAAACTAGGCCTCTCTAACGTAGTGTCGAGGAGGGCATCTAGCCGTAAGACTAGGTTCTGTGTATTTTTAGGCCCCTTAGTCGTTCCGCACCTGCACGTGGTTAAGTCCCGTCAAGATGACAGCAGTGAGGTTAGGATCGTTCCCTGTTTAAAAGTGTCTGCGCTACGCAGAAATCATGTGGCTAAGTCCCGTCAAGATAACAGCAGTGAGGTTAGGGTTGCTCACTTATTAAAAATCCGCGGCAAAACAAGTTCACGTGGTTAGGACCTATCACGATAGCATCTGTCAGTTGTTACTTATTCACGAAGTTAAGATGGCTCTAGTGAGGTTAGACCCTGTTAAGATAGCAGCAGTGAGGTTAGCCACGTTTACTTGTTTAACAAGTGCACGTGGTTAGGACCTGGCAAGATGGTAGCTGTCATCTTAACAAGTGTTCAAATTCCACGTCCCACTTGGTTAAGAAAGCAAAAGTGAGTTTAGGACCTGTTAAGACAGCAGCAGTGAGGTTAGTCACGTACAAAATTCCGCGTCAAACAAGTGCATGTGATTAGGACTCCGCGTCAAACAAGTGCATGTGATTAGGACCTGTCAAGATAGCAGCTGTCATCTTGACAGCTGTTCAAATTTCACGCCCACGTGGTTAGGATGGCAGCAGTGAGGTTAGGGTCTGTCAAGATGGCAGCAGTGAGGTTAGCCGTGCTCACTTGTTCAACAAATGCACGTGGTTAAGGCCTGTCAAGATGATAAATGTAGGAGAGATTATAATATGAAGATAAAGTTAGAATTCAAGAGGACAGATTTGTGTAAATATTCAATCATAGGAGGAGGATTATGGGATTGGAATAAATTATCAAGGGAAATGTTCGATTAATTTCCGAGTTCGTCGAAAATACTCAGGGAAAAGCTAGGTTAACAACTGTAAATAAATGTAAATATGAGGTAAACAAATTATAGGGAATATGCCACCTAGGCTACCGCCCTAAATGCAGATCTTTGATGACTGATTGACTACTGGTAGAAAGCGAATTCTACGGGATTGATTAATAGAACTGCACTGAATGTTCGGAAATAAATACTGTCACGGATGTATTTTGCATGACTGGTATTATCTACAAAAACGGGCCGAAAATCGAACCCGGGGCCGCCGGAATAACAAGACATAACCTCCGAATTATTACCTGCAACTCTAAAGACGACCAACGGACACGTGAAGTGCACCTGCGCAATTATTTGTAAACGTAATATTATTGGTTAGTTGTTTTTCTGTTTCTGTATTGGTTATTCCCCCTCCTGCGCTTCCCCTTCCCTTCTCAAACGTAGTATTCGTGACTGGCTGCGTCTAGTGGCTCATTTTCATTTTCGCTTTGTCAGATAGTTAACTTGTCTCGTTAGGGGTTCCTTTCGAACCCAAGGCTACAGGTAGTGGTGGTGATTATTGTTCTAGGAGGAAGTACAACTATGAAACCATAATGTATTAACACTAATCAGAGAGGAAGAATGGAAGGGAACCGACACTTCTAAAAATTAAGGTATCGACCAAAGGAAGACAAGGGCCACGAAGGGCGTGAAAATGAAAGGCTCGCTTGGATTCGCGTGACACCGATTGGACCTGTAGTAGTATGAGCTAGGGGGATTCTGAACCACCTCGTCAGCATTTTTCTGCTTAGTCAACACCCGAGGTCATTGACCCCGACCAAAGTCATTGACCCCGTGGCGTCATGACCACGTGACAATGACGTCACATTGTTTACAAACAAGGCCACGTGCTTTTGACAGCTGTCACCTAACCTCACTTTTTAAGTACGTGGGCGCGACTAAAACACTGCTGCCATCTTGACAGGTCCTAACCTTACTTTCTTGGCTACGTAGGGGCACGGAATTTGAACAAGTGAACCTGGCTAACCTGACAGCTGTCATCTTGACAGCAGGTCCTAACCTCTTGCACTTTTGAATTAGTGTGCATGACTAACCTCACATTATTACACTGCAGCTCAGCTTGTAGGATTCCAGCAAGATATAGCAGATATCTTGGATTCAGGAAGTCAAATGGACTCCATAGCAAATTGCCTATCTAAGGAATTTGTTAGGGTAGATCATGGGAGACTCCTGGCAAAAAAGAATGCAATTGGACTAGACAAAAGAGTGACTGAATGAGTGGCTATATTCCTTGAAAATAGAACTCAGAGCATTAGAGTAGGCAAAGCTTTATCTTACCCTGTAATAATCAAGAAGGGAATTCCCTTTGGGGAACATTGTAAATACCCAGGTATTATTAAAAGGAAAGATCTTCCTTGGGGTAATCACATAAATATGATTGTAAATAAACGGTACAGATCTCTGCACATGGTTATGAGCGTATTTAGGGATTGTAGTAAGGATGAAAAGGAGAGAGCATATTTGTCTCTGGTGAGACCCCAACTAGAGTATGGTTCAAGTGTATGGGACCCTTACCAGGATTACTTGATTCAGGAACTGGAAAAAATCCAAAGAAAAGCAGCTCGATTTGTTCTGGGTGATTTCCGACAAAAGAATAGCGTTACAAAAATGTTGCAAAGTTTGGGCTGGGCAGACTTGGGAGAAAGGAGACGAGCTGCCCGATTAAGTGATATGTTCCGAGCTGTCAGTGGAGAGATGGCGTGGGAGGACATCAGTAGACGAATAAGTTTGGATGGTGTCTTTAAAAGTAGGAAAGATCACAATATGAAGATAAAGTTGGAATTCAAGAGGACAAATTGAGGCAAATATTCGTTTGTAGGAAGGGGAGTTAGGGATTGGAATAATTTACCAAGGGAGGTGTTCAATAAATTTCCAATTTATTTGCAATCATTTAAGAAAAGGCTAGGAAAACAAGAGATAGGGAATCTACCACCTGAGCGACTGCCCTAAATGCAGATCAGTAGTGATTGATTGATTGATTGATTGAAGGCGGTATTATTGGATCTTAATGTTTACTTATGATATGTGTAAAGAAGTGGATTTGGAGATAAGGATTTTTGCGGATTATGTTATTCTGTATAGAGTAATAAATAAGTTACAAGATTCTGAGCAACTGCAAAATGACCTCGATAATGTTGTGAGATGGACAGTGGGCATTGGTATGATGATAAATGTGGTTAAAAATCAGGTTGTAAGTTTCACAAATGGGAAAAGTCCTCTCAGTTTTAGTTACTACGTTGATGGGGTCAATGTTCCTTTTGGAGTTCAATGTACGTACCTAGGTGTTAATATAAGGAAGGATCTTCACTGGGCTAATCGCATAAATGGGATCGTAATAAAGGGTGCATTTCTCTGCATATGGTTATGACTGTTATGAGGATATTTAGTGGTTGTAGTAAGGATGAAAAGGAGAGAGCATATCTCTGGTAAGACTCCAACTAGAGTATGGTTCAAGTGTATGGGACCCTCACCAGGATTACTTGAATCAAGAACTTGAAAGAATCTAAAGAAAAGCAGCTCAATTTGTTCTGGGTGATTTCCGATACAAGAGTAGCGTTACAAAAATATTGCAAAGTTTGGGCTGGGAATACATGGGAGAAAGAAGACGAGCTGCTCGACTAAGTGGTATATTCCGAGCTGTAAGTGGAGAGTTGGCGTGGAATGACATTAGTAGACGAGTAAGTTCGAGTGGTATCCTCAAAAGTAAGAAAGATGACAATATGAAGATAAAATTCGAATTCAAGAGGAAAAATTGGGGCAAATATTCGTTTATAGGAAGGGGAGTTAGGGATCAGAATAACTTACCAAAGGAGATGTTCAATAAATTTCGAATTTCTTTGCAATAATTTAAGAATATGCTAAGAAAACAACATATGGAGGAATCTGCCACCTGATCGACTGCCCTAAATGCAGATCAGTATTGATTGAACTTCAATCATCATTGTCAGTATATTATACCTTCCTCTTTCCTTCTGTTTTTTACAATATCACCCTGTAAACACATTACCTTCCTGTTTCCATTGTCATTAAGGGATTTATTATAAAACACACGCTTTCGAAACATCTACATTCAAACAATTAATCAACCGTAATACAATACTTATCAACATAACACAAGTATTACAATTTATACATAAATGTACAATTAAGAAACCACATTTCAACTAAAAACCACACCCTGCTTCTATGTACTGTTGTAAATACTATCCCGGATAAAATAAGTGTTTTTCAGCATATTGATTAATTTCCAAAGACAGTTAATTGAAGGTAACGTTATTTTGCCGTAATAGATTTTGTGCGTAGGTTCCTTCCTAAAATCGTAATATTGACATTAATTTGGTTAACAAAGTTCTAAATTATTGCATTTACGTCGATCTACATTAACTGCTTGCTAGTATTAAGAAAGAAATATGCATCTTTATCGTTGACGTGGAATTAGTCTGCCATACCGTTCATACTACTTCTGGTTGTTGACACATTATATTACTCCCACTCATTTGAATTCTAAAACATTTGACATTCTTTTATCTTCATAATTCCTATACCAATTTTGACTTTTAGCTTGGACTTCTATGCATTTCTTAAGAATGTTTTGTCCGAAATATTTACTAAATTGGACCGGGATTTGATTAAATTATATTGCAGAGTCCGTCCTCGTAGTATCATGCTTTTCCTTGTTGATCATTGAATTTCCTACATCCAATCTCCAACTGTTAGCCAAACCTCTCGAACGAACTCAGATAAGAAAACGGCTCAGTCTAGCCTGTCTTTAGCATTTCTTACCACCTTTAAAGGCACATGTCCATCCAGTAGACTGTTAATATGTTTATTTACCATTTGCGAGTATCGATCATAAGTACGTTTTAAAAACTCTCTCGTGCTTCTCTCATCAACGATATGGTACTATTTAATAGTCCTGCTTTTATAATCGTCCCTTTTATCACGTAAATTTCATTTTATTAACGACTAACCATTTATGACTTCAGATTATGCCTTGAGATCATATGGTTTTATTAGCACTTCGTCTAGAATATTATCTCTAGTTGGTTCTATCATTTTCTGATTCAGCTATCCATCACAGATTAACTATTTACCATTTTTTGGTCATGCTTTCCACCATTCGTGGTACATTTCTGGTTAACATGTAGTAGACTGATATCGCCCGCTACAGTCACATTCCTTTCTGTGTCGTTCCCTTCAAAACTTATCAACTAATTCCACACCAGCATAAGGGACACCACCTTGCTGTATATTTATATCTGATTATCTATCTATCTATCTATCTATCTATCTATCTATCTATCTATCTATCTATCTATCTATCTATCTATCTATCTATCTATCTATCTATCTATGATCAGGTTCCGTAGTGTATAACATCACGTACTAAACCTCATAATAATATAGAGATTCACAGACTGCCGTGAGGTGAAGTATTTGGGAACCTTATCATAAATAGTTCAACGGTTAGATATAATTCAAATGATTCGACTTTATCGGTAAGTAATGGTTTCTTCTGAGCCAATGTGACAATATATTCACGAAACGCAACATTTTCTTAGCAATTTATCTCGGTTCAAACGGGATAAGCCGAAAAGACTGTCATTTCTATTATACCAAATTGTAAGAAAATTAACGTTACCTATATGGTGGGGACGTCATAAGGACAGGAAATGGGGAACTGAATTGATAGTTTGTAATACTTAAACACTGACTATGTTAATTGACTATTCACACATGCTAAAAAGGTATTTACACAAATGTGTAAATGGACGGTACCCTTTATTGTAGGACAGCTACTCTGTGTGAATTCGTTTTGTCTCTATGAAATATTCTTAAATGGTTCTAAATATTGATTAAAAAGATAGACAAAATATGTCGATGATTTTGCAAAATTTGTATATCCAGCATTTTTTCATCTGTCTACACTGCAGTTACTAGAGGAGCATATAACATCTAAGGTAAACTCATTTATAAGAATTCTTCTCCCTTTCCTTCCATTGAGTAATCTAAAAGTTCTATTAGAACTTCAAAGGAGCTTTCCATTCCACGAAAGAATGATATACATACTTTATGAAGCTCGGTCGTGAAACTCTCCTCTCCTTAATTCAGAATGTCAAAGTAACGTCGCCTGTCAAGTTAAAACATAACTTTAGAGAAGTCTTTGCTGCGATGTGGGCTCACATTAAATACTTATTAAGACACTACTTTTCTAACTGCTGAACTTCATAGAAACTTCGGCCTGCCGACAAACATCCCTGGCGTTAGCAGGTTACAAATCATAGTTCTATCACCAACAATTATAGTAGAATTCCATCAACGAATGTATTAGTCACAGACTGAAAATAAATGTAAGAATGAACGAGTTTCCAGTTCTGTAGAAGTACATAGACTAGTTACTGGTGGTAATAATAGGAAAATTGATATTATATCATTGAAATCATGAATAATAATATAGTGGTATTATAATGAAGCAAAAGCGGCTAAGAAAACAGATCATCTCATTTAAGTTATATATTTGGTTGAAATTAGTTACTCTGTAGTGCAGTTTAAAATTGCAGTGTAGTTACTAGATACGGTAGTATCTTCCTTCCATTCTTTACCGTTCTATAATTCTTGTCTAATCCTTTCGATATTCAATACTGTAATTAACGGCAGTTTTCATTTCTGTTAGCGCTTAGTAGTGTAGTTTAGTTGTGTTATTAGAAATGATCATGCTTACTGTATCATTGCGTAATATTTGTCTAGTAGGGTTAAATTCTTTCTTTTGTTAGCTCGAAGGTAGAAAAAGAATAATAAACCGACAATATACCAAGTATTTTGGGTAGTTTTAACTCCAGTTCTATTTTTCCAATTAATCTGTTATAATTAGGACACGTCTAAGTTCAGTTGAGAATTGTAGTGCAGACATTGTATTAGACAGTATTTTGCTTTGCTATGTTCGTGTGTATCCTTGTGTACGGTAACCTTTTCGATAATTCAGCGTTTAACAAAACGGTAGTGTTACTTCTATTAGAGCATAGTAGGGTTAATTAATAATATTCTACCTAGAAACATAGCACTTACTAGAATTCTGTTGTTGTGATGAGGAAAGGCTTAATTGCAGTTTGAATGGTTTAATTCGTGTGTATTCCTTTCGATATTCAGTAATTAATGGTATTTTTCATTCTGTTATGGAATTATGGGATTAAAATATAATCATATAACACGACTAAGTAATATTGTAGTGTAGTTAGTATGTTAATTACATTATTGTCATGTTATCTTAATGTACTATCCTAGACAATATTTCTTTCCTTTGACTTTTTTTTTTGCACAGAAGAAGTTATTTTCATTATTCCGCAAAGAATTGCTAAGGAATGCAGGAGTACGAACTGAGGGTTTGGCCAGACATTGTGGAGTATGAAGGGGGAGTTGGAAAGATTGAGAGAGATAATTAGGATTCTCTCAGAGGACAGGAAGGAAGATAGGCTTCCCTCGAACGATGTACGGGATACGGTAGGTGTACAAGAGGAATAGGAAGGCAAAGGGGGCAATAGTAAAAGACAGTTGGTCTAATGTTTTAAGGAGAGGAAAATTGCAAACTAAGGGCACTATCCAGGAGAAGAATTAAGGATAGGTGTCGATAAGAAATCGGTACGAATCACTCCAGGAAGAACACCAGAGTGAAGGTGAGGACCAATGAACTGTTGCTGAGAAGCGCGGAAGTAGGAGGAAAGGAAAAGGTAGGAAAGAGAAATCTAGAGTAGAGGATAGGAAAAGAAAGGTGGAACAGGATCATGGGAGGGAGAAAAGGGGGGAGGAAATAGCTTCTGTAGCTTTAAGGGAAGATTGGGGAGACCAGGTGGGGAGGGGATCAAATGAGAGGTGTAGGGTTGAGGCTCTGGTCATGGGAGATTCCATTGGTAGATATGTGGGGAACGTGCTTGGAGGAAAATAGAATCAGAATAGAGCGTCATCCAGGAATTAGGTTAAGTCATATGTTGAGGAAAGTAGAAGAGAAGGAGGAGGAAAGGAGAAGTTGGTAGTATTTCACGTTGATAACAACAACGTAAGGCAGGCAAGTACAAGTACCAACATGGTTACGGATGTGTGCGATCTGGTAAATCCAGTAAGGATGAAGTTTAAGGAAGCAGAGATTGTTGTCAGTAGAATACTGTGTGGGAGGGATACTGACTGGAAGGCGATCTAGCGTTTACATGAGGCTATGGAGTGGGTATGTGGGAAACTGGGAGTAAGATTTCTAGTTCCTGATGGTAGTGTAGGAGGGATTTGCGCTCAGATGGCCTTCACTTGAACCGCAGTGGTACGTATAAATTAGGAAGTTTGTTTAGAAGGGTTATAGGAATGTACTTTCAGGGCAACGAGGTGGACTAGGGAGCGGTGATAAGGGTACAGGGGCCTGGAAGTCAAGTAGGGAAGGTAGAAAAATGTTAGTGTTGAACTGCTGAAGTATTGTAAAGAAAGGAACAGAATTAAGTAACTTAACAGGTATACCTACCAAACATCGTAATAGGAGTTGAATCATGGCTGAGAAATGATATAATGGACGCAGAAATGTTTTCACGGATATGGAGTGTTTATCGTAGAGATAGCATAGGAATGGTAAGAGGGGGAGTATTCATTCTGGTGAAAGAAGAATTTGTAAGCTACGATAAAGTTAGACGAGAAACATGAAGTTCTAGGTGTAAGGCTCATCTCTAAAGATAATAGTCAACTTGATATCTTTCGGGTGTACAAACCTGGAAAGGGTGGTGCAGATGCTGATTCGGAATGTGGGAAACGATGTGGAAAGAAACGTAATCGTAGCGGGTGTAAATTTACAAAATGTCAATTAGGAAGGAAATGCGAGTGACAGGATGCATGACGAGCAAATGCCAAATAAGTTAATTTGCGAAAGACAGCTGAATCAGAAAGTGATGGAACGAACTAGAAGGAAGAATATTCTGGACGCGGTACTAGTGAAACCAGATGAGCTCTACAGAGAAACTGAAGTAATAACATTGTATTAGTATGCACCTTTAAAGGTAAGTGAAGAGACTAAGAAGAAGGTGCAGGTTGAAAAGAAGTAGATTTTAAAATGGTTGTGTAAGTAGGGAGAAATTGAAGGAACTTAGCGGGAAATAGTATACACCAAAGATGTAGCTAAGGATGACATGCCGACAAGCATAATTGGCAGTCATACAAAGGTTAGGGAAAAATGGAAGTGCATGTATAGGTAATAAGGTTAATGTCCATATAGAGGATATTACTAATAATAACAATGACGTATTGAAATTTAGCTACTATAATGAAGATATATATAATAAGACAAAAGTTGTAAACTAGAAAACGAGCTGGAATTGATAAGACATTTGGTGATATACTAAAGACAATAGATTGTGATGTATGTTACCATATCTGAAGTACTTACTTTGATTGCTGTATGCATGAATGAGCTATACCAAATGCATGGAGGATTGCTATAATAGTCCCTGTGGATAAGGGAAAGGGTGATATACAAAGAATAAACAAACAATTACAGGTCAGTCAGTTTGACATGTGTTGCGTGTAAGCTCTGGGAGACATTATTTATGATTATATTGCACCTGATTGCGAAATTAACTGGTTCGATAGAAGGGAGGTCGGGTTTAGGAAAGGTTATTCCACTGAAGGTCACCTTGTTGGATTCCATCAATACATAGCAGATATCTTGGAGTCAGGAGGTTAAATGGCTATATTGTGATTGACCTATCTAAGACATTTCATAGGGTAGATCATGGGAGACTACTGTGAAAAATGTGTGCAATTGGACAAGACAAAAGTGTGACTGAATGGGTGGATATATTCCTAGAAAATATAACTAGAAAATTAGAGTAAGTGAAGCCAATCAATAAGAGTGGAATTCCTCAAGGTAGTATTCTAGGATCTATATATTTTCTTACTACCAAATGTACCCTTGCTTCGCTACGGTATTCTACATTGTATACGGATTCCTCCGTAAATTACTGTAAAGGCAGCGAGTAAAATTATATTAAATTGCATGTCTCTTATCGCTATTCGAGAAACAAAACATACGTTGTTTCCGATGTAAGGTAGGCGTTGGGGAAGTTTCGTTGGTAATGGCAGGCCACATTTCCTACTGCCAATCACAATCGAGTTTCGGAGTTTCT
This sequence comes from Anabrus simplex, assembly GCF_040414725.1. Taxonomy (NCBI): domain Eukaryota; kingdom Metazoa; phylum Arthropoda; class Insecta; order Orthoptera; family Tettigoniidae; genus Anabrus; species Anabrus simplex. The sequence continues at coordinate 228,366,881 of NC_090265.1, forward strand.
ACTAAAACAGCAGGCTCACTAGGCAACTGCCATTCGTAGTAGAGATGGAGGATTTTCCTTATAAATGCAGGCCCCTTTTCCTAATGCCACTCACAACCGAGCTGAATAGATTTGATTATAATCGAGAAATGCAGAGTTATCTCACGTATCAACAAAGGAGACACGACAATAAGTCGTGGGACCAAACTGAACGGCGATTGTGTTATCTGTTTTGTAATACGACCTACCGTTTAGCCACCAACTACGCCGAAAGAAAGGACTGCACCGTCATTAAAATACATCCATACATCGATAATTTCCAGGGCCAAAAGCTATACATTTGAACAGCTTGGAATTTTTCCTCATAGAAAAGAGTTTCCATGTTTCGCGATTAGCACTCGCATACATACGGCGTGACTAAGGAAGAAAGTGATACAGTTAAGGAAGTTGAAATTATTAGGAACTAGGATTATAACAGAAGACAGGCGGATACGACAAATTTGTAAATACCAAGTGGAGGCATTGGAAAATAAAATGTCCCTCAATAAATTGTGATGGCAAGAGTTACGGATATAAGAAGGCGGTAACAGACGAGAAATTTAGGAACAGGGCTTCTTAGGTAAACAGATAAGAAGATGACTTATGGTGTATTAAAGCGAAAACCAGAAGTAGAATAGAAATACAGTAAAAATATAGCGAATGTCAGAAAACATCTTACGGTATGAAATAATTTGCTACACGCCGCGGTACTCTTCAAATATTAACAACGCCCCTTGGTGCTATTTGTGGACGATTGTAACCTCCAACTGTATTCCGCCAATATCACGCAGAATGGCTGATTGGCAAATCTCTTGATATTTACCCAAGGAACAACCACGAGTTTACAGGAATGATGAAGAGAATGGCAATAAAGTACATCCCTGCTGGCAAGCGGTCAGAGACGTTGCCATAGTAACCTGTTTGTTGTCATTCTGTCGGTCACTCATTGCAGAGCACGAGACCCGCAGAAAATAGTAATTTTCTCTCCCATTTGAAGAGAATGCGAAATTTTGTACATAACAAAATTTGTTTATAGTAAAGGGACGTTTCACATATAGTTCACGGATTTCACAGAAAATCAATATTATAAGAGAAAATGGAAGAAAACTGTTCTGGTTTTCCTGTAACCCCCCCGTCTATTCAGAGATTTGTAAATCATATGTATATCGGAATCTTCCTGGGGATATGTATACTCTAAATATGAAGTTACGTTGAGATCTATCCAGCCGTTTCGCCATGATGGTGGAACAAACAGACAAACAGACACGAAAATTAAAAACCACTGATACGGTCGTAAGTTGACCTAAAACGGATACAAATCTGAATAATTTGTGAACAAACCAATTACAGACAGCGGACCAACTACATTTTTAAAAAATATAGATATGTATAAATGAATGAGTGTAGAACAGCAATCAGATGCAAGGCTTTCTGCAGATGATGTTACTCTGTATAGTGTAATAAATAAATTAAAATATTGTGAGAAACTGCAACAATATTGTGAGATGGACAGCAGCTAACGGTATTGTTACGTGCCAGCCCCGTGGTAGCCCCTTTCGGTACTTGCAGGAAGGGGCTAGTGACTCACACGACCTGGGATCTCCCAGCCGGCTTTTAGGCTGGGGTCGGCCTTACCATGTATTGTTCTCGTCGGCCGGCTTACCTGCGAGTTTTTTGGAGAATCAACGGAAATGTTCTGCCTCTAGCCCCCTCGCGAAAATTCAGGCTCACATTACCCGAGCTATAACATGGGAGGCTAGCCGTGGACAGTCAGGCACAGATGGGCTTCGTGGTGGAGTCACGATTAGCATTGGACTTCGTGGTGAAGTCACTAAGGGACTCAGTGTATTAGGGTTCGGTGGCTGGGCTGAGGGCGACAGAGGTGTAGGCTGTCGCCTACCGTTTAGCCACCTGGGTGACTGACCTAAATGCAGATCAGTGGTAACTGATTAGATTAGGGTAAGTTACTTTCACTCTCAACTTCAAGTTAATCCCAAGGAACGTAATGACATTTATGTCCATATAACATATAGTCGATTTGTCCTGAATTCCTGAGGTCTGAGCGAGGAACGGTTGTTGTGGTGTCGGAGAGACCGGTGAGTAGACGGAACGGAGGACGTGTTCTACCTGAGAGTAGTGTGTGCTTGCGTATTTCTGTGAACGGAGGATCGCTGTGAGTCAGCGAGGAAACCCGCTACCGTGAGTGCGAGGATAAATGGACCTGTGTTAATGTTCGCTGTTGTGAGTATCGTCCTGCTGTTGAATACTACTGAGCTGTTTAGTTGTTCGCTGCATGTGACTGCGTGCATTTCTGGACTGTTTGTGGAGTCGAACTAAAGAACAGTCCTCGTGTGCCGAGTGGCCGGAAGCCCGGTGTTCAGATCCAACGATCTACACTCAGCTGCTGTATGAGGTGACTGAACTTGGGGAAGTGCAAGTAAGGGTTAAGCGTCCCCAGGTATAGAAACGGGCTGGACCACCCACCGAGCCATAAGGAAGAGAGAGACTTGTAAATGGACAGCAATTAGTGAGTGTGCCCATTCATGGTTAATGCGGATTGTGTGGGTATGTATGTATGTGCGCATTTACTGGGTCATCCTGAAATAAATTAGAGTTTTATTCGTAGCTGTAATATGATAAACGGGGTTTAACGTCAAGTTATGAGATTCACTAATAGGAAAATTCCTCTCAGTTTTAATTTCTGCGTTGATGGGTGAAAGTTCCTTATGGCGATTACTTTAAGTACCTAGGTGTTAATATAAGGAAAGTTCTTCGTTGGGGTAATCAAACAAATATGATTTTAAATAAAGGGTACAGATCTCTGCACGATCCGTTCGACTAAGAGGTATGTTCCGAGTTGTCACTGGAGAGATGGCGTGGAATGTCATTGGTAGCCGAATAATTTTGAGTGGTGTTATTAAAAGTAGGAAAGATGAAGAACAAGTTGGAATTCAAGAGGAAAAAATTGTTTCTAGAAAGGGGAGTTAGGGATTACAATAATGTAGCAAGAGTGATGTTCACTAATAGGAAGAGTCCTCGAAGTCCTCAAACTATTTGCAGTTATTTAAGAAAAGACTATGTGAACTACAGATGGGGAATCTGCCACCTGGGTGACTGACCTAAATGCAGATCAGTGGTAACTGATTAGATTAGGGTAAGTTACTTTCACTCTCAACTTCAAGTTAATCCCAAGGAACGTAATGACATTTATGTCCATATAACATATAGTCGATTTGTCCTGAAGTGACTATTGACGAACATGCAATAAACACCCGCAAATTGACCCTTTTGTGTAACACATTTATTTGAACTAAACTTGGATAGGCATGTGTTGTATGAAATTCGCATGCAAATAATATCGGGAAGGTTCAGAATAATTCCTTTATAATTGTCTATAAAAAAATAGCATGTAAGTTCTGCTCTAAAACAAATTTTCTGATGAAAACCTACTCCAGGGATTAAAATTCTCCTCTCTTGGTACTTGAAGAACAAGGCTAGTATACTCTACTAGCCTTGATTGAAGATAAGTTAATCAGCAAACCTTTCTTTATAAAGTAGTCTAATAAATACTATAGTGAATTTCATAGCAAATGCGACTAATCTAAGGTTATGGCAACCATTCTGCTACTGATATTCTGTGCCGGTAGTTAAAAAAATTTCGGCATTGTTGAGAATATGCGAGCAGTTTAATGATATAACTACGCTAACTAATAATGCTATTGATTTTTCAAAGCTAATTTCCGAATTTTTCTTTCATATTTGCTTAGATGTATGTGATTAATTGTAAAGATCTTACAAGAATCATTTTTAAATTCTTATCATGAATAAGACGAGTCAATAGAAACCATATAATGTCTATCGAGTAATTTGTTTGTGCAATGCATTTCTACATGCATAGCTTCATTACAAGATCTGTATTAGCGATTTTGAATTACTCTTGTTATATTACTGATGCTATTTTAATATACTAATGTCCTGTCGAAGTTTTCAAGGACGGAAGCCATGTAGTAGCTTAACATACACATGTTTATTGCAAATTTTGAACTCTGAAACCATTCCCACTGATCTATGAAATTCTTCTACCGTCACCATCATCAACAAGAAGGTGAGAATTCTTAGTGCGGCAGATATCGAGGTGTATCACTACTTACAGTAACATTTTCTTTTTAGAAAAATTTACTACCTCATCGTCTGCTACCTCTATCGGAAGACTCCCTACCAGGAGGGCTGTAGTCGAGGGTATACGCGGATATACGGCGTATACCTTCTGCTTAACTTCATTCAGTAGAGTATACCTTCTGATGTCTTGCGTATACTTTCTCCTTTGGTTTATTGATCTAATTTAATTTCGCTATTCTTCCATTGAGTGTTAACATTCCTACTTTAGCATTACGCTCATAATAATCATGAACATTGTAACACGTGTACCATCGAAATATCTAGAATGTTGATAGCACCGACCCACCTCCATTCAGTCGTTACGGATATAGACGACAGTCGTTGGTTAATGGTTACAGATGATACAAACCAAGACCATCTACAATAATATCAGACCTTAATACAAAAACAATATGGCCGACGCATCGGTTTCATGTAAACACGCCTGTGATACATAAACATAACCTTTTGATTATCGTATTGAGTTGCTAAGCTATCAATAATAACAAACAGAACATTTTACTTTGGGTAATAGACCAATACTATCTAGAAATACCCTAAATTGAGATAAGCAGTATGTGGAAAATTCAAAATATAAATATTTTCTGTGAAGTAGTATGGTACCGATAAAGGAAATGGGTAATATAGGACTGCATTCTAAAATAACAGTCCTGGGGGAATATTTTATGCGTTTCAATTCAGTCAATTAATTAGTTAATCGATCACCAATGATCCGAATTTAGGGCTGTCGTCCAAGTGGCAGATCACGTATCAATTTTCTACCTAGTCTTTCCTTAAGTGATTTCAAAGAAGTTGGAAATTATTCCAATTGGTGTAGATATACTAGGGGGCACCCTTGGCAAATTATTACAGACCATAATTCTTCTTCCCATAAATCAGTACTCGTTTTAGAAAGACATTACTTTGAATGGCATTGCTATTACCATACGCTTTTAAATATAATAGCCTATCTCGTTCAAGAAATTTGTTAGAAACGAAACCTTGTCGGGAATTTCAATTCTCTCATAACAATGATTCTGATAATGATCCACCAAACTGCTACACCTGTTTCACTTCAGATAATCAATAGGAGAATCAGTTTGAAATTCTCTGGTAGCGTATGCATTTTGTAACCAACAATCTTTAGATACTGCTGACTGAATACTTCTGCCTTTTGAAGTTCCTCACATACACACTCCCCTTGTTCATTATTTATTCCTGGAATGTCCTTCTTGGATCCTGTTTCTGCCTTAAAATACCTATACATACCCTTTAATTTTTCACTAAAATTTGTATGACTGCCAATTATGCTTGCCATCATGTTATCCTTAGCTGCCTTCTTTGCTAGATTCAATTTTCTAGTAAGTTCCTTCAATTTCTCCTTACTTCCACAGCCATTTCTAACTCTGTTTCTTTCCAGTCTGCACCTCCTTCTTAGTCTCTTTATTTCTCTATTATAATAAGGTGGGTCTTTACCATTCCTTACCACCCTTAAAGGTACAAACCTGTTTTCGCATTCCTCAACAATTTCTTTAAACCCATCCAGAGTCTGTTTACATTTTTATTTACCGTTTTCCACCGATCATAGTTACTTTTCAGAAACTGCCTCATGCCTGCTTTATCAGCCATATGGTACTGCCTAATAGTCCTACTTTTAAGACCTTCCTTTCTATCACATTTATTTTTAACTACCACAAAAACAGCTTCATGATCACTAATACCATCTATTACTTCAGTTTCCCTACTGTAAGTGACAGTATATCAGTTTATACCTTGTCCTCTTATTTAACAAAGAGAATGCAATTTTCATTCACAGATAAAATAAATAGCTTTATCACTTTTATAAACTCACTTTTAAAATCCTCAAAAGGTATAGTAATTGAGAAATGTACTAAGATTGGCACCAACACAGAGTTTTGCCCTTATCCGAAAGAAAGCACAGCTCATTAAGTACACGGAACACATCCTCTTTATTGACAAATTTATCCTCGAATGTTTTAATGCACCCTAATGGACTACCGGTACTTGTAACTACGAAATCGTCACGATGCATTAAGTACACTTGATCTGAATGTAAGTGCATCTGCTGTAATATGAATTACATCCAGGCATGCAATACGATCGACACGTCCTAATGTATCAAAATAGTTTTAAAACCAAATTTCAATAAAAACATCACTACACTAACGTTTCTTAATCAAACCAAACCACCAGAAAGAACTAAACTGATGCTTTGCACGTGCTCATATTTACATTTGAACAAACCGATCGGGCCGCCATTTTAGCTAATATCGATAGCTGCATTAAGGTCTGATATATTGTAGTTGGTCTTGTACAAACGCATTTTAAATTACGAGGTATCGAGCGTGCCCGTTTGATCGATTTGTAACTAGTGCTACCAATACATTTTACTGGCGTATTTTATAATGTGGTGTCTAAAAAGGAGCTACATATTGTACAGGATATTACTGTCATTGTATACTTTTGAACATTTTATAAATATATATAACGTAACATCATATTGATCATTTTTGTGCCTGTGGGCGATCTAACCTCTTTCCATCAGAATGTTAATTATTTCATGAGTTTGCAACACTGTCCTGTAGAGTCTTAGCGCTTAGTACCAGTTTCTTTGTGACGGGAAACAAACAGGACGCTGCTTAGCAACAAGAAAGATGGATTATTGATTAAAATGGGTAGTTTGAGCAAAAAAGAAAATCCAAAAAATGATAGTGATACTAAGAAGAGTAAACGAAACTACTGCTAAAAATTAGTTGTATACGAAGCGCCAACCACTAATTTTAGGGACATTGGTGGTCTGAAATCAGAATTAGTCATGGCCTAACTTTAGAGTATACCCTGGAAACATTTTTGGACTACAAGCCTGCCTACTAGAAACTCAGTGTGGTTTTAGAGCCATCAGAGACCCAATCGATATGATCTTCACTGCCAGACAATTGTGAGAGAAACCCATGAAACAAGACCAGCCTCTGTATATGGTGTTTATAGATCCCGGGAATCTTGACAGCCATGACATCACTTTTCATCCCACGCTATGTCTACAATGCTATAGCGATACTGGAACTTAATTAGAGTTGTGAGATTTTAACAACTTATTGAGCACACTTGAAATGTCTTGAACATACTTCCAGCGCAGTCTTAGAAGATCCAGCCAATCCCTCGGGCTAGGGTTGAGAAGCCTACCCCTTACCCAAAGGCCCCAGGTTCGATTTTCTTCCAGGTCAGTGGTTTTCAGTGGATCTGTGGGCTGTTCGACGTTAAATAGGGTTAAACGAGAAGAATTGAGGACCTGCCTGATAGTGTGATAGCTGCCTCAGTATAGAAAGCCAAGAGTAACGGCCAAGAGAGTTTCTCACACTGCCTACGCGATACCTCCTGAGCCTTCGGGCTGAGCAGTGATCGTTTGATAGGCTATGGCCTATCAGAGCTGCTGTGCCAAGCATGTTTTTGCTCTCTTAGAAAAATACTTAAATAAAATAGCAGGACTGTCGATCAAATATAAGTATCTTTGAAAACGCGAAATCACCAATATTGACGTTATGACTATCAAATATCAATTTCAATGGACCGCCATGTCACCTGCATGCCTAATACATGTCTTCCAAAGCAACTGAAGGATGGACAACGCAATCAGAGAGGGCAGCATAATCTATATGGGGATGTTATTAAGACCAATATGAAGGAATTCCAAATTGACTTCAACGAATAGAAGGATTTAGTGTCTAATTACAAGTCCATTAAAAGAGATCGTCATGAACAACAAGAAAATCAGATAAGAATTGATCGATAGGGTCTACATCAACACGAAGTTTTTATGAACTTGATGTGCCAGCTTCGCAGAAGTGCTTGAGATTCTATAATTGGTCTTTTCACCTGTCCAAGAACCCATACCAGGCAAACTGATTCAGTTAGGGATCAACTGTTATATTCGTTAGTAAGTGAGTGCCAATGATGACGAATGTACTAATTAGAATTTAAGAATAAATCGTAATTTTAGATTTAAACGCGAGGAAACGACTCATTTGCATTGCCTTTCCTTTTTACTTTATATCTCTTTATTTTTCTTTTGTTCATTAGCGTTTTATTTCTTTTCACATATGTAAATTATGTTGTTTAGTCATGGGGCCGAACTGATTAAAAGGAAATGTTTAAATAAATAAATAAATAAATAAATAAATAAATAAATAAATAAATAAATAAATAAATAAATAAATAAATAAATAAATAAATAAATAAATAAATAAATAAATAAATAAATAAATAAATAAATAAATAAATAAATAAATAAATAAATAAATAAATAAATAAATAAATAAATAAATAAATAAATAAATAAATAAGGCCTGTCATCCAGTCAAATAGAAACGGGCCACACGTAACGTTCCAAATACTATCAAGTAGCCCACAAAGCTCTCACATTTTATAAAGTGACAGGCCGTGCATCAGCTGTGGTAGAAGGGACGCCTGGAGTAATTGGTCTTTTGAGATAAAATGACGTAAATTGCCCTGAACTCCATTGAATTATTCATCAACGTGTACTTTTGAAAATTCATTAGCGTAGTGCTGGAAGGGAAGTCAGGCATATCAATATGATAATGACAGAGTTTCTGCATCACTGGTTACGCAAGTTTTTAGAGAACACGAAATTGGAGTATGGCCAACATTTTTAGGATTCAAGGCTGATTTTAATTCCAAAATTCATTCGAGGCCATACCAAGACTAATGGCGAAGACCCCCAAAAAAGGAGCCAGTGAAGACCAATACTATAACACTGGCATGTATTATTTAACATTTAAATGTGTCTGAGAAATCATAATTACTGCGGTGCCCACCACTTAATACAACAACAACAATCATCATCATCATCGTCGTCATCATCGTCATCATCAGTATTTTATGTTTCCAAACAGCAACTGACTTGTTTCCAGACATTTGACAGTGCATTCCATGAAAGGATTTATCGCATTACAAGTAATATGATGTATGGAAATCAAATCAGTATCAGCTCTTCGGTTCCTCTACTGCCGTCCGATATTCGAGCTTTAGTGTAAGGCAATCATGTGCTCTCATTTGGGCCACCAACTCCGGAACCATCCGAATGCCTGTGATACCGTTTGATTTTAAATGTGAAACATGAGAGGAAGTACGAAGCTTGTTGGGTTTCATCTGGATACGCATGATGAAGGCGGTGCTTTAAATAAGTAACAATTTAGTGGTATATAATTTTGTTTGTAATTAATAAATCGGAAGTTAAAAGATACACGGAGGTGAACAGAATGTAGAATTATGGAGCATTTGATGTCCTATAATTATATTTCAAAGTGGTTCGGTAAGGGGTACGAAGGGCACGAGCATGAAAGAATCTCTAGGGCTCGTAAACCTAATACTGTCGGGGTCTGAAGAGAACAAGAGTTGACCAGTGGAAGGTGGACAAGAAAGATGAAGGCGAGGAGCCTGGCACGAGTAAGTGCAATCAGTGCCAGGCTCAGCTAAGAGATCCGTGATCGAAAACCCAAGCTTCAAAATTCAGAGCCTCTTGAGGCAGGTCATAACGTAGATGTTTTTCTACAACCCCTCCCATAATGGGATATAGATTACCACCCTCCCTCTTAACTCTTCTTCCAAGTGTTCACTGGATGTTCAACAAGTGTTCAACGGGGGTGTTCAATGGGGTTATACAGTGGGTGTTCGACGGGGTTAATCAAAGTTGTTCAACGGTGGTGTTCCACGGGGATGTCCAACGGGCAATTGAACACCTTTTTCCCTATTTCATACATGTCATCGGTGTTTGTACTTGATTTATTTAGCGTTGTGCTTCCTTTGAGCAAACAAAAGATATGATATAATAATAATAATAATAATAATAATAATAATAATAATAATAATAATAATAATAATAATTTATTTATAACTTATTGCAAATATGCAATAGGATATTATGCATTATCTTTGCAATTATTTACACCTGCAAAGCACTTGATATGCTAATCTGCCAGTGAAATTGTTTCACATTTGTATACATTGTTGCAATCCTTACTATTTACAAGCTTAATAAGGTTTGTACATTTACATTGCATTGTAATTTTGTCCTCTGGTGTGAGTTTTCTCAATCCCTGAAAGTATCGTTCAAAATAGATAAGTCTTTAGTACATTTTTCATTCATGAATGAATATTTAAACTGTAATTTTATTATCTATGATTCATAGTTTCACATTTTTTAAGTAGATATTTTGTTTTCAAGTGTGTAAATTCTGAAGGCAACTTGTTCAAAGTTTAGGAACTACAACTTGCAGTGTTCTGGATCCATGTTTGTTGTAGTACCTGATGACCTGAAAATAACTTATATGCCTAGGTCTTGTTCCATGTGTATGTTCATTTACAATTCTATATCTTGGCTTCCAGTCATTTTCTTTAATTATGTTGTACAAATGAAGTTGTTTAACTGTCAAGAACCTTTCCTTCTGGTACATCCCTGTTAACATATCCTCACTTAAACTAAGTATTCCTCTGTTTTCATACCAAAAGAATGCTTTGACAATACGGTTTTGTAACATTTGTACCGTGTTTATGTCTGTAACAGAAGCTGATCCCCATACACTTACACCATATGATATAAGTGACTCAACAAGTGAATGATAAACCATTTTTAAGCTGTCATGAGGTATTATATACTTAACCGTTTCCATTTTGAACAAACTTAGCCTCAGTCTTTCACACAACTTATTAATATGTTATTTCCATGAAAAAAATCTATCTATTATTATACCTAGATATTTCATGTTACCAACTTCCTCTATTATATAGTCACAACTGCATGATTTTTGTTCACAATCATGAATGCACTGAACTGAATGGCCTGTTATTTTAATGTTTTCCCTCTGCGTTTTTAGGGTAGTAATGTACAAGACTTTTGTTTTTGTAGTGTTAATTATTAGACCCTTATCATGGCACCATTCTTGAAAGTAGTTGTACTCCATTTGTAAATGCTTCCCTGCGACTTTTGGGCTTTTATGTACTGATACAATTAGTTTATCATCTGCATACATGAAATATTACAGTTTTTAATACATGAGCTTATATCATTGCCAAAATAGTATACAAAATCGGTACTAAAATACTTCCTTGTGGAACACCTCTTTAATAGAAGTTATTTCTCCAAATATATTATCAATTTTTACCCTATACGTTCGGCCAGTCAGATAACATTCAAAAACTTTTAGTGGCGTTCCTCTTACCTAAATTTAGCTTAAGGCTGCAATAATTTTTTCATGGGAAATTGAATGAAATGCCTTTGAGAAATCAACATACATAGCTGAAATGTGCATACCTTGATTTAGCTTCCCAATGATCAAATTTGAGAATTCTTCTAGAAGATTACTTGTACCTTTGTGTTTTTGATAAGAAAATTGCTGTTCATCAATAATTGTAAATTTTTCTAAATATGAGATTAGGTGATCAGCAATGTATCCTTCAATTACTTTATATATAGTTTGAAGAATAGATATCTGTCTATAGTTTTCATACTGTAAATGTGAACCTTGCTTGTAAAAAGGCCTCACTATAGCAGTCTTCAGATCCTTTGAGAAAATACCTGTCTCTATTATTTTATTGATGAGCTTTTGTATTACTGGTGTGATTATGTCTATGTTATCTTTCAGATGTTTAACTGTTAATTTATCCATGACTGGTGATTTATTTATGTCCATTCCTTCAATTATGTTTGCTATATCTGCTGTACTTGCTAGTGGTAGGTAAAAGGATGAAAGTCTCTCTGTATTAGGTAATGGTCTTCGTTGTACTCTATATTCATGTACCACCTTTTCTGGCTGTTCTGAAAATGTTTTTAAAACGTTATCAACTATATTTTCAAGTGAGTCTTGACTTCCTAAATAACGTATCACCACGTCTTCTATTGTCCATTTCTTCTAAGCCTTTAGCACATCATTTAATACTTCCCAAGTTTTCTTCATGTCCCATCTACAACTTTCAAAACTGCAATATGTAATACTTTCCTTTTGCTTTATTTATACCAGCTATTACATCATTCCTCATTCTCTTATATAAACTTCTTAAATTTTTATTATTTTCTGGATTTAAATTTGATGCATTTTTCCATCTTTTGAAAAGTCTGTCCCTTTCTTTGATTTTTCTATTATAGCACCCGTCAGTCATGGTTGAGTGTCTTTCTCTTTCTTCTGGTTTTTTGTATCCTTCATCTTGTTAGTTGCCTTGTTAACTGCATTGCATATCTTCATGTATATATCATCTGAGCTCATATTCTCATTTATTTATTTCCAATAATTTCTATTTCTGTTCTTAATCTGGATTTACTCACCCTTTCCTGTATGTTATCTATAACTTTTTCACTTGGAACATATTTATTACACCTAGTATCATGTGATATCTGTACAGTTATTATATAATGATCAGAATCTTTAGTCTGAATTACAGCACAATCTCTTACATTTTTCCCATTCCTAATCAATGCACGGTCGATGCAGGATTGTGTTAGTTTTCCATTTACATACTTTTTCCTTGTGAAATTGTTAATGCAGTGAACTAACTGATGATCTGCTGACACATTATTGTACAAGGATGTGACTCTGCTCTTTCAGAATATCTATGCACATGTTCCCAATAATTATTAAATTTCTGGCATTCATACTTTGTAAATGAAGATCTAACTCCTCCACAAAATCCTTTGGATTACAGTCAGGTGGTCTGTATACTGCCATAATGATCCCATATAGTATTCCATTAATCCAAACTTCCCCTGATAAATTTGCAAACTGATTTGTTATAAATTACTTTTCTTTAAATATGAACCCTTCCTTGACAAAAATGACTATTCCTCCACCCCTAGAAACATTTCATACGGTGCTGAATAATGCATACTATATCCTTCTAATGCATACTGCTCAATTTACATTTCATTATTTACATTTATTTCACTGAATATAAGCACATCTACCTGTGGCCAGCTGTGTCTTAATATTATAACCATCTGATCCCAATATTTTCTAATTGATCTTATATTCATATGAAGTATGCACATTTCATTTTCTTGTTTCTTTGTCATCTGTAGGTATTCATCACAATTATTGTAGACCTTTGAATCTAGTAATAAACTACAACTATCAATGTAACTAACATCCATAACTAAATTTAAGATACACTAGAGTAAAATTAAATATTGAATTTTCAGTCAGTTACTGCATTTTTTCAATGACTTTTTTTGAAAGAATTCTTACCGGAGTAGTTTTCTCTTCCATTCTTGTGAACAGCTTTCCCTGCTTCACCCATATGTACTTCCATCCTTTGATGTCCGCTCCCAGCAAAGATTAGCCATGTAAGGGGACAGTTGCTCTGTGACAAGTACCTTCCCTTCTTCAGTTGGTCCAATAACTTTGGAGTTAAGGATGGTCTTGCATTTTCTTCTTGCGAGCATTAAATCTCTCTTCTTCCTTGGTAGCTGAATTATGATGGGTTTGGGTACTCCTTCTTTCCTGGTTGAAACTCTGTGTAACATTTGTGAATGTGAGAGGGCAAACATTAAGGTATGGTCCTGGAATTCTACAAGAAATAGAAATGCTATTACATCATTAGTAGAATTAACCGAAGATTTCAAAATACCCTTAAGCAACATAGCTCAAGGGTGAAGTAAACTACTGAAGCTTGGTGATATGACCGGAGAGGGTGCCTGAGGTTAAGGAGGTTCGAAAGCTGCGTTACAGATAAAAAGAAAGGGAGGAAGATGTTGTGGATTATTGACAACTTGTTCGGATGGGGCAGAAGCTTGTTGTGGCTCAATCAATTCCCCACTCTCAGAAGAATTATTAGGGTCCTCTTCTGTATGTACATTTAATGGGTGAGGATAGTCACTCCCCACTTGCAGATCCGGACAACAATTGATTAACCTCATTAGACAGATCAGAAATATGTTAAACCAGAGTGTTAGCTATACTAGAATGTTCCTCATTAAGTTTCAGAGACAATAGGTCGCTCATTCTATTATAAGAATTAAACAACCTAGCTTGAACAGGTTTAAGTGGAAAGCCGGAGGGTTCACCTCCTTCAAAATAACTGAGGACAGAGGCAAGTTCAGTAATATTAGCGGTGATTGTTGAAAGAGTGTCACCAATTTCTTTCTCTTCACACACAGGGATACTAATGGGCAACTCTAAGGAATCTTTAAGCCTAGATGTACCGGTTACAACCGTGCCACCAAAATGAACCTCTCTAATAGACAGTTCATAAATTAGCTCCTCCTTGTGCAAATACCAAGGAGCAACGACTTCTCTAGCACCAGACATAATGACCGAAAATTTCGACAAAACATGGAAAATCACAAAACAGGAAAAATCTCTGGTGCACAATTTCAAATTCTACGAAAAGCCTTCAAAAGGGGCTTTGTTCAGACCCATTCTTTACTGTCATGGCGTCTACTGTAACGTACGCGTAGGAGTGCTCTGTCTATATCTCGCAGAAGCCGCATAACTGGTAGCATATTTGTCCTACAAGTGTGTACTAAGTGATCTTGTAAAGTGTGGTTCGAGTTGGACATAAATAACAACAGATATGTCCGTCCAGAAAGTTAATAAGCGGATTAATGCTTTTGAAGCAACGATGAAGGACTTTGAGACGCGCCTTCAGTTGTTAACCAGCTCTGCCAACCCCAGGGAAGAGTCCCTAGACTCGCTGAGTCAGGATTTTCGAGACTTCCGAGGCGCCATCTCCTCCGAACTTGCCGTGCTGAAAGAAGAGCTGTGCAAGTTAGCACGGCAGCTCGACCATCAAGAAGCACTCATTGATGAAGGAGAACAGTACAGCCGTAGAAACTGCCTCCTAATCCATGGAGTCTCCGAGGAAGCGCGGGAGGACATTTACGGAAAAGTGAGGGAAAACTTCCGAACGAAGTTGAACGTGGACTTCACGATGGAGAGCTTCGACCGGTGCCACAGGATTGGGCGGCCTCAGCGCTCAGCAGCTGACGTGGTATCTACAGGCAGGCGCCCAATAATAGTTAAATTTACCCGTTACCACGAACGTGACCGAGTGTGGAAGGCGAAGCGGCTCCTGAAGGGCACAACGGTACTCATCACAGAGTCCCTCACCAAAACCCGAAAGTGCATATTAAACCTGGCTAGGGATCACTTCGGGCCATCCCGTGTATGGACCCAAGACGGACGCATCGTAATTCACCTGCCTAATGAGACGAAAAGATCCATCACCACTGTCGCGGAACTGGATAACATAAAAAATCTGCGAGATAACTGTGACAATTAAAATGGAACAGCACAGCTCGATAGTGCATCTGCTTGTTATTCATAAGTGTTTTTGTAAGTGTATTATGTGTGTGTCTGTGTGTGTGTTAGTGGTAGTGAGTGTAAACATTTATCGGGATGTCGAGGTAAGTTGCATGCTATTTCTGTTCTACTATTTCGTTAACATTCCGTTATTCAGCTGATCCAGAGCTCTGTACCTGACACTGACCTTGGCAACATTCCCCCTCTCACCCCGTCACCTCTCACCACCGGCTTGCTCCTCAAACAGGCATTATCACCCTCCACCAACTGTTTACAGTGTTGCCATTTCAACGCACTCTCCTTGGTAGCGCACTTCGACGAAATTCAAGCCATAATGAGGGAAAATAATATCCATATTTTTGCTATTAGCGAAAGCTGGTTTACTCCGAGCATACCCTCTGGTATGGTACAACTTGACCGGTATTCTCTCTAACGTCATGATAGATCCGATGGCAGAAGAGGTGGTGGGGTGGCCTTGTACTGCAGAAACGATTTAAGAGTTAAGACATGACGCTTACAATCTACCCTGGAATGACATACTCCTATTGGACGATATAGACGCGAAAGTCGACAAGTTCAACTCCCTTGTAATCACTCTGTACGATAAACACGCCCCTAAGCGACAGAGAAAAGTTACTCACCCATCTTGTCCCTGGCTAAATAATGACCTTATCTAACAATGCACAGCTAGGGCCAGAATTCATGTTTGTTGAAGTCATTATTAACCAACAGAAACTCCTTATAGTTGTTGTATACAAGCCGCCCAAAATAACAAATATGACTGAATTCGAATTTCGCTTACTTGACCTACTGCCTAGCTACGAGCATATTATTGCCGTAGGTGACTTCAACATTAACCTGCTTACTAAAACGCACGAAACTAAACAATTTATTGACATGTTTTCTTCCTGTGATATGACCATCCTCCGTTTAGAGCCCACTAATCATACTTACACAGAAAACTACGAAACACACACGCTTATTGACCACATTGTGACAAATAACCCAAACAAAGTCATAACTCACGGCCAGATTCCAGTCCCAGCCATCTCCACTCATGACCTTATCTACCTATCCTACTCCCTCCGAATGCCAAAATATAAACCTAAGTATGTTATTTCCAGAATCACAAAAGACATGGATATGGACGAGTTAAGACATGACGCTTACAATCTACCCTGGAATGACATACTCCTATTGGACGATATAGACGCCAAAGTAGACAAGTTCAACTCCCTTGTAATCACTCTGTACGATAAACACGCCCCTAAGCGACAGAGAAAAGTTACTCACCCATCTTGTCCCTGGCTAAATAATGAAATTAAAAACATGATGGCCCACCGCGATGCACTTTACCGACGCTTTAAACGAACTCGTGACCAAAGTGACTTCGAAAATTATCGGGTCCTTAGAAATAGAGTTAAACAGTTCGTTAGAAACCGTAAATTTACATATTTGAAAAACATGACTGCAAACATGAATTCTGGCAGTGCTTGGAACGCGCTTCGTTCCTTAGGCATAGGGAAACCTCGACAACAACCCCATGTGCCAGACATACCACTCGATAAGTTAAATGAGTTTTTTACTGAAGAAAGAACACCACCTAATGTACTAAATTCCCCAAACTCAGTACCCAACCCCGTTATGAACCCTTTACCTGACAAACAACATTTCACATTCCACCCTGTTACTGCTAATAAAGTTAAAAAAAAAGTATTATATTCTATCAAATCAAAAGCCAGAGGAGTGGATGATATCCCTATAACTTTCTTGCACAACATTATTGGTGCTGTTTTACCAATTATTACCCACATTTTCAACTACTGCCTTAAAAACGGAACCTTTCCTTCACTATGGAAACTAGCTAATGTTATCCCTGTGCCTAAGAAACCTGACCCCTCCCTACCATCCGACTACAGACTAATTTCTATCTTACCAGCGATTTCCAAAGCACTCGAGCGTCTGGTTCACGAGCAGGTGTTGGAATACTTAAATAACCATTCTCTCCTAGACCCATTGCAATCTGGCTTCAAGAAGGGACACAGCACAGCAACTGCCCTGCTCAAAGTGACTGATGACATACGGCACGCAATGGACCAAAGACTAGTGACAATACTTACTCTCCTCGATTTCAGTAGCGCATTTGACACTATAGACATCCAGACTCTATTAAACAAGATGCAATCTTACTACTTCGATCAACGAACTATTAATTTCTTTTCATCGTACCTCAAAAATCGCGCGCAACTAATTATAACCCTTGATCAAACCTCTCACTGGCGAACCAGGAAGGAAGGCACGCCGCAGGGTAGTGTTTTAGGCCCATTGCTCTTTATTTTGTATATAAACGACATTTCCTCTAATTTAAAGAATTGTAGCTACCATCTTTTTGCGGACGACTTACAAATTTACTGTCACTGTAAGACCTCTGATTTGCCGCATGCCATAGCAGGCATCAATGCTGACCTTCAGCGACTTAACGCTTACTCCTTGAAAAATTCCCTCCTCCTTAATCCCTCCAAGACGCAAGCAATCATTATTGGCTCTCAAAAATTGTTGGCCACACTAAGATACGAAACTATTCCTTCAGTTATACTGAATGGTAGAGTTATCCCATTCAGCCAGACTGTGAGAAATCTAGGAGTGACAATGAACGAAACTTTAAATTGGTCTGAATATATTTAGAATGTGTGTAAAAAAAAATATTTTCGATACTTCATTCGGTTAAAAGAAACAGCGATATTTTACCTTGTATTGTGAGAGTCAAACTCATACAAACGCTAGTGCTTCCCGTTCTCGACTACTGTGACGTCATTCTGGTAGACGCAACAAAAGAGCAGACTTCGAAACTTCAGCGAGCGCTTACTTGTTGCCTTAGATTTATATACAGTCTGAGTTATGACACACATGTTACCCCATACTATCACACTATTTCATGGCTAAAACCTGACAAACGACGGATGTATCACATACTGATACAGATATACAGACTGCTCTCTGAAGACAGACCACTATACATTTCATCCCAGCTTAAGTATTTGTCCTCCTTTCATTGCAGTAATACCCGCTCTGGTTCCTCCCTTTCTATTCCTGTTCACCGCTCCTCCATGTACAACAACTCCTTTGTTGTGGCGGGTTCTAGACTTTGGAATTCCCTGCCTGTCAGCGTCAGAAATTCCACTTCATTACTTAAATTTAAGACTGCTTGCCGAGACTACCTGCTGAATGCAGCTGACTAACTTGTATGACTGGAAAGAATGAATGATCGTATGAATGTGAGTTAGAAAAGTGTAAGGTATTTTTGTGTAGGTTATCATTTATTATATAATATGTACTCAAACTCTGCTCTCAATGATGTGTACAGTGGTTAAGTGTAAGAGAGGGCCAAGAGCCCTAACTTCGCCACCTACAAAGGCATGATAAATAAATAAATAAATAAATAAATAAATAAATAAATAAATAAATTCCTCTGCTACCACTTGTTCCGGGGAACTTGTAGATCAGAGAGGTGTAAGAAGGTGCTGGTGTGAATGGGTGAACAGAGAAAAGATGAGAGCATAATTTGAAACACTAAATTGTGAAATTTTATTTTTTCCTTTGGTCGTACATCTAGAAAAAGCATTCGATAATGTTGACTTAACCAAGCTATTTGATATTATGAAGAAGATCGGCATCAGATACCGGGGTAGAAGAATGATCAACAATCTGTATAAAAATCAGTCTGCAATGACAAGTGGTTCATGCTTCACATGAACACACATGCAGTCTGTTGACAAATTTATATTATTCATTATTTATTGATGTTACTCTTACCTTAAACATGCTTTCTATTTTTGATAGCTTTCCACCGGTACAGTAGAAGTTCCCTCTTGGCATGCGTTCATGTCAAAGATTTTATAAAAACTAGTGATGTGCGCGAATGACGCCTGGAATCGCGATTATCGGTTCCTACGACTCCGAAGTAGCACTCAATGTCGCATGCGAGGAATCGGTTCCCGATGACGTCACCAGAGTGTGCTGAACGCACTCACGAGAGTGAGTCGTCCATAGATAAGTGGGGCAAATTCGAACGTGCACTATTTACTATTTATTTTCTACACAGCGAAATGTCTTTTTTGTTTTTCGTGAATGAATTTTGCCACATAATAGTGAAATAACAATTTATCCTCGTAGTCTGGAAATCACATTACACATTTCGACACTGGGTGTAGCAATCGACATAGTTATTTATGCTTATACTGTATTTTTGTAATGTGGTTTTCAAATATCGCTAGTATAAACATACAGTCTGTGGAATTGTCACATTTTTAATAAGTACCCAATTTGTTTCGTAGCATACCTGTCTTCCGTTACATTTAATTTGAAATGAGCATTTCGTGCTTCTGCCCAACTCATTGGTTGAATTGTCAGCGTTGAGGACTTCGGTTCAGAGTGTCACGTGTTCGATCCCCGGTCGGTAGGGGATCGCCTCTCATTAGTTCTTTTGGCCCGGGGACTGGGTGTTTGTGTTTGTCCCAACATTTTCCTCTTCATATTCAGACAACATACTACCAAACAGTACAGGCACACGCAATAGTGATTACATTCCTGTACATAGGGTTGGCGTCAGGAAGGGCACCCGGTTCTAAATCAAAAAGCAGGACAAAACCAGGACAGCATTAAAATTACTTAATTTTTTGTTAAAACCATTTATTTAGCGTACCGTATTCATATTGTTTGGCCACAAGTGAAGTCTTGAAAGAAGGAATGTCACTGAAACCTTATTCATGTTGATTGTACTCATCAGAGCTACTTATTTTATTGAGCAACTCCTTATTGTTTTTTAAATAGTCATAAAATTGGTTACAAGTGAAGTTTTTCATGTTAAATTTCACTGACACCAACCATTTGACAGAGTCAACACTTAACCTATTTCTCTCTTTGATTCCCTGTCCATTTATTAAAGAAAAAATCTTTCTACGTTGGCATCTGCAGGAATGGCAAAATACACTTCTGCCAATTTCAGTAGCTCGGAAGAACATGTAATTTTGACACTATTTAGAAAACCAGCCCTTTTTTTATGGACTGGTTCGTTGAAGAAATTTTCATTCTGCTTTTGCACTTCAACATACTTTTGAAGATTTACAAATTGGTCAAATAATCTAACATCATCAATATGTACACCTTTAGCACTGAGATATTTAACAGTATCTTTAAGGTCAGTCCAGTTGAAATCTGAAGTTACGGTCATCCATTTGAAAGTACTGAATTCTTCAAGCGGTTGTAACCATTTTCCAAGGTACTCCAGGCATGCATTATATACATCATGGACTTCTTTCATGAAGGAATCACTGTCTTCCTGCAAACCTTCCTCCTTCAAAGATTTCATCATTTCTTTCACTTTCATAGGAACAAAATTATTTGAAAAACGAGCTTGTAAAATGCCAACAGTTTCTTCAAGTGCCTGTTACACTTTAATAACGGAATTATTCTCCTTTTCAACATGAAGCATGTTCTCTTGATAGACTGACATTAACGACTGGCAAAGTATTAAATACATTTCACTTATTGGTGAAAAACTTGTTCAAAATTGTTGGCGGGTTATCCACAGATAGAAAATAAGACCGAAGTTCTGGATACAGTTCGAACACCCTTTCAACAGCTGGAAAAAGTGACAACCAACGAATCGTTGTATGCTTCAATAGGGATTTGTAATTCACATCAACAAATTCACAAAACGTTTTTAGCTCTTCATTCCTTATGGTGAATGTAGAAAAGTAGTTGAACACTTTTAACACAATGCTTTCAACGTCAATAGACAATAAATCAACTCCATGTTGAACACAATTATGCAACACAAGCGCTGTAGAAAACAAGGAAAAGTCAGAGAGGATCCAAATTTTACGGAAAATGATAAAGATAAGGGGTCAGCAGCCACGACATTTATTATAATCTATAAGAAAACAACAATAAATAATTTGAATGATTTAAACAATGATTAAACTTGAAAATCAGGGAGCGTACACATGTCCTTGGACCAAAACCGGCCACCGGCTGTGCACATAAATGTAAATATAGATTGAAGCTGACAAAAATTCAGAATATCCGAAAATTATATTAACTTGGAAGCCTGGTCCAAGCCAGACCAATATTGAAATTTAACAGCGTTACTAGATATTAAAGACATCAAAAACGACAAAGTTAAATATAAAAGTGGTTTCCGTGAACAATAGATCAACAAAGACTCGAAATTTAATGACAGACTTGAAGCGAGACTTGCAGCTTTGACTTCTCCACTCGGGAGATAACAATTTAAAGAAATGGTTGCCAAACATTAAACTGTCAAATAAATAGTCCAACACTGCAGTGCTATAGACAAATCTTCGAAGGCAAACCAGTTGAGTAAAATATGTCGTCTTCCAGAAACAGACATGCTGACAAAAATGTAGATTAAAATATTCATAAGAGTAAGGCACGAATTTGTGCAGAATGCTAAGTCCAGGCTGGAATTAATGGAATTCAGTAAGATAGAAGTGCCGGACAGGCCAGCTGCAGTAATGTTGAAAGCGCTCGGCTTGACATGCTTTAGTTCTAACAGGTGAGCAAACCCAGGTCAACGGCCCCAAGCAAGGCGAAATTAAATGCATGTTGTCAAAATGCCGCCTCCAAACGCGCGGCGAAAATATCAGCCTGGACGAGAAGTCAGCATAGACGTTGCTGCTCGTTGAGAGTGAGGAGCCGAATCCTGGAGAACATGATGAGTGGCAGTCCTTAAGAAGCACTGCAGAAGGTTCCAGATCCGACATAAAGTAGCGCTGTAAGACTAACAGTAGTAATTACTAAAAAGGACATAAAAACCTTATCAAAAATACAAAATAACGAGAAAAGGGAAGTCCAGAAAGAATATTAACAATTTCTAATTAATTAATAATATAACAAAGGCAAAGGGAAAAACAGAAATGACCAATGAAAAAGTAGAAAGACGCGGAAGAATACATTCTCGGTACCAACTGGAAACTAGTTGCCGATGACGCAAACAGTCATGTCAAGGTAATGTAACCAATCAACAGGCGACAAAAAATGAC
The DNA here is from genome assembly GCF_040414725.1 of Anabrus simplex. Classification (NCBI taxonomy): domain Eukaryota; kingdom Metazoa; phylum Arthropoda; class Insecta; order Orthoptera; family Tettigoniidae; genus Anabrus; species Anabrus simplex. The sequence continues at coordinate 228,389,448 of NC_090265.1, forward strand.
GTAAGACAGCGGAGCGAGAGGAAGAAAATAGGGAAGCATTGTTCGTATAACCTGTGACATGATTGCGCGTCAAAGGGAACTTATAATAAATCAACGAAAAGTAACCAAACCTAAAACAATTAAGGTAAGAGCAACATCAAACTTAAATTCAGACAAGCAGGAGAGGTACCGAAAATAGTGAAAATTGCCAACAAATCGTACGTTCATGGACGCGTGAACCACATTGGGCAGCCTACTCCAATCAAGGTTTCATTAAGATGAGATATGAGGTTAGAAAATACATTATTATCACCTCTTCTTTTCAGGCCACCAAAATTCGTATTGCAGTTATATCCTCCAAAAGCAATGCACTTCTCCGAAATTACATTTTTTTGCAGGACATCTAACACCACTGAAGGGATTGTTGCAGCATTTTCATTACTAACACTGTGCAGGCCAATTAACTTTGCTTGCAGCCCTCCATTCCTGTAGTCGAAATACTGCATGAGAACAGGAAACAGTTTCATATTCCCATGATCGCTGCCATCCGTACAAACACCAATGTATGATACGTCTTTGACTTGTTTCATGGCACTTTCTACACAGTGAGGTCCAAGCACATCATTGATAACGGCCTCAGACTTTATACGAGCACAGTGAATATTTTTCCCTATTTCAGAATCGGGAAATAATTTAGATGGAAGCTTAGACATACAATCCATAGTTTTGTAGTTCCCATGATGAACAGCATTGTGGTACACAAGAACTTCCTCTGCAGCAATCGCATTTTCGTTTAGTGATGTGTTCTTTTTGAAAAATTTCAACACATTGTTTGAAGTTGAAGTTGATGCACTTTGAACATTAGCTTTATGTTTGCCCGTTGTAATGTGACTTTATAAATCCATAGCTCCACGATTAGCCACAGAAACATATGTTACTGGTTTACATACTAGACACATGGCTTCTTCGTAGGTTCGGCCCTTTTTGAAGAATTTATATCTTTTCTCCAATTCAGCAGTGAACTTACACTTTCTTTTCCCCATAATACATTTAACGGACCAACAGATCACAACAGATATTGTAGAGTAGATCACAAGGATTGTGGCACAACTAAGCAGCAATATGGACGAAAATTATTTGTCTTTAGCTTCCGTTTCCGTGTGCTATCGCCAACGTCGACTATCAACTTTGACCAGCGATAATATACTAGTCAAGACTACAGGAATTTAAAAACAAGCTGCAGCTGAAGTCAAAGGTTATGGAATAAGCGAGTCTAAGTTTACGAAAATGGGTTTCCAGTTGGAAAAAGTTCATTTTAACTTTATTAGACGAAAATACGGTCAATCAGCAAATAATTAAAAAATAAAAGCGGACGCCAGGACAGACGCTAAAAATAAGGGCATGTCCTGGTAAATACGGACGTCTGGTAACCCTAATTATGAGAAACTGTCAGAATTACTATTTTTGTTTTCAACACTGCTTAACATTAGTTAAAAGTCGTTTCTTTAGTACAATTGTATTTTGTTGAAATGGTTTTATATTATGTCATAACTCCCATAAAAGTGTTGATTTGTTTACTACAATCCATACAGTTTGTTAGTTTCAAACAGAGAATCATATTTTCTGATCAAATTACAGTCGCATTAGAGTATACGAGTATAACTCAAGGACACTACAATGAGAGCAGGCATGGCTTGTAAAGTGACCTGGTTATAAACCAAAACGATCTCACATTACAGAACACATTCGTGTTGCACGTGTTTACGTATCTGCACCATAGATGGTGCTACTAATTCCTCAGAATCGATTCCGGAATCGGCTACCCGATTCCCCAGGCATATGGAATCGACTCTTCGCGATTCCAGTGGCAACCCATCACTAATGAAAACGATTTTCTTTCTTTTCTCGCCGGATATGATGATCCTGCGGCTATTAATTCTCGATTTTTGATTGGCTACTATCACTTGGACATGACTCCTCACGTCATCAGCAACTTTCACGGTGATTGGTACCGATAATGCATTCTTCCGCTGTTCTCTATCTTTTGATTGGCCCTTCTTTGTAATTTATTATTTAGCTTTCCTGAATTACTTATGTAATGTTACCACTAATATTCCTTGAGGACCTTTCTTCGGATTACTTTATATTTTTGTTAGTCTTTTGTTATTCTCTCTAATAATTTAATTGTTAGTTTTCCAGCGCTATTTTTAGTGCGCCGTCTCCAGAACTTTCTATTCCTCTACATAACGCTAGTCCCTGGCTCGCTGACACACGAGGACGAGCTTGACTGCGCTAGCGGAAGGATGTACGCGCCTCTCGCTCCGCTATCCCTCTCCTCGCCAGGCGCTGTGTACTTTCTAAGTGCTAGTCCGGCAGCTGTACTTGTTAGTACAATTTCGAAAGAGTTGTCAGAACTGAGCATTTCTCAGTGCTTGCTTTCTGCTCTTCTCCAGGATTTATTTTCAGGAGGACCAGGATGTAGAAGCTAACCGTTCCAGCGAGACCGGCCAACTACGACCACAAGGGAGCCGTGGCGAAACTACAAGCGAAGCTCAGGTCGTTGGACGCCCCTGATTATTGACGCCTGTCGCTAGTGGTGTACAACCGGTGGGGGATGCACACCTACCAGGGGAAGAGCCACATGATCGATCTCCTCAGTGTGATCGCTGAGTTCCTGGGAGAGTCGATCACCGAGATCATCGGCGAGGTGATCCCTTTTTGGGTGGTCATCATCCGCCCTAAGGACGCACAACGCTTCGAGGCCTACGCGGAGCTGGTGTTCCAACTATACCAGGTTCCCCGGCTTCCAGGACTCGGGGAGCAGCTGGATGCCTGGGGAAGCCAGGAGGACGCAGCCACCCAGACGGACCCGAGGACTGAGGACGACAGCGGCGCCCCCGTGCGCCGTGACGGCGCGAACCCAGTTGGACCGCTGTACTTTACAAAGTACACGCAGACCAACAAGGCCGCCGACCAGCAACGTCGACCACCTGCCAGGGCGAAGTGGACGCAGACCCAGGCCCATCAGGAAGAGTCTATAACCCGGGTGCAATCCAGGAAAGCGCCCGCGACGGCGGATGGCACCACAGCAGTGGAGGTGGACGCTACCTGGCGTTCAGAGACTGCTGTCCAGGCCCAGCCTGCCAGTGTGTTTGCCGAGCTGCAGACATCGATGTGCGCTCCACAGGACTGGAAAAGCAGTCGGGTGTCAACGCAGACCGACGCCACCGCCGCCAGCTAGGAGGAGGAAGAAGAAGGGGACGCAGCGGAGCTACCAGCTACCCCGGGGTCACCAGGCCGGGAGGAGGCCACAAGGAAGAGGTCTCTTCCCCTGCCGAGAAGAAATCCCCGGGAAGAAGAAGACACCGTCCCCGGAAAAGGGAGAAGAAGAAGAGGAGAGGGCCGCCCAGAAGCAACCAGGACTGTTCCCAGGACAGCAGCCAACCGAGGAGCCAATCAGGAGAGGACCACAGCGGATAGCGGCAGTCAGCTGAGATGGAAACGTCCCGCTCAAAAGCTCTTGCAGTGTTTCCGCTGTCTGAGGTGGGGCCATCGGTAGGAGAGTTGTGGGCTCTTAGTGAGGCGCAACCGCTGTGGTGGTGATCACCACTACACGGCCTGCGCGTCACGTAAAGAGGCGCCGGGGGGTCACTCGGCCTTCCACCGCAGTTGCCCTGTCTACCGGGCCATGGCGCGGGCAGAGAGGAAGGAGGCCCGGCGTCATGACCCACCCCCTTCCAGGAGGCCTCCGCCCCGGTGGGCTTGGCCTCATTCTCCGGGATCGGAGACTGGGTACGAGGGGCCCCAAGGTCGTGGCGCTGTGCGGCGGTCCCTAGTGGTACTAGACGCATGGCTCCGCAACCGGCAAGGCCCGCGCTAGTCACGGCATTGCCCAGATGGACTGATCCAATGGCAGATGGAACGGCGAGACAATGGTTCATGGCTGGTGAATGATACCTTTTCTTAACTGACACTGCCACTGGGCCTTTCCAGCCCACACCCTTGTATGTGCTATCACAAGATGTCAGGTTTTACATGTAGGCTCTTTTCTGCCTATGTGGTTTTCCCGTGACCCTTCAATACCACACCTTAACACTACCCTACCAACACAAACTCTTGTCGTGGTAGCGAGTCTAATTCGGAAACCGGCAGATACTCCTTGTATCACTTCCCACGCTTCGCTGCCATCTCTTTCTTCTTAGAAATTAATAGCATGTCGGAGGCCATGTAGATTGAGTCGATGGTCACGCGGGGGGAGCGGGGGGAGCGGGGAATTCGGGGGCCCCCCGAAAAAAAAGTCGCTGGCACACATTCATCAGCGGCTCTCGGCCGCAAGCACTCAGCTGCATTCCTTCAGCCGCACTCTTCCACAAGGTCAACCACCTCACCATTTCATGCGTGGACTTGCTGCAGATCTGGGTCGTCAACACTTCATGCAACAGATAACATAGCCGCGACTGCCACTGGCGCGGCAGATCTTTCACTCTTAACACGAAAGAAAAGACATCGTTTAAATGGCAGGTCGGACTCTGCTTTCAACGGCGAGGTGTCGACATCGACCGACAACAATAATTTATTATTTATGGATCTTCCTTTGAAAGGGCATTTTTAATGACTGGTTCGTCAACTTGTTGGTGATAATCTGTTCACCATGATTTCATTACCAGTCATTTGAATTGGAGGCCGAAGGCTTATAATACAGTTCCTAATGGAAGTTTTGTTAAACTTTTTTTTCTCCCTGGAGGAGGACTATAAAATAGAAGATATCTTCTATATAAATAAAGTTGTAGGGGGTCCACTGTCTTTAATTTCGTATGTTTTTCCAATTTCTCAAAGATTTATCCGTTTTAGATCAACTCAAGACGGAATCGGTGGTTTTTATTTTTCGTGTCTGTTTGTCTGTTTGTTTGTTCGTTTCTTCCACCACCATGGCGAAACGGCTAGATAGATCTCAACTAAACTTCATATTTAGAGTAAACTCATCCCGGGGAAGGTTTCAATATGCATATTATGCAGAACGGTTTTCCTCCATTTTCTCTTATACTATTGATTTTCTTAAATTCCGTGGATCGTATGTGAAACGTCTCTTTGTTATAAACAACTTTTGTTATGTTCATAATTTCCCTTACTCTTCAAATGACGGATAAATTTACTATTTTCTGCGGATATCATGCTCTGCATTGAGTGACCGACAGATCGACAACGAACCTACAGGTTACCATGGCAACGTCCATTAATGCTTGCCAGCAAGGAAGTAACGTTTTGCCATTTTCCTCATCATTCCTTTAAATTCGGGGTTGTTCCTTGGGTAGAAAGCAAGAGAGGCGTCAATCGGCCATTCTGCGGGCTATTGGCGGAATATCGTTGTAGGTTATAACCGTTCTGGAATAGCTTAAATAATAACACCATTAGTCATCTTCTTATCTGTTTAACTAAGAATCCCTGCGCCTAAATTTCTCCTCTGTCACCACTTTCTTATATCCATTACTCACACCAGCATAATTAATTAAGGGGCATTTGATTTTCCAGTATTACGTATTTACGTATTTGCCGTCATCCGGCTGTCCACAGTTATAATCCATTTTCTATTAATTTCAGCATTCTTAACTGTATTATTTTCTTCCTTAATTACTCCATATGTATGCGAGTGCTAATCCCGAAAACTGGACACTCTTTTCTTTGAGGAATTATTCTAAGCTACACAAATGTATAAGTTTTGGCCCCGGAAAATATCGACATATGGATACAATTTTAACGACGGTGCAGACCTTCGTTTCGGGATAATTTGTGACTAATCGGTAACTCGTATCACAAATCAGAAAGCACAATCGCGTTTCATTTTGGAGAGATCTACAACTTTGGTCCTGTGACTTTTTGTCGTATTTCTATCCCTTATACGTTAAATACAGCTGTATTTCTCGATTTCAAGTTAATTTTGTACTTTTACACGTATATGTTATCATTTGGCACACTTATAGGAAAGATAGAATCACGACATTCAGCACGCACATTGACATGGCCAGTGGCCATGTGATAGCCAAATTGTATGATACTAGCTGTCACATGAGTATCAAAAATAAAAAAGTAGTATGTGAAAATTGTACAATTTCACCCCATTCAATGACTGTAACTCAATCTAACCCATAAATATAAGAGACACGAGAAGATGTCATAGGTCTAATCATGTAGAAAATTGAAAGAGGCGTCTGATGGTGAAGTCCATTTGCAGATATGTCGTGCAGTTTCAAAGTAGTAACTCTCGAAATAAAGGTCTGCACTTCTAGAGTATCTGTGGACATTGACTGTTTTGGCGAAATTCCATACAGTTATCCGTTTCAGGTGTAATACTGACCATCTTAATATTTTTAGCTTTCTATAACTTGGAAACTACTGGATATTTTTCCACCAAACTTGATATTTAGAATCCACCTGTCCTTGGTAGGTTTTAGGGCATGTATTGTTCCTAAATCCCTGAACTGACTGGGGGTTTATACGAAACCGAAACCGTGATTTGCACACCCACAAGATATACACAACGAAACCTAATGGAAATCTACCTGCCTTTATGGAAATTAATTCTAAACCTTTTTTCTCATGTGCATCATTTCGATACGAGGATTAATAAGGGAGATATCATTAACGGACCGTTTTATGGTACAAGGTCCTCCAGACTTAACTGAAGACCGGGTGCGTGTAAAGCGTATTTCTTACAACTTGAAAAACTACTGAAGATATTTGAACCAAACATTATATTTAGTATTCACCTGTCCGAAGGTAGGTTTAAAAGGTCAATAACATTTCATGTTCCAATAGACTGGCGGTTTATAGGGAAACGAAATTGTGTTTTTAATCTTCCACAATAAATACAGTACAAGACCAACCCGACTGGGAATCGACCAAACTTGATCGAAATCCATTTCTAAAACAGTTCTTCATGTGCATTTTTTCGGCAGGAGGATTAATAAGGGAGATATCATGAATGGTCGGTTTTGCAGGTTAAGTCCTGCGGACATAGCCCAAAAGTGTTGTACCTTGAGCAGATTGCTTATCTATCTATATAAATAATATCGTAACGGCTGTGTGGCTCTACATTGACTATTTTTTGTGAAATTTTCGTACAGCTACCCGTTTAAGGGATAATAATGACCATCTGCATAATATTTGGTTTAGTTTCCTGAAAGTCCTAATTTTTATCCTCCTCGCCCAAAATCCAGATTGCGGCATAATCTGCCAGACGAACAAGAAAATTGAAATTTGGCAACATTTTACGTTTTAGCCTGTAACGGACGGAAAAATTCCAAGATTTTTACAATTTTTACATTTTATTCTCGAAGAATATCGAAATATGGAAACAATTTTAATGGTAGTGCAGACCTTTGAGAAGTCTTATTACATAACAAATGACACAAACTCCGTTCAATTTGGGGTGATCTACAACCTTGGTCTTATGCATTTTTGTCTACCTGTATCCCTTTTACGTTTGATTTTTCTCTATTTCTTGATGTTAAGTAAATTTGGGCTTTTCACATGCATAATTTATACTTTCAGTCACTTATAGGAAAGGTAGAATAATCAAACTCTAAACGAAAATTGGCACACCCCGTAGCCAGACGTGAGCCAAGTTCTATGTATGTAGCTGTCACATAATTATCTTAAAAGTAATGCAAAGTGAGATAATCTTACACAAATTTGACCCTATTCAACATTTCTGACCCATGAATAGATGATATATCATAGGACCAGCCATTTGGGCCGATAAATCCGGCGTCTTATGGTACAATACTTTGTCGATATGACGTACAGTTTAGCAGCAGTTAATCTCTAAATGAAGGTCTGTAATTCTGTAAACAAGCATATACTTTCGTATGTCGATCTATATATATTCACTGCTATCGATTTGTAGCGATCGAGAAAGGGTGTGTCTGCTATTGTAACCAGTACTCCCCACACCGACTTTGACTGGGAGTAGGAATGGGGTCCTTCTCCAATTCCTGTGTAACTGGCATTAGTAAGGAAGGCCTACTATTGTAGTGAATAATTCACTTCTCGATTTGACTTGCAGAAGGCAAGGGAGCACGCATTGTTGTTTAAAAGTCCCCTATCAGATTGTGTTTGGCTGTAGGCAAGGGTACCCGCCCTTATAAACAAATGTATCCATCTAAAATGTGACTGGTATTAGGCATAGTGGCCTGCTATTGTGATGGAAACTCAACTTGGTGTGACTGATAGTAAGCTGGCTGGCTGTAGGAAAAGGGGCCTGTCATTATAATTATAACTGCACAACTCAATTTCGACTGGTAGTAGGGAAGTTGCCAAACATTCTAATGAAAACTGTAATCTGTCTGGAAGTAGGAAAGGGGGCCTGCCATTGTAACGAAAACTCCCCAAATCGATTATGACCACGCATTAGGCAATGGGGCCTGAAATTTTAATGTAAACTTCCCAACTCGATTGTGATTAGCAGTAGGCAAGTGAGCCTGCCGTTATCATCACAAATCCGTAACAAACACTTTACATTGGAAACAACGTATGGGGACCTGCCTATGCTACTTCTCGGATAACGCTAAGAGACATGCAATATTAAAACAATCATATTTACAGCATGTACAGTATATACTTCGATATTTGAATACAATGTAGAATACCGTAGCGAAGCACGGGTATATTTGCTAGTTATTCAAATAAATTTTGTTACTGCTGTTCCTTATAACCCGGTTTCTTCTCTCTTCATTCCCGTAAAACTTTTGAATTCTCCATGGTGCCGAAACCCGGGGCAGCAGATTTTCTTATTGGAGTCATACTAATTTCAATTTGCAACTCTTTCAATATTTTCTTGTAATTTCATTCTACTAGTTGCCGATGAAGCTGCAGTTGCTCCGGTTGTTCCGGACGCCAAAATGCCGCCCGAGGACAAGCTGATTCGAGCTCGCGCTGCTTACAATGGTCAACTCAATTTGTTTCGTAAGTTCCTTTCCACTTGGTACGATGAAATTAGTAATATTGATAATCTCGTTCAAAGATTACATAATTATGAGGCAGCTTATAGTCGATACAACGAAACTCAAACTAATCTGGAAATTCAGTCTACCGAGCAGCCTCTGGACAGGGAGGAGCTGGACAATCTATATTTTGAAAGTTACTCAAACTTTTAAACAGGGAGAGTTATCGAATTTTACTCCTATTTCTGGGTTGTTGAAAACCTCCGACATTTCTGCTCAAGATTCTTTACCCAAAATACAACTTCCAAATTTTTATGTAAGGGAAGAAGAAAGGGATTCGTTTTTCAAACCATTTGACTCTTGACAGTAGTGAATCACTTCCTAACATTCAGAAGTTCCATTATCTTCGTTCCTCTGTTCAAGGTTCTGCATTAAAGCTTATTGAGTCTTTACATCTTAACAGCAATACTTATTCTATTGTCCTGGATTTATTGAAAGAGTGGTACGGTAATCCTCGCTTAAGGGTCCAGCGGCACATGCAGGCTCTGTTCAACTTGCCTTTCACCAAGGCAGATAAGGTGCAAACTTTTCGAGCGCTATTAGACACCATGGAGTTGAATGTTAAAGCTTTAGAAAACCTTAATGAACCCGTCCAGAACTTGGACACTTTTTTGGTTTATTTAATTTCTTCTAAATTTGACCTTAATACGCTAAATATTTGGGAGTTTGAAATTTCTAACATGCAAGCAGTTACTTATAATACAATAGTACAGTTTCTCAAACAAAAAGTGCCAGATTCTTTCAGTTGTTGCCTTGATTTGGTTAACAAATCTCAGCATGCCCCTAAGGCTTCTAGGTTTAAATTTTTCCTGACACTCAGGTTTTAACTGCTCAAACCAAATCTTCCAAATGTGTGTGCTGTTTTGAAAACCACATTTCGTATTATTGTCGTCAATTCAAGTCATTGTCTATAGATGACAGGAGAAAAATGCTTCAAACAAATAAGCGATGTTTTAATTGTTTATCTGGGAATCATCTAATAAAAATGTAATTCCATCAACGCCTGTAAACATTGTGGCTTAAAGCACCATTCATTGATACATCGGTATAATAACGGTAATAGTTCCGGTTCATTCCCCTCTGAGCCTGTTCAAGGTAATCTAACAGCGCACAAACTTTGGATTAACTCAAAGGGCTTCCGCCCTTAGACGTTCTCAAGTTTTGCTTTCTACAGCCGTTGTGAAAGTGAAAGGCCATAATGCTCGATGGACATCAGTTAGATGTCTGCTGGACAATGCTGCTACCCACGATTTCATCTGTGAAAGTTTAATAAGACGATTTGGTTTTGAAAAAATTTCTTACTGATGTCGAAGTTACAGTCATTAATAATAATAAAACTTCTTCCACCAGTTTTGTAAGAATTTGTGTCAGATTCAAAGTAGAATGTCATATTTAACTTAAGTTGCTTAGCCATTGACGTCCTTTAACTCCCATAATTGGATTATTCCATCTCATGTTAAGTTAGCCGATCCCACCTTTTTCTAAAGTGTTCCAGTATAGCTTCTATTAAGTGCTGATATGTTATGGAAAATACTATTATCTGAGAAGGTTAGAATTTTGCCTAACGTCTTTGCTCGACAAAAATAATTGGGTTGGATTCTCACTGGACGTCTTCCGAAAAACTTGGTGCAATCCAAGCCCAATGCCATTTTGCTAGTGATCAACCTAATTTCGAAAGATTTTGGAAATTGGAGGAATGTGCATCAGAACTCCCACATAATTCTGATCAGGAGAAAATTTGTGAGCAGCTTTTCCAACAAACCACTTCTCGTCCTTCCGAGGGCAGATTTGTGATCCAGCTTCCTTGCATCTGCAATACTCCTGTCTTAATTGAAACTAAACCTCGTGCTCTTAAGGCTCTTATTGCCATCGAATCTAAATTTAAGAATGACTCCTTTCTTAAACAACAGTACTCTCAATTCATGGAAGAGTATGAAGCTCTAGATCGCATAGAGGTGATACTAGCATTATAGATTCGGTCTACCCTAATCATCAACCTGTCTGGAAAAACGAAAATGAATATAACAGAAAATTCGAGTAATTTTTAATGGTTCTGCTTTGGATAGTCAAGAAGTTTCCTTGAATGACACTCTTTTGACTTGTCCCCCAATTCAAGCTGATTTATCTACTATTCTTCTGAATTTTCGTTTTTTCCTTTTGCGGTGATAGCTGACGTTCAGAAAATGCGTTGTCAGATTCTAGTCGATCCTACTCAACGAGATTTGCAAAGAAGTTTTGGCATGATGACCCTAGGAAACCAGTGAAGATCTTTCGCTTAAAAATTCTGACTTATGGGTTACAACCCTCCGCAAATTTAGCTATTATGACCCTCCAGCATCTTGCTGAATTGGACGGTCAGTTGTTTCCTCCAGACGTAAAACAAGCTTTAATTTCTTCTTTTTATGTAGATGATCTTTTAGCTTCTTTCTCTTCAGTGTCAGAAGCTACTCAGGTCGCTGAATGTTTGGTCCATTTGCTTAAAAGTGGTGAATTTATTTTGCATAAGTGGTGTTCTAACTACAGTGGATTTCTAACTTCTTTTCCGAATGGAAATGAGGCTTTTGATTCTGTCGTATTATTTAAGGATGAAACGACTATTAAGGCTCTCGGGTTATATTGGTATTCTAAGAAGGGCTCATTTACTTATAAAGTGACATTGTCGTCAGATCTTCCCACTGTCAAGCGTTAAATTCTTTTAGAAATCGCTAAAATGTTTGATCGTCTGCGATATTTAGCTCCGATAGTAGTTATCGCGAAACATTTTATGCAGGAATTCTGGCCTTTGAAAGGTGATTGTGACGAAATTGTACCCGCAGCTTTTCTTCAAAAATGACTTAAGAACGGAAGAAGTCTTCTTGAAATTTCTACTATTTCGATATCTGGAGTTCTAATCAAGCATTCCGCTGTAGGCAATTTAGAACATTTATTTGCTGATAGTTCCGAAAAGGCATATGGGTGTTGTGCTTACATTGTTTCGAGAAATGAACCATCCTTTTCTAATCTCATGTCTTTCAAATCCAAGGTGGCTCCACTAAAAATTATCTCTCTACCTAGACTAGAATTTCGTGCTGCCCTACTTGCTGTAAATTTAGCTGATAAATTGCTTCAAACTTTGAAAGTGAATATCCCTAAGGCCTTTGTTTGGACCGATTTTACTTTGTTTTATCTTGGTTAGCCAAGCCTGCTACTCATTGGCAACCTTTCGTGGCTCATAGAGTTGCAAAAATTCAGGAACGAGCCTCTGCTCATCTGTGGCATTATGTTCCCAATCGTGAACATTCTGCTGACATCATCTCGAGAGGATGCACTCCCAAACAATTAGCACTCTTTGGATTATATTGGCATAGTCCTTTTTGGCTCATCCAATCCCCGTCAAAATAGCCTATCCATCCGAATCTGGAGGTTGTTAAACCAACAGAAGTCCGTAAGCGAATTGCTGTACATGTTGTCATGGAAACTTATCCATTGCTTCAAATATTTTCTACCTTTACGTAAACTTGTGCGAGTAATGGCCTACGTTTCAAGATGGAAGTATTTTTGTTAGACCAGCCTTTGAAACCTCAAACATTTCTAACTGCCATTGAATTAAGAGCAGCTACTATTAAACTTTCATTTTTGTTGCAGCAGGAAACCTTTTCTGAAGATTTTCGATCTCTCTGCAAGGGCCTTCCCTTGGCCAAGAGTAGCAAGCTTTTGTCTTTGTCTCCGTATCTCGATCATGATAACCCTTTAAGAGCCGGAAGGAAAAATACATCCTATTATTTTGCCTTCTAAGCATCATGTCACTAAGTTGATCGTAAGGCAATTTCATTATCAGAATTTGCACGCTGGTGCTCGCACCTTGTTATACCTCATTCGAGAGCATTATTGGCTTATTAATTTAATTCACGAGGTTAACTCCATAATAAGCAAATGTGTCAGATATTTTCGTGCTAAACCTTTACCTGCGTATCAGCTTATGGGTGATTTACCTTCTTTTAGATCCCAATCTTGTCGACCAACAGTCCGGCTCCATGGCTAAATGGTTAGCGTGCTGGCCTTTGGTCACAGGGGTCCAAGGCTCAATCGAATATAGGATTTAGTACACAAATAAGGTTCAACTCAATGCATTCGGTACACCAACGAGAGGACTTCTACTCCAAACATTATGCAGGGAAGACTTTGTTTTTCATTGTTAATAGATATTTAATCTGAATGTGAACCTCATTTATACGATTAGAAATATATATTCTTCATCAAAATTGTGTACAGTTCAGTAATTTTATTCATTATCGGTAGTTAATTAACTCATAGCCCATTTTGTTGTTTAATTTCAAAATAATCCTTTATCAGTACATGTTTTAGCCGGTCTTCGTTAAAAGGCTGAGTACGAGGAGCTTTATTTGGCATACGTAAGTATACATAAACGTCTAACTCATCATTGCAGAAGTAGAGTATTATTAGTTATGAATTGTTAATAAATGTTTATAGATGTTATACAGAATGACGACGTCGCAAATTTGAATCACTTCGTATTCTAGGTAGTTTTAAGGTTTTAAGGCTAAGTGGTTGAATAACACAGGATATTCATTTCTACTGTTTCGTATAATGCTGTAAAATGACGTCTTGTGACAGTCGGTTAATTGTTGTCATTCTGCTCCTATGATAACGAATTTGATCTCGTCTAAGGTCAGTGACATTTGAGAGGTTTGAAATGTGAGAAACATATGTCGTTGGCTCCTGGCTGTTTATGCGGGATAAGCTTACGGCAATCTGTCGTTTCCTAAAATCTATAGCAAATGAAGTGGACGTTTAGCAACTACGTGATTCATATTCTGTAAATTTAGTAACGTGAAACGACTACTAAATACACTGGCGGAAAAAAATATCCAAACACCAATAAGAGGATATTGATTCAAATTTCACGCAAATCGCATTATCGTAGTGGCCCCATCACGTTTCACACCAGCTTAGCTGTAAATACGGGCTGTATTGTGCGAGAGCGTTACTTACCTGTGAGATTGGACGGAGTGAATGTGAGTGCGTCAAGAATGCCTTTACGACGTCGAAGAGGTCAGTATCAAGAGCTCACTGCAGTTGAACGAGGACGTATAACAGGGCTACGTGAAGGTGGATTATCCGTATTAATGGACCAGCATGGCACATTTGCGATGGCTATCCTTTCGCCGGTATTAACCTGTAGTTTTGTACCTTTAATCAATTAAATATGTTACCTCGACAAATATATTGCGAAAATGTTATTCTACAATCCTTATTTCATGGTGTTTGGATATTTTTTCACCAGTGTATTTTTAACATTTTTATTTCTTGTTATTTAAATATGTAAGAATTTACGGAAATCTGCCACAGAAAACGAGTGTGTTTGACATCACTCTCTCGCTCTTTCCTAGCGTTTATCCGCTGTTTTGCTACATCTCCTCCATTTCGCCCTATTGCTGACATCCTCAGGCTTTAAACCAACGTTGTGCATATCGACCTTGATATTGTCAGTCCACCGCTTTAAAGGCCTTCCACGTGGTCGTATTCCTCCCGGACCAACTTGGAGAGCTGTTTTAGTAACTGAGTCATCCTGCTTTCTCATAACGTGACCGTACCAGCGGAGACGCGCTTCCCTCACTTTGTCCGCAATTGGAGCGACGCCAAGCCTTTGTCGAACATCTTCATTTCTATGTGGGAACATCGAGTCAGTCCAAGAGTCCATCGAAGCATCTTCATTTACATTGTATGAAGAGTCTGCTCATGCTTTTTTTGTCATTGGATGACACTCTGCCCCATTAATAGCTGCTGGGCGTACCACGGTCTTGTAAATTTTTGCCTATAGATGGTGAGGCAACTTTTATCGCAGAGGACTCCGGTGACTTGTCTCCACACCAGTAAATACAATATACACTGTTTCACATTTCACCTTGTGTAAATTTGTAGACCTCCCTTCATCTCCTTTTAGTCCCATTGGCCGAGTCCATCATTCTCCCCCCATAATCTATTCTGCTTCAATCACCTCAGCGGCCACACCACTGAAGGTAGTTCATACACTCAGACTCATTCATCGAGTTTATTTCTAACTTAGTCTTAATCACTTAATCGTCAGGTTGAACCCATAATTCTACGGTGAGAATATTTTTCTCTCAATATTTATTTGATATCAAGAAGCTACTTTTATGTTTAAGGGCAGCCATGTTGCGCTCCTAAGAGCCCCGATGTCGCGTGGGAACGATCTCACTCACGGCAAGCTCGTGAAATACCGGGACACCTCGGCGGAACTCAAGTGCCCGACAATTCTTTAAATTCATGGAATTCTATACAACGAGGGATTTTGGCAATGCAGTAAATAAAGGAATAAATAAGTTAAATTATTCGTACACCCTACGTGAAGACAGAGCCCCCAGGGAAAAACATAAATGTAGTTAAGCCTAAGTACATGTCAGCATCAGATCAGTGAACTAGCTACACGTGCCAAGGTCAGGGGATGAAGAAAACGCGCGAAACGCACGGGCAGAAATAATTTATTTCCCCTGTTGTGAGTGCGGTAAAATTATAAGATTAACATCTAAAGTAAGTGCAAGCCTGTCCGGAAGTCTGGGACAAGTCTAATCAAAATCGGTCTATTGGACGCAAAATTGGCAGATTACACAATCAAGCTTAATAGTGGGGATAGCGTCCCTTCTGAGATTATAAAAGAAACCCCCCACCGTATATTTTTCAGTGTCGATCTGGAACTTGAAGCCGCGGGAGCTTGTGCCCGTCGTCATTGGAAATTCGCGCCAGATTGATCGACAAATAACTAAATACATGTCCGTGGCTAAGGTCCACATACTCGGTTAAGAAGAGAAGGTGATTGGAAAGTTCTGAACGTTTGCCGATGAACTAGGAAAGTGTAGGCGTTGGTTAAAATATACACAGCAGATTTTATTTATATCATCTCATGTACGTTTGAAAGTGAAGAGGGTTGGGGAAGCTATTCAGAGTAGTTCTGCTCCCTTTATCTGTTGAACACCTGTTTTATTGGAGTAACGGAGAGAGACAACTCTGGGAACGAACCAGACAGTCGCAGAGGACTGCAGAACGAGGGAAGTTCGTGGTGCCAATTACAGAGAAAAGTGCGTGATTTATGTGGTAATTTTAATATCGTGTGTGAGAAGGGTAGTGTTTGTAAGAGTGAGATGTTGGAAATGATAATGTTCTTTGTGAAAATGTACGGCTAAGGAGCGAGGTCAGCTGGTGACGATGTAACCAGAATACTGGGAATGGTGCCATGTGCAGGTCTGTCTATATTTATATTATGTTGTAGTTAGTTTTATTTGTTCTGTCCCAACAAATTTTTCAAGATGATTGTCGGGTTGATATTCGTAATTATCAGGCTAAAGGTGTTGTAATTTTTGGTCAGCTTGTGAAACTTTCAGTGTGTAAATTTCACGTCAAGAAACGGTAAAATGCGACGCTTAAAATTTGGTGTTAATGTTCGATGAGATATTGTCCAAAGCGTGGAATTTTGGGAAGTTATAAGTTATAAATTAGTAGTGGCGAATACCTAAATTTCAAATATCAGTTGAATTCGGAAATGTTTGTTAATGATAATAATAATAATAATAATAATAATAATAATAATAATAATAATAATGTCTACCGCGGGATAAAGAAATTTTTCTATGTTAAAAGTGCATTTAACCAGTATATTTTTACAAGGATCGCAGGCATATTTAGGTAATTTCAGTGAAATTTGATAGAGTTACAGTTATTAATGGGAAGGAAAATTTTGAGACATCGTGTATATCAATGATATGAAAAGTCGCGGTGTGTTCTTGGATTCTCGAGGTCTGAAAGTCGTAATAACAGTAAAGTAAGAGATGTGTTTTACAGTGGTTGTTGTTTTCACCAGGGGATTGAATTATGAAAAGGGGTCTTGGAAATATAAGAAAAGGAGATTGAGAGCGACGAAGTTATATGAGAGAGATGGATGAAATGAAGCCTGGATTTTAAGTGATACCGCTGGAATAAAGCGAGGAGAGAGTTTGAGACAGGCTATATTTTTGCAGAGGAAGTATTTAGGAAACAGGCTGTGTTGAGGCAGGTTGTATTGTTTTCCGCTACCAATCCGAATTTGAGACGACTACTGGGTGAAGCACCGTAGATTTCTAGTAAGATCCCAAGTGAAAACGACTCTAGTAAAAGGTTAAAATCTTGGTAGTAAACGTCCAGCGATGTGTTACTTAAAGCCCGTATGAATAGTAAGATAATGCGACCTCAAGGGTAAAAGAGCATTTTATACCCATGGTTGGGGTGTATTGAATTTGTTCACTGGATATGTCATTGATATAAAAGGTTGGAATTGATGATAGGCGGTTGGAGAGTTTCGATTGCGGTAGTGATGATTATTATTTTGAAGGCATCCACTATGGTAAACGTGCTTTGGGAATTATCATTGCTTCCCTAAAACTTCAGTGCACAGGCTGAGATTGTGTTTGAGGGGAGAATCGTTCGTCACGTATATTTATTTTTTGAGTTCACGTATTGTAACGAGGTAGAGACTTACTATATTTTTTGACTTGCATTCGTTTGATAGTAAGAGACGTGGTTCCGTCGTGGGTTAGTTGGACCAGGTTTAGTATCGAATGTCGGAGTTGTTTGAAATTGCTAGTTCGCCTGATATGTTAAGGGAGGCGTAGTACGACCCACTTTGACGCCCGACGATAGATTTAGGACGTCACATGTTATCCTTGGAGTCACTGATGATGAGACGTCCTAGTTCACGCCCGACGATTGAATTTGGAAGGTATCATGTACATAGTGATTAGTGTTAGGATGTACAGATTTCAAGTGAGCCCGACGATAGGTCTGGGATGGCAGCTGTACACACTCAAGTCTCAGATTAGATGTTTCTTTTGTTTTTTTTGTTGAAGTGGCCTGGACGAAGGTAGCATCTACAGTATGATATGATTTATGAAGAGGGTCAATGCGTAGCTCTCCTTGAGATAACGGGACCGCTAGTGAGTGAGGGTTGCCCAAATGTTGGACATCAACCTGATCTAAATTAAATATTTTACTGTGATTCTCCGTGCGTGTCGAGCTTTAATGACTTCGATATGTTAATTTATTTTACGGACTTTATTGTTTCCTCGTTTTGACGTCCGTTTCGTTTAATAGTGTGCATATTGACACTCAGTGTATTAGTGTGAGATTTGAGTTGCGAATGCGGTTTCGATTCGTCAGCCAGTAACAATATTTTATTTTCAATCTTGTCGTACTTTCATTTTTATTCATAGTTGAAGTAATTAAGTAATCACTTTATAGTAGTGTGTTGGGACAGACAATAAATAAATAGATCTGTACTGGTAGCATTGTTTCTCAAGGGAAAGAATTCCTTAAAGTTGTAATAATTTTTAACGTGGACTGGTAATTTTATTTAGCGTAACAAAACCATTTCTAACCTGAAAATCGGTTCGATAATAATACTTTTCAAGTAACTTTCCATTCTTTAATTTACTTCAGTGTTTGGCATTTCTTTTAAATGCATGATGAATAAGTGTTTCCTGCATTTCGCAGTTTTGTTCCTTTAGAACGACATAACGTAGGATCCTCACGGATCATGTTGTTGTTGGTTCCTTCCGAACAGCTGTTTTGGGTGATGCATATTTAGCATCGGGATTACCTTATCACTTAAGGGTGTCATGAATGACAAATACATGCTGGAATTTTATTTTAATTGTGAATGATGCTGTTAACTCGTAGTGAACACCATGCTTTCCCATAATATTTCGCAACCTATCCAAAGCAACTGATAGTCAGTTTGGTTCGATTAAGGGTCCATTCGGCGGGTGTTCCGTATCCGTAAAGGGTATTCGACTGGTGGATAACCTTAATTGAGAGAAAATCAGGCGTTCTACTTGTTGAAAGTCAGATTTTCCACGGATCGTGTGGATTAACTCTCAGTTCTCGTTTGGAATAATAGGTGCCCGGTTTTCAGGTCTTCCCTTTTTCAGTTTTTCAGTTTCGCTGTCCACTAATATATTAACTTCTCCGAAGCAACTCTTCGATATTGTAAGAAACAAATCAACGTTATGTAATGTGACTGTGTTTGAAACATTCAAAAATCAATAATTTATAATTTTTTAATTTCAAGAATGCATATTAAATTAATAATGTTATCGTGCTATTTCAATTTAATAAAAGTTAGTAAGCACATTTTGCTCCTCATTTCAAGTAGTTAGGCTCTCTTCTGAACCCCATCGTTTGGTTAAGATCGTGACCGAATTTATTCCCGCAACGACCCATGATTTAAGAGTTCTAGATTGTTCTACTGTAGCAGCCGTGGCCGACCAACGATGGAATGGTAAGTTCAAGGGTTCAAGGTGTGCCCTCCGGTTGTTGCTCAATCCGTCTTTCCCTGCCGTACTTCATTTTCACAGTATACTACTACTACTACTACTACTACTACTACTACTACTACTACTACTACTACTACTACTACTACTAAGCATTCGCAGAGGTTTCACGTGAATTCTGAAGGGAATAAAATTCTATGATTACTTGTTTTATGGGCAATAATAATAATAATTGTACCGGTTGGTACACCCCGACCCCGCAAGTTTAAATTGTGCGCCTAAAATAATTCCCTACAGGGGAAACTCCGAACTTTAAAATCTGTATTAAATCAATGGTTCCTTGGAAGATGTCACTACGGTAAATTTTGAAGTGTTCTGAACTGTGTCTATTTCGATTCGTGTTTGTTTGCTCTGTAGCAAGAGGTGTGGACATTCTCTTCCAGATGTCACTACCAAAAAAACTATGACTGTGCACCCTGGTGCGAAGTGAACGAACTGTTTTGAAGAAATTTTGTATCCCTAAGTTTGTTCTTTGTTAAATTTCTTTCTTTAATTTTTGGGTTGGCAATATTGATCTCTTCTTCCGCCAATTTTGAATTCTACCAATCACTAATTTTCTAAAATAATTTTCAGCCAATCATGTATATCTTCTCCAATGTTGTTTGTAACTATTGCGTCCACCAATAAACAGAGTGGATGTGGCGTTTTTCTTTCATGAAAGGTCTCGAAGTTTCCTTGTGGGTATAAAACTGCTGATTGTCATGGCTCGGCGCCACTTCATCGACATCTTGCTTAGTGTATGATTATGTAGCAGGGGACGGGAAGCGCCTCTTTCTACGGGCAGCAGTTCATCAACAAGGTAATGGCCGTTTAATAACTTTTCCTTGCTAGCTCAGCAGTTTAACCCACGGGGCGGGTTCGAAACTTTTCTCATGTAACCTACATTGTAAAATGTAATATCTTTGTAAAACTCTATATCTTTAACCGCAAATTGGGATAGGGAGTGCTTAACCCTCTCGAGCTCCCACTCATATTGTTTTGAGGTGACTACGTTTTCATAACCAATTTTCTTCTCTTCTTAAGGTAATAAAAGTTTTTCTTCTACGAGTCACCTCTCTAGTATGGGATTAGCCCTTGTGTAACCGGCCGAGTGCCACCTAGGTTTTAAGAAGTTTCATGTAGGAGTGCAAGCTACGCCTCCAGCCAATTTGGTATTTTAGTGCCATGTAATTAACCTGTTCTTTTCTGATAAGGCCCAGTAGATTGGGTACATGATACCCCTGTATAAATTTGTAAGTTGTGCCCGAGGGCAAGTGATGGTGAAAGTTGAGGTTGCCTTAAATAGGCGTGAGTAACTGAGAGCCTGTTAGTTCTCTTCGAATTGGATTTTTTGAGTGCCTCTGGAAGGCCTGAAGGTGTTTGTTGGGAATAAGTGCTCCTTGTATGAAGGGGTTTTCTACCCCATGAATTAAGTGTATGTAGGTAAAGCGGAGCTTGGAGCTCAGGATGTATGCCCGAGAGCCTTGTAAAATGTAGGGCTGATAGCCCAAGAGGGTAAAAACCCCTAAAATTTGGATACCTCTAGTCTTGCTGTTTACTTGTAATTGTACCTGATTTTTGGCTTTAATCATTTTTTGTTGAACTTGTTGATATTCCAAATTATATGTAAATCTTGTACTGTTTGAAAAATATAACCTTTGTTGAAGTTTTAAATTAACTTTAAATTTCGTAGTTAGACCCATTCGCCGCCCGCACCTTCTTTCCACATCTGCTAAACCATCAAAACACGGTAACGAAAATAATAATAATAATAATAATAATAATAATAATAATAATAATAATAATAATAATAATAATAATAATAATAATAATAATTGAAATCAATAATATCATTTGAAGTTTGGAAGTCCCGTGTTTATGTTCACGATATCAAAAGTCACGTAAAGCTTGCAACATCAAGAAGGCGATATTGATAATACTGACTGTTGTTCTTAGATAAATCTGACACCGAGGCCATCAATCTCGCTAAGAAAATTGAACAGATATTATTGTAATAAGTTTCTGAATGAGCGTATAACTTGTAACGACACATTTAAAATGAACCACGATGCCAGAAGGAGATTAATAACGTGTGACTGAAGCGAACTCAACATTCTATTTTGTATTATTGCCTGGAGTAAACACAAGGATGAGAAAAACATTGAAATATATCCCCAGGTTAGCTGCCAGAAGATAAATAACAGATTGAAAATGAGGTCGAAAGCAATACGAGAATGTGCCTGAGGAAACAAATTGTGTCATACGTGAGTAGAGCAAACAACACACGATACTACAATTTGCGCTGTGGGATGTAGTTTACTTGTTTATCTGTCGAGATTAATTCTAACACCCAGTCTGAATAAAAGTATGAGGAAGCTTTAATTAATTCACTTTACAGTAATGAAATTGAATTCAGTTTTCTAGGACTCATACCATGTAAATTTTAATCTCAACTTCCGTTTCTGGGTTTATCTCATTATGAGAAGGGAAAATGCATAAAAGGAGGGTTGTGAACCTGATAACCGGTAATACCGAGCATTGTAATATTAAGAAGGCCATAAACAAGAACTTCAACTGGCTTATAAGTCCTTTCAGAAGGCACTGAATCCGATAGGACAACAGCCCAACACATCCCTGAGAGTAGGTACCTGGAACAAAGAACTCATTGTACCATCATTTCTCACTATAGCCCAATTGTCAAGACAAAATGCATTTGATTGCTTTTAAAGCCTACATTTAATATCATAATCCCTCAGTACGGCTATCATCTTTTCCTTCGGTAATCTGCCATACGACTTCTCTAAATTTACGAAGTACGAATATAACTGTCTGCACGAACATAACTGTCTATTCCCTTCGTAACATATTTCAATCACCTGGAACAAACTGAAGATCTCATCTTGATAACTCATCTATTATCTGAAACTAAGCTGGTTTCCACCACTTACTCTCAGTCCTTGATCGCGTCCTCCCTTCCAAAATGCCAAGTGCACACCTTGCCTGGTATATTGATCAATGAAATACCTCGACAGTTGTTGCAATCCTTCGTGTTCTCTTGCTTATACACAGATACAACTACTGCCTTCGTCCAATCAAAGGGCACATTACTAACATTCCACGCTAATCTTATTACGCTGTGAAGCCATGTCTTCCTTAACCTTCTATTATATTTCACGATTTCAGGTCTAATTTCATCTATTCCTGCTACTTTACGATAATGGGGATTGTGTTTAATTCTTTCCACGTCATTAATAGAATTGTCCTCTTACCCAGGAACTCGGTTGTCGATAACGTCAACAGAAATATTTCATTTTACATTGAGAAGGTTTCCGAAATATTTTTTCGACATATCCACTGGTTCCCCTGGGATATATTATGAGTTCACCTGATTTACCCAAAACCACTATCGATTTCCTTTTCTCCTCCTTTTGTTAGATTCTTTATTACTGTACAGAAAGGTTTGCCTGCTGACTGATCAAGCCTTTCAAGGTTATTCTGACCTCTTGGATTCAGCAGTTATTTATTTCGGTCGGTTTCTTTCATCTACTTACAATTCTCTGACTAAATGAGTTCTTGTTCGTGTCATTTCTGGTATACTTTCCTTTTACGTTTACAAGCTGCTCTTACTTCATCATTCCACCAAGATATTAGCTTTTTTCTCATATTTCCACAAAATTATTTCTAGGCATTTACTTGCTGCTTCTAATACAGCATCCATTTATGTCACCCATTTCTTTATATACCCCGAAATTGCTTTTTCTCTATTGTTTGGAATTTCTTGCTAGTAATAGCTATGTCCTTCTGTCTAATTTTCCCGTTCAGGAGATTATCTAGACTTGTTCGTCTGCAGACTGATTTCACCTTTCTTTATTCTAGACCTAAATATACTTAGAACACTCACTCACTCTCCTAACACTGCAGCTCACGAAGGGCTCTGGACTCTCTAATAGTACTCGCCCACTTCATTCGGTCCAGATTTCTCCTTCTCCAGCCCCGAATCCCTAATGCCCCCAGATCTCTTGAGACATTGTCCAGCTATTTTGTCCTTGGTCTTCCTGTCTTCGTTGGACGCCAACATTTTGGTAGAGGATCCTCTTTGTTTCTCGGTCATGGTCCATGCTTATGATGTGCCTGAAGTACTGCAATTTCCCCTTTTTTGGCCTCTGCGACAATTTTGATGTCACCGTCCAGGGCGTAGATTTCCTAGTTGGTACTGATGAGACACTCTCCACGATCGCGAGGTACTTAGCTCAGAACAAATTAAATAGTGGTTTATACTATCGAAAAATCCCGGGAATATCCGCACATTCCTAACAGATTTCCTGAATTCAAGGTCGATTATGACTATTATGGACCTGGTGCCCATACCCTCCCTCGTACAGCGATGAATAATCTTATGCTTGAAGAATGTATAGGCTAATATGTATTCGTAACTGCTAATCTCGTAGTAGCAAAAATGTCCAGAAGTCCTCTAAACGCTCTCCATTCTTATCAGTTTTCAAAACTTCATCCTAGTTAACCATCGCCTTCTCGTATCCTTCAGTTCTATTTTCAAATCTCGCACTGAAATGGCCCATTAGCGGTATTCTGTTCTTGCTGTTCACCCTGAGTATGATGTCACTAAGTGCTTCATAAAACTTGTGAAATTCATTCTCATCTCCACCCTCACATGGTGAATAGCCTACACTGTGACAATTCTTGGCCTAATTCTTCCAGCTGCTGAATCTACCCACATGATTCGCTCATTTACTAGCCGAACAGAAACTACGTTGCACACAACAGTATCCTGATGAACAGTCATTCCCTACAATCTGCCCTTTCATTTTTAACACGTGGTAGGAACATTGTATAATGCTCTACTTCTATTCCTAACACATCAAGACGCATCCTCTTTCTTAGCTCAGCCAAGTCTTCTTTCTTCCATAAGCCCATATTATGTTGATAACTCCCCATCGAATTCCATTTCAGTCGCAAAATAGTTTTCGTGAAGTTCCTCCCCTACTTGCATGTAGTTCCTGTGAGCTCAAACAGGGCCGTGACTCAGAATATAACACGATCCTCGAGATACCAGCTCCTCCTGTTCCATACTAACTGATATTTAGACTACAAGGACCACTTATTAAGCCACTCAGCCGTTGCCCGTGTTTCGCGAACTATTACATGGCTACAGTAACCCATATCACAAAATATTTTGACATGTATTTATGAATATTTATTAATTTATTATTGCATAATATGCCTTTGCTGGCAGGACCTAGTGTTTACGGTGCACTATGTCTTCTGTTATGGGCTAGAGCAATTTTGTTACTTTCATTGATCTGTCTCTCTCTATCCTTGGCTTTGACAATATGAAAGTGACTGAGGTATGAGTGATGCTAGTAATGCCATTCCTTGTGCAGCCAGTCCCTGCTATGAATGGTGTGAAAACGTTGCTCATAGGGTCGGTTGGTGCATGCATTTCAGTGGGCTTGGCAGACTGATATGTAATAGCAACTTCTGGCTTGGTGAGGAAAGCAACGGGAAACTACCTCACTCCTCATTTCCCTAGTACGCCTCTTCAGTGATGCCTAGGCCATCTATAACAGCTGATGGCAGAGCTCTTTAGGATCCAACCAGCCTTAGGGCTAAAGACTGAACATACATACATACATACATACATACATACATACATACATACATACATACATACATACATACATACATACATACATACATATTGCATAATAATATCTGTATTACAAAATATTATCTGTTTTTACAACAGGTTTATAATTGCTACTATTACTACTTTATTCTAACTGACAATTATTATTTTTTCTAATAGTGTTTTAAATAGGGGCTGTTTGGCCAAGGCGGTAGAGGTGTGCTCGGTTCGCCCGGAAGGACGTGAGTTAGAATCCCCGTCAGGAAGACGTAAAATTTAAGAAACGAGATTTCCACTTCCGGAGGTGCGTATGGCCCTGAGGTTCACTCAGCCTACACCAAAAATGAGTACCAGGTTAATTCCTGAGGGCAAAGGCGGCCGGGCGTAGAGCTAAACACTCTACCCCATCGCGTGCCGCGGTTAACAATGGTGGAAGCCTTTACCTTCCACTCCTCCAAGGGCCTTCATGGCGTTCACGGAGGTGACTTTGTCTTTGTAGTGTTTTAAATGTGTCAACAGGTAATCGATGCAAACAGGCTCGTTTTTCACAACTGATAGTAAACGGTACTAAAAAACGGTTTGTGGCAGTAGTGCAAGGTCTCTTCGGCCCTCTAAAAATATTTGAGAGGTATTTTTCCCTCTCCCGCCAAAATCCAGGCAATTAAGTAAATAAATGCTCCCGGAGTTGTTGAAGTTCATTCTCTACTACAAAATATCCATATATCAACTTATACAGTAGAAAAGTCATTTTTGAGTCCGAGAATACCGAAAACTTCTCCGAAGTCAACAATTGACTTACAGGTTCTGTAAACATTTTGCAATCCTGAACGATCATTGTGATGATTCCAACTTTCTGGACATGGATTCTATAGCCAACTACTTCATTTCTTTGCCAGGATAAGTAAGTCTACTTTCACTGAAACTTGGACTTAATTTTGGAGCAAACAAATCCATGCTTTATTATACCAACAACATTTTGCAGTGGTAGAAATGATATAAATGAGAAAACTGTATTTATTGTCTGTTTATTTCTTTGGGTGCATTCCGTTAGAAAGCTTATGGGGATGACGTCTCAAGACCCTCGCTTCAGGCCTTCAACCGAATGTATTCTTCAGGTTGGTGCCCCAGGTTTATGATAATTATGAGGACGCATGCGCTATACGGCTGTTGATAACGCTGTCCGTGCGTTGCTTTCGACCAAGTACATCCTTCAATGAAATGAATTCAACTTTCGAATGCGAAGCTTGTAATTTAATAAGAGTATTGACATCAGGATCAAAGCAACCGGAAAAGTAAATTTAGGTGAAATGTAAAACGCAGGGACGTGAATTTAAATGTTTAAAGTTCCACATGCATTGGAAACCCAGGAGGATATGGGAGAGATAGGAGGAGGTGAGAGGGCAACTTTGTCCTGGTGGAAACAGTTGAAACGCATAGCATTGCACAACCAGTAACTAAATGCAGAGACCTTGTTTCGCTCGTATGCTCATCGACAGGAGGTTAAGGAAGAATAACATGAATTGACCGTGATTCAAACTATTGTACGCGCACTTTTTAGTGATAGATTTTTGTACTCGGTTGAGGAGTAAGAAGGTAGCACTGCCGGTTCTAATAGTACTGCCAACTGAATGGAAATGAAATCTGAATTGAACCGATAATATGATCGATCGATATGAATTTTCTAAACCTTTATTATCTTACGCCAACAACTGTGTCACACACACAATATACATACAACATTTTCCGATGCGAAACATGTTCCTAGCATGAATTCTATAGCTTGGCTATGCTGTGTAAACGACAACAGTACGAGTACTTAAAGTGTACGCCAGATGTCGCACAGCGATGATAAGCGATTCTTAGTTTATGTTTCAAAGGTTGCCAGTACGAATCTCGAAGATAACCGAAGTCGACCGATTCAGCACTAGGGTGTAAATTTATCGCTAAAAAGTGTGCAGATAATACGTCCACTTTCGTGAGAAGCCTGCCATGACATTATAAACATTACTTTAAAGCACCGTCGTCTCGATCCTCTTATACTGCCTGCTCTATGCCACTAGTTTAACACAGGAAGGCGCGACTACCAATATTTCTCCAAGTCGCCGTAAGTGTGCAGCAGTAGACTCACAATCTTCGCTGTCAGTGTGGGTGTAGCACTGTGTTATTGGTGCATGAAGGTGTGTGAAAACCTGAGTAAACGTGTCTGGTCACTTCCGTTCGTAAAATACATATTTTGTATAGAACTGTGAAATGAATTAATCATGTTATGCTTATAGATATTTCAAAAGTGATTTTAAGGTGTTGGTACTTGTTTCTTTCCGTTCGTGCAAGGTATATTTTTCGTAGAACTAAAACTTCAGATTCTTTCCCCGAAATATTCAACTGTTGTGTACCATTTTGCCAATCTCGGCAAGGTGGTTCGCAGCCAGAAAAGATATGACTCCATGAAATACCGTCTGGAAGGGAATTAAGAGAGAAGCGGCTGTCGGCTTTATCTAGTCAAGGACCTAATAAAGGAAGTAATTGTATATCCTCAGATTACTCCCGCATCTGTGCCTTTTCACTTTATTTCAGAAGGTGATGGAGCCTCCGCGGCTCAGGCGGCAGCGCGCCGGTCTCTCGCCGCTGGGTTCTGTGCTTCAAATCCCAGTCACTCCATTGAGATTTGTGCTGGACAAAGCGGAGGCGGGACAAGTTTTTCTTCGAATACTCCGGTTTTCCCTGTCATATTTCATTCCAGCAACACTCTCTAATATCATTTTATTTCATCTGTCATTCATTAATCATTGCCCCAGAGGAGTGCGACAGACTTCGGCAGCCGACACAATTCATATCCTCGCTGCTAGATGGGAGCTTTCCATTCCTGACCCGGTCGAATGACTGGAAACAGGCTGAGGATTTTTTTTCCAGAAGGTGATTAAAGCCGTGGAGGATAGTGGATTCCTTGTGATAAGAATTGTGACGGACAATCACATTTTGGACAACCTCGGATATCCAGACTATAATATTCCAATCAAACTAGAAACAGAAAATCAGATCCTAATTTGCGGGTACTAGGTTCGTGTTGTTGAAGAGAGGATGGGAGTGTGACATTTGTGTCAGCAACCATCTCACTGCCTAGACACCGCTAAATGGAACTGATTATGCATCAAAACACGGGAGGAGTTTGATACCCAAAACCATGTTTTGTTGCTCTGCTGAAGCATCTGCAGGAGTTCGCTAAAGCTGCTGTGCTCTATTGTCGAAGTCCTTCGAACGTACGAGTGTAATGCGAGGACTTGCGACGTCTTCCCTTTTAGAATACCGGGCGAGTTGGCCGTGCGGTTAGGAGCGTGCAGCTGTGAGCTTGCATCCGGGAGATAGTGGGTTGGAACCCCACTGTTGGCAGCCCTGAAGATGGTTTTCCGTGGTTTCTCATTTTCACACCAGGCAAATGCTGGGGCTGTACCTTAATTAAGGCCACGGCTGCTTCCTTCCCATTCCTAGGCCTTTCCTATCCCATCGTCGCCATAAGACCTGTCTGTGTCGGTGCGACGTAAAACAAATAGCAACAAAAAAAAAAAACACCTTTCCGAATGTATTTTGCTACAGTGTGAGGTCAAAGAACATCAGCAAACTGTTAGTTATATTATCCTGACCAAGTTCGTAAGACCTCTATTACGGTATTTGATATTGCGTTGGCAAGAACACAAAAAGTACGGTACCACTCCAAGCCTTTGTCTAGAAAAATCTTTAAATTGTGCATGAAGAGGCCTACTGCGACTTCATACAGGTAATGTTGCCGATATTTAATATTACTTATGTAATTTACCAGCTTCAGTGAAAATATGACCATACTGCATGGTGTTTTGTAGGTTGTCGTCATTAGAATAAGTTCAGAACATTGTGCGTCTATGTCTGCCATCTAGCGGAGAAATTTTGTCGCAGCGTAGTCGCAAAAAGGCTCGCATAGAGCAGGCAGTATAGGAGGATCGAGACGGCGGTGCTTTAAAGCTTATCCCTTATAATATTACATTCAAATTATAATTTACACTGTCGTGTCAAAACAAAAAAATCACGTAGTTATAATAATAATAATAATAATAATAATAATAATAATAATAATAATAATAATAATAATAATAATAATAATAATAATAATAATAATAATAATAATAATAATTGTACCGGCCGGTACACCCCTACGCCGCAATTTTAAATCTTGCGCCAATAAATCCTCCTCTACTGGAGAAAATCTGAACCTTAAAAACTGGACCAATTTATAAGTTTCTCAGAAGATGTCACTACAGTATAATGTTGTGATTACCCAGTTGTCAATACTGTGTGGATTTGAACGTGTTTTGTTTTCTATTGATCAAGAAGTGTGGACTTTCTCTTATAGATGTCTCTACTAAAAAACCATGATCATGCACCCTGGTGCGAAGTGAAGGAACTTTATTTGAAGAAATTTTGTATTCATAAGTTTTTCTCTTTACTAAATTTTGTTCTTTCATTTGTGGGTTGGCAGTATTAATCTTTTCTTTCCGCCGGTTTTGATTTTAACCAATCACGAATTTCTGTAATTAATTTCCTACCAATCATATGTTTCTTCTCCGATTTTGTGTGTAACTTTTGATGTTAGCCAATAAAAGACGGTGGGTGTGTCTTAATTATTCATGAAAGGTCTCCAAACTTCCCTACACTTCTTCTACATCTAGCTTTGTGTATGGATGTGTAGCAGGGGGCGGGTAGCGCTCTTCAACAAGGTAATGGCCGTTTAACATCTTTTTTTCTTGCTAGCTCAGCAGTTTAACCCGCGGGGCAGGTCCGAAACCTTTAATATGTAACCTATTTCTTGAAACATGTAAATTTCTTTCACTTTTTGTAAAACTTCATATATCTTTAAATGTAATTCGGGGATGGAGAGTGCTGTACCCTCTCGAGCTCCCCTTCATTGTGATTTGAGGTGACTACGTTTTCGTAACCGATTTTCTACTCTTCCTGCACTGGGACTATTTAGGCACATAATACATATTTCACCGTAACTATAGTTACGCAAGATAAAGTGAACCTTTACGGCTGATTGGACGAAGGATTGTGACATCTGTGTATGTAAGCAAGCAATTTTTATATTTCATGAGGTTGGAAGCACACGCGGAAGCAAATATTTGAAAGTCCTCCAGAGGAGGAGGGAGTTCATTATTCGCTCTAAAATCACACGCAATAATAGCACGTATTTGTATTCTTGTGCAAATAAGAAAAATCATACTGTTACTAGTAAGTCTTCTGCTCATACTCAAATACACTGAAAAGCATTTTGATATTTGGTATAGATTTATTTTAGAAAAATAAATATGTGACTAATTCGTCCCATTATGCAGTCTGATCATGTGGTGGTATGATCACCTCAAACATGGAATGACATATGCTGCTTACCTACTTTATTGCATTGTGTGTGTAAATGTCAACGAATATATTAATTCCATTTTGAATAATATTTTAGGTGAGAAACATGATAGAAAATGTCATTCTTGAGAGAGGAGATATTTCAGGCACGTGCATTGTCGGATGAAATTCCGGGAAGTTTTAGCTCTTCACTCTGACAAGTGGTGTTGTCAATCACCCCAAAGCGAGGACGGCCAAGTTTTGATGTAGAAGGAGACCTCGTAAAGAAGAGGAAGAAGTCCTCAGCAGCAGTTTACCCTCCACAACCAGTCGGTCAAGGTCGTTTGGAATACTGGCCAATTCACAAAGACACTCGACAACGGTGCAAATTTCCTCCATGCAAGGGGAAAACCCTTATATTTTGCGAAAAGTTGATGTAGCATTGTGCATTACAAACAAAAAGAACTGTTTCAAGAAATTTCACCTCAAGTGAGCAACCTGAAAATGGGAAGTGAACCTTCAAAACAAATATGTCGACAGTGCATGGTGGGACTAATTAGGCACATGTTAGTTTTCATGCAACAAATCTCTCAAAATCATTTTAAGAATTTTAAAACTATTTTTCCCTTAATGTGGAATAGATTATACATGTCTAGAATTAAAATAAAGAGAAAATAAAAAAATCATGCAGTGTAGGGTTAATGTGTTAAAATTTTTCTTATACGAGTCACCTCCCTAGTTTGGGAATAGCCCCTGTGTCATTGGCCTAGTGCCTCTTTGGTTTTCAAAAGTGTATTTAGGAGTGCTAATTCACGCCTCCATTCCTTTTGCATTTTGGGCCATTTAAATTAACCTATTATTTTTCCATTAAGGCCCAGTAGGCTGGGTACAAGATACCCCTGTTTTCTTGTAAGTTGTGCCTTGAGGGCAATTTTTGGTAAAATCTGTTATGGCCTTTAGTAGGCTCAGAAAAATTGAGAGTGGGTCAGCTCTTTTTGAGGTGGTAAAGTGACTCTAGGTGGTCTGATATGTTTTTTGGAGCTAATGCTCCTTGTATGTAGGGGTTTTCTGCCTTTTGAACAAATGTGTGTCTTGGTAAAGTTGGGGCTCGAAGCCCAGAACTTGTTAAGACACCGAAACTTTTACTTTCGTTCGTAAAATTAGACCTTGTACCTGATTATTGGATAGCTGTTGACTTGTTGTACTTGTTAAGTTCCCAAATTCTATGTAAAATTGTTAAACCTTGCTATGTCCGAAAATATAACTTTTATTGAAATTTTAATTCATCTTTCGGCCTTGTAGTTAGACCCATTCCAGCTCGCACCTTCTTTCACCTCTGCCTTCCACGGGTAACTCCGTAACAATAATAATACTAATAATATTTGATTATTATTTTTCGGAGACGCCGAGGTGCCGGAACTTAGTCCCGCAGGATTTCTTTTAAGTGCCAGTAAATCTACAAGGCTGATGTATTTGAGCACCTTCAAATACCACCAGACAGAGCCAGGATCGAACCTGCCAAGTTGGGTCAGATGGCCAGTGCCTCAACCGTCTGTGCCACTCAGCCTGGCAATAACCAGTATCTAACTGAAATTCAATAGAGCGATCAGAGAAAGAGAGTGGAACTAGTATCTTGCTGGAATTCTTGGTAGGCAGAATGAGATTGATCTGATCTATTTCCATGTCCTGTCGGGGCTGAGTATTAGGCTTTCGTGTCGAAGAAGTCTTGGCAGGGCGGAGCGAACTGTTACAAACTGTCTTGATGTGCCCGATTTTATGACAACGATCACAAGTGGCTTTGAAGAAACGGCAGTCACGGCGGTCGTGATGTTTGAAACATCCTCTGCAGGAAGGCAGGAGGTGAGACGTCTTCTGAGCAGCAGGCTTTGAGAAGAGCGAGAGGGAACATGGCGAGAACGCTTGGCAGAAAGCGATTTGCTTGGGCGTTTCGAAGGAGCAGACGAATGGCGGGCAGGCTGCGAGACTTGAGCGACCTCATGTTTATTAGCAATTTCCGCGGCAGTCTTGGTAGTGAGTTCATATACAGTAGCTATACGCTGTACTTCTTCTAAAGAAGGGTTACTCTTCTTAACAGCGTCAAAACGAACTTTGTCCTGGGGAGTATGGAGAATGACCATGTCCCGAATGAAAGAATCTGTATAGGGCGTATCACAACCGTCCTTGGAACAGATAAACTGGCAGGGCGTGGCGAGACCACGTAGTTCCGCGATCCACTCGGCATGAGTCTGGTGCGGTTGCTTCCTGCTTTGAAAAAACTTGTAGCGAGCGGCTACGATGTGCGGGTCTCTAGTATAATGCTCATTGATACGAGCTAATACCTGGGCGAAAGGCACTTCGGAAATTTGCTCCTCAGGGCTTAATTTTTGCAGTAATGCACACGTCGAATTTCCACCTGAACTGAGAAATAGAGCACGTTGTCGCTTTTCGTCCGTGATTGAATGGCAGATGAAGTGTTGCTGAAGGCGGGCGTAATAGGCTGACCATTCTTCGTGAGCCGGGTCAAAAGCAGAAAATGTTGGGACTGCTGTGGGCTGTGCAGAAGCAGAGAGAGCTTGTATAGTTGTAAGCAATGCTGTTTGTTGTTGTTGCATGAATTGCTGTTGTTGCTGTTGTAAAGCTTGTAATATAGCAGCGAATTGCTCTGTTGTAGCCATGGTGTGCAGTGCGAGAGAGAGAATAACTTATGAAGCAGCGTGTACTGAGACTGGCTGACAACCTGACCTTCACGCGAGCAGCTGGGAGTGAGAGAGAGAGCTTGGCGTGCGCCGAACAGGTGTTGGAAGAGGGCGAGCCGTGAAAAGGAAGCGGACTGTCCGTAGTTCGACGGAGTCGTAGCGAGGTATAATTGTGCTGGATAAATGCGAACAGTTGGCAGAGTGCTGTTGGTCCCGATGTGCTGGTTATAGTTACTGATGACGTTGTTTACTTCTTCGCCGAATTTGTGTGGTAAGTGAGGTACGTAGTACTGTGTGTACCTTGTCACCAATTTTAATGTAATTTGCGAAATCTGCGTGTTAGTTTTGCTCGTCGCCAATTTAAATGTAATTGGCGAGGTCTGCGCGTTAGTTTACCTCGTCGCCAATTTTAATGTAATGGGCGAGGTCTGCGCGTTAGTTTACCTCGTCGCCAATTTTAGTTGTGTTGTATACAAGAACAGGTATACAGGAACACAACTATATTTTATTGCTTCAGATAGTCTTAACAACATATATACATACATTCAAACAAAACTTTCTTCGAAGCAGTATGAAAATTATAAACAGTTAACGTTGCTTGAAGACTGAAGTTCCAAAAATTGTACACTTTATATACATATATACATGAATCTATCTTGATGCGGAAGTTCATTGAAAAGCTAGAGTTCTTGATAGTTGAAAACTATCTGCTCTATACCGTCACAAGTGTAATCAGTAGCGAAAGCTTGCACTAATAGAATATTAGTTGTTTCTGTAACTTGTCAGGAACTGACATTGAAATGCATAATTAGTAGAATACTAATTGATGTGTTTGAGCCTAGGTGGGATTGAGGGAATACTGTCATCGGGCTCGACGTGGCTGCGGGAAACGGGAGCGGAGGCAGTAACCCGAGGTGAAACCTCAAACACTCAGAATCAGTCCACCTATTCGAGACACCTTTTAAAGAGGGATAGCCTCCCGTGTTCGACATTCGGCGTAATCCGGTGCTGGGCACTGGCAAGTCCTCGCCTGTGGCTGGAAGGCAGCGCCTTTATATAGCTGGCTGATGTAACAGGCAAGCGCAGTGCAGACGTCTCGTAGAGTCGAGAACAATCCAGGCTGTTGCATGCGCGGAGCGCGAAGACACACGACACTTTAGGCTTCATGTTTCGGTGTCAAATTCGGAGTTCAGTTTTCCTCTACCGAATAGCAGAGGTACGGAAATGGTACTCTGACATATAACTGAGTTTTAATTTCTGTTTGAGCAAACATCGAATGCATCGTCTAGAGATCTTTTATATGGTGTCATCGAAAGGCATGGGGGACACAAACTTTCCTCCGACCTTGGTGTTTCTTCCAGATTTAAACTCACGAACTTCAGACCCGGAGGCCGATGATCCACCACTGATTTACGTAGGGGGGTTGCCTCCTGATATTTTCTAGATCAAGTTTATTAATCTCATCCATTTTTCTCTGTCTGACCTTTTTCACTCATACCCAGTACGCTCTGTGTGTCGTAAGAGGCGATTAAATGCGATAGCACGTCAGGGGCTCTTAACGGATTCTGGCATAGATTCAACTTATTTGTACCTGGCTCTCCGTTTTAGCATTCTCTACTCGACCTCTTTTTATCTACTCTTCTTCTTCTCCTCCAATACCAACAGTGTTAGGTTTGCGAGACCTTATGAGTCCTTTTCTTCAAGCCCACTGTGGTCCTTTCCTTTGTTTTGCCACTACATTCATACTTTGAGGATTTTACCTATTCCCTTCTTATTTCCTTTTGTAGTTAAGAGGGTACGCTGCTGAATTGTACACCCCCTTGAAACAGTAGTCACCACTGTCACCTATAGCTGTGAGAATGTGGAAGTAACAGGGATATGGGAGACGCTAAAAATATCATTTCTTACGCAGCTAGTCCCCTAAATGGACAGCTTGTAGAATGAGTTGGTGAATGGACGTAAGTGAGAAATCAGAATGCAGAGCATTGTCATTGTTGTTGGTGTTGGCGGTGTGTGTGAAGCTGGGAATAATGGTTGTTGAATGAAGAAGATTTCACAGAAGTGTTTGTAGAAATTGGAGTGTATATTGTTAGTCTTGAAAAGGAATTGTAATACAGGACGGGTATTTTAAAACTGTGCCGCGACTGGTCAATATAGTGTAAATATTGGAAGTTGCGTCCGGCTCCATGGCTAAATGGTTAGCGTGCTGGCCTTTGGTCAGAGGGGTCACGGGTTCGATTCCCGGCAGGGTCGGGAATTTTAACCACCATTGATTAATTTCGCTGGCACGGGGGATGGGTGTATGTGTCGTCTTCATCATAATTTCATCCTCATCACGACGCGCAGGTCGCCTACGGGAGTCAAATCAAAAGACCTGCACCTGGCGAGCCGAACATGTCCTCGGACACTCCTGGCACTAAAAGCCATACGCCATTTCAATTTCTTTATCACTGGAATTTGTGTGAAATCCAGGACATTACATAAAATCAACGACGCATATAAGAATTTCAAGTCGGTATCTGGTGAAGAATTATTTGCGGCAAGGAATATATGTTATAGTTGAGTTTATTAATGGTATTGAGTGAACTTTTTAATCTAACACTTGACTGTTTCAGGTCTGATCTGCTGAAAAATGATATATAATGGTTTGGAAGATGTATTGCTATAACAATATGCAAGGTTATGATGTGAAAGCGGGCTCCGGCTGTGGCAATGGCGTGGTTACGGGAAGGAGTTCCTAGACCATGCGCATCCCCATACCCTGGTCTACAAGTCAGTAAACCATCAATAGTGCTTTTTCTTGGTAGATCGTATTTCTTTCCTAGTAGTAAGATGTAAATTTTGTAATGGTAATTGATGTCCTGAAGTAGTTCGTTGGAACGTAGGGCTCAGCACACAATAAGCAATTGGGTATAATGAATTTTCTTTGTATTTTGCGGTTCATACACGCGTTTGATGATGAAATATTGGAATTTACACAGTAATATGTGCGTGTGTTATCATGTATTGAAGCGGGTCGACATCGATGTTGTTCATATCAATCTGTATCGTCATTGCTACTTGGTTAATGCTGTTATGCGAGCATATGTTACACGTGTTGGTGTATAAATTAAGCATATTTGTATTGTGAAGAGAATGTTAGCTACACACAGGTGATGGTGATGTGGTTTGTTGTGTGTGATGTTATAAACGAGCGTCGCGGATCGAATGTTGAATCATCGGCTAAGTATTAATCACGGCAAGATTTCTGATGGTAATAAGACAATTATGGCATATCGTGGTATCACAAGAGTATAATACGCAGGTAAGTAATGTACTTGATGTGAATCTATGAGTGATAATGGATAAATGAAACGATGTTATATGAATCTACAGGTGATAATGTGTGTCAAAAGTGAGTATTAAGTGATGGTGATGTTGATATTTATTGTGGTAGATGATAAGTCAGTGCGAATTGTACTGTGATATGCGACCGAAACTTGTGGCAAGTTTGAGTGTGTACCTAACTCGTGCTTGTATTAAGAGGTGCTGTGTATTAAGATTTTTGACATTCGTGTGAGATGTGTTGATAGTTCATTAAACAATCCACCACGAATCACTTACTGCTAATGTGTGTTGTGTGTACCTTAGACGTCAAGCAGGCTTAATATACAAGCTGTTAGTAGTATACGTGCAGACATTTCTTGTAGCAGTAGAGAACGATGTGACGAACCGCTATATATCAAACTTTTAGTACTCCTCGGAAGTTATTTTCGAGAGCAAAGGGATACGATATTTTTAGAATAGGTAGTATGCCTTGTTCTTGTGAATGAATAGCTTTCCTTTGATAAGAGGCAAGTCACTCGCCATCCGTGCCAAACTGGTTTCTGTTTATGTTTAAGAGCAAATGTACTACGTAACAGCTGAACGCTACCTATGCAATGCCACGAGATGTTACGTAATATACTTGCCAAACTGGTTTTATGTTTACAAGCAACTGAACTACGATAACAGCTGAAGGCTGCTACCAGTGAATACCATGTTACGTTACATTCTCGTCAGAATGGCTTTGTTGTTGTTAGTATTTAGTTTACGTCTTAGGGACTGCAGACAACCCTAGTCATCGGTTTCGGACCCTGGAGATGTATCGAATTGTCAGCGTTAATACTGGTTCATTTGCTGTTACGTCCTTTAGGGGATTGGGATATCTGTGTTCGTCAGCCCCGTGGTCTAGTGACCATGGAAATGACCTGAAAACCTGTGTCGGTGCGGGACCTGTACGAGCGTGTGATATAATTATTGGTTGGGATATGCGTACCGGGACGTGAAATACGGTATGATCCCCGTTGTGCATTGCGTAATGGTAGAAGAAAGAAGGCAGTTCCTTACGCCAACGAAAACATGCGTGGGATATGATGTCCATATGAGTAGCATCGGAAATGAATTATCGAAGCACATCGAACTTTTTTTCAAACGAATAATGGACATGTTATACAACTAAATAAATTAAACGTGCCTACATTTCGTGCTTCCTGCCGGGTTGAGTGGCTCAGACGGTTGAGGTGCCGGCATTTTGACTCCAACTTCGCAGGTTCGAACCTGGCTCAGTCCGGTGGTATTTGAAGGTGCTCAAATATGTCAGCCTCGTGTCGGTAGATTTACTGTTAAAGAACTCCTGCGGGACTAAATTCCGGCACCTCAATGTCTCCAAAAACCGTAAAAGTAGTTAGTAATTATTATTATTATTATTATTATTATTATTATTATCATCATCATCATCATCAGATCATTAAGAGCTGAAATACGTGGAAGAAAATATGCGTGGTTTAGTAGGAAACAAGATTAAATGTACGTCACGTGAGGCAATATCGATCGCAGTAGTTAACTACAGATTACTTTGCGTAAGACGAGAACCAGGTACAGCTCTTGGGGATGAGTCAGCTGTAACCTGGTATTGTGGTTAGCACGAGAGGACAAAGTGTGACAAAAGAGGTTTTGTGTACAAACATCAAACATAGACATCAACAAATCTGATAAACTTAAACAAGGTTACAAGTGAGAAACATGTAGCTATTAACCTGAACGCCAGGCCGACGGTCGCTTTCATGAGTACATGAGTACGGCTTACTAAACTGTTTGTTGACACCAGGCGCCATGACCAAGCTTCATAGAGATTGCAGAGGTACCGGACTAAACTGTTTGTCGACACCAGGCGACATGGTCAAGCTTCAGAGAGAGTACAGAGGTACCGAGCTAAACTCTTTGTTGATATTCAGATGCCATGACCAAGCTTCATAGAGATTACAGAGGTACCGGATAACCTGTTTGTTGACACCAGGTGCCATGACCAAGCTTCATAGAGATTACAGAGGTACCGGGCTAAACTCTTCTACTTGTTTAATTTTTGACATTTTAATAAAACACTACGTACAGTCACTGGTTTGCGGGTTAATTATATTATACTGGACGTGCCAACTTACAAAGGATAGGTGCTTACCATAAGGGAAGGGATGCCTACTGTTTGGGACTATTTCGCAGTGGGAAATTACTAAATCAGTTAATTACTATTTTAATTGGGTTATATTGTCTGGACATTATACAGAACACTGGGACAGAAGGTTCTAAGTCCTCACGTCTGTGTGATCCGTCACGACGGCTTATTATAAACGAACTGGACCGGACCACAAATAAGGAATGGGATGTTGCTGTGCATACCATGTGTAAAAGGGAAACTTAACAATTGAATGTAACATGCACTTTGAAAATCGGTTATTAATTATACCAAACATAAAACATTTAAAGGAAGTTGGTAGCCTGATTTGAGCAGGTTGGTTATGAACTCACCCCGTTGATGTTCGTATGTCTGGCATTGCAAGAAGATGTGATTTATACTACCAAGTGCCTGTCCACATGGACATATATTACTTCCAGTAATATTGAGGCGAAAAAGATGTTCCGGAGTACAGGCATGGCTTAAACTTATCCGTATAATTGTAGAAATATGACGGCGTGTGTATTTTCGGAAAGCGAACCATGGTTTGTTAGAAATGTCGTTCATAATATTAAACAGTTTTTTTACCTTTCGTCGGTGACGATCGACGCCATTCTTCGTTCCACTGGTCTTTGATGAATCTTCGACAGTGTTCCTATAAGTCGGAGTGTGGTACTGCATGTAATATTCTAATCTGATACCCATCGCAGCCTCGTTTGCCATTGTGTCAAGTTTTATATTGCCCAGAATGCCAGGATGCCAGAATGCCCTGGTATCCACGTGAAGATTAACACAATATTTCGGAGGAATAAGTCATAACTTAACTTCAGTAAATTATGACTATACCAGTTGTTTTGTATGTTCAGGGTTTTCTAATGCCATAAGAGTGTTTAGTGAATCGGTTTTTACGATTCCAGAATATTTTGTATACAATATGACCTATCGTACTGCGAATATATTGGCCGTAAAAGAAGAAGCTGGGTGTGATAGAGCGTACTTTTTTAACTGCCAGTTGTGGGGAATAAAATCTTGCGCCTACTCCTATTGGAGATAGATGTTTTGATCAATCCGTGTAGAAAGTAATATACTGATCGTGCTAGATTAATTATACTTTACGGAACGTGACTATTTTTTCTTAACAATGGATTGCTGTCTTCGAATATAGTGTGAATGATGTCTGGTTTAAATGTACCAGCTCAGAAAAGTATTGTGTATTTTGGGTGGTTTAAGGTTTGTACCATACCAGTTCGAAAATGTCCAAAATTGGTTTAATGCCCAAAATAGAGCAGGTTGGTGTTCTTCATTAACGTTCCGTTTTCGATAATATTATTTTAAAAGCTGTAATTTTGGGAGAATGGGATGGCGATATTTAATTTGTTTAGAGTATATTTGGTTGCAAGTAGTCGTCGTCTAAACTTTAATGGCGATTCCGATGCTTCAGCTAAGAGTGCATTCGTAGGGGATGAGGAAATAGCTTCCATTATTAATCAGATTATTTTAAACTGAAAGGTATCAAGTTTTCGCTTGTGGGAAGAGGAAGCTACGTCAATAAAATGGCAACCGTTTTCTAATACTGACTGGATTGCATTTTTACATACCGTAAGAAGTATATATGGATCAGAAACCCATGTGCGTTTTGTGAGAGTTTTATAATATTATGTTTAGTTTCTAATAAGGACATAGTACAATCGATATGTTATTTCCATAATAATTTATTATAAATTTTATTTCATAAATATTTGATCGAATTTTTTATACGAATCTTATGATGGCCTGATTTTATTGGCGCATGATCATAGTTACGTTTCCTCGTAAAGATCATTGCTGTAGATTTTTTATTCTATTTCTAAACAATGATTAATGAGCCATCTATGGAGAATAGTTAATGTATTTTCAATAGTAGTGCGTGATTCTACTACCGTTTCTTTAACAGAATAGATAACGATATCTTCGGCGTATTGTAACATTTTAGCTTGTGAGTAATCACCTGCTCTAATTGGTATGTATATAAACGATATAAAATCGAGCTCAAAATATCGCCTTGTGGAAGACCTTTGGAAGTGTACCTAGAATATAGGATTTGGCAGTTGTTCTTTACGAAAATGCGGCGTTTTGTTAATGGTTGTCTTATGATATTAATAAACTGGATAGGAAATTGCTAAGTATGTTATCTGATGAGGAGCACACCGATGTCCGCATTACTATGTGCTCCTTTGATATCAAGAAACAGGGCAATTAAACAGTCGCCTCGACTAGAAAGTACTAAGACGGTAAATAATATGTTGGGGGTGTCCGCCGTACTTCTACCTTTCAGAAAACCAAATTGATAGCTGGGAGTATATATTATAAATATTCCAAACACCGTATTAGACATTATAAGAAAATTCGTTGGAATGTTTTTCGGAGACATGATCCCAATGCGATTCCTCCATACACGTTTGGATCTTGAGGATGTTTCCCTTTTATTAATTTTGGTATGATTTGAAAATCATTCCAGTCGATAGGAATTCTATTGCAGTCGAGTATGTCGATAAATTTACTTAGTAACGTATAGGCCTACTTAGCGTGGGATGGTACATAGTTTAACATTTTATAAGTAGTACCTTACCGATGGTCTAATGCCATATCCAGTTCATTTAGTCAGATATTTTGAAGGAGACTAGCGAATTTCTCTGAGGATTGTGTAAAATTATATTCATATGAATGTTCCACGTAATCTGGTGCCATATGTTGATAAAATTGAGAAATTCCGATGGGGTCGGATTTATTGACAAAATTTGTATGAGCATGGCTTAGATTTTTAATGAACGCCCATATATCTTGAATAGGAATTTGTCTATTGAGAGACATTACAAAAACTTTCCACACTTTTCGTCTTTTTTCATTAAAATGTACTGTATAGAAGCGACTAACTTTTTTATACCGAATGTAGTTGTCATATGTTCCACACATTTCGTCTTTTTTCATTAAAATGTACTGTATAGAAGCGACTATTTTTTTTTATACCGAATATAGTTGTCATATGTTCCATGATTTCGATACGCTTTTAAAGCGGCTTGTCTTCGTTGGACTAAGGAAGCGCATTCGGGACCCCACCATCTAATAGAATTATTCTGCTTTATAACTACTTTCTTGTTTTCGATGGGATGATAGGTATATAAATATAAATGAATATAAAGTAATAGAGTTTTATAGTCAAAAGAAATTTTGTTTTGAATTGTATAGCGTATTTTATCGGCAATACATTTTGCTAATAAGTCGTGATCAAAAGAACAGAGGTTATGGGAGGTAGTAAAATGGGAGATATTCATATAAACTTGTGTACCAATATCTATTATTATTGGCAAATGGTCGCTTTCGTGTGTATCATGTGATACACACTATTTTATTTTACGTGCTAGATCAACAGTCCTTCCCTGCGTACTATGTGACCTTGATGCGGTGGGGAGGCTTAGGTGTTCCAATGAAGCAGATAGCCGAGCTGCAGGTGCAACCATATCGGATGCATATCTGTTGAGAGACCAGACTAACGAATGGTTCATCGAAAGGGGTGTAGCAGCTTTTAGGAAGTTGCAAGGGCGGCAGTCTAGATGATTGACTGATATGGCCTTGTAATAATACTTAACATGTCTTAGTTCTGTTGATACTGCTACACGGCTGAAACTAACGGGAAACTACAGCCGAGACTAACTCCCGAGGACATGCAGCTCTCTCTGTATGAATGATGTGCTGATGATGGCTACCTTCCGGGTAAAACATTCCGGAGGTAAACTAGTCCCCCATTCGGATCTCCGGGTGGAGACTACACGGGAGGGGGCGATGATCAGGAAGATGGATACCGAGTTGGAGCGTGGAATGCTAGAAGTTTGAATTGTTGTGGTAGGTTAGAGAATCTGAAAAGGGAGATGGATAGAGTAAAGTTAGATGTTGTTGGTGTAAGTGAAGTACGTTGGCAGGAAGAACAGGATTTTTGGTCAGGCGACTACTGAATTATCAATATAAAATCAAGCAGGGGATGTAAAGGAGTTGGTTTAATAATGACAAAGAAAATAGGGCAGCGGGTAAGCTACTACGACCAGCATAATGAAAGAATTATTGTCGTCAAGATAGACACCAAACCAATGCCCACCACAATAGTGCAGGCCTATATGCCTACTAGTTCAGCGGATGATGAGAAAATAGAAAGAATATATGAAGAGATAGAAGATTTAATACAATATGTAAAAGGTGACGAGAATATAATTGTGATGGGAGACTGGAATGCAGTGGTAGGCCAAGGAAGGGAAGGTAATACCGTAGGAGAATTCGGATTGGGACGAAAGAACGAAAGAGGTCGGCTGGTTGAATTCTGCACTGATCATATAGTGCTTGCCAATACTTGGTTCAAATAGCACAAACGACGGCTGTATACATGGACGAGAGACCTGGAGACACTGGAAGGTATCAAATGGACTTCATTATGATTAGGCAGAGATTCAGAAACCAGGTGTTGGATTGCAAAACTTTCCCAGGAGCAGACGTAGACTCTGACCAAAACTTGTTGGTCATGAAATGCCATCTGAAGTTGAAGAAATTGAAGAAGGGAATGCAAGGAGATGGGATCTAGACAAATTGAAAGGAAAGTGTGTGAGGGATTGTTTCAATGAACATGTTGCACAAGGACTAAATGAAAAGGCTGAAGGAAACGCAATAGAGGGAGAGTGGATAGTCATGAAAAAAGAAGTCGGTAGCGGCGTGTAGGCAATGCTTACATTCCCTTTTGTACGTTTGGAAAGATGATTTAAATGTAAAAACGTGGCAAATGCATAAAATGGATGATTAATTTTCTGTGACTTATTGTCGCTCTCATTAAAATGTGCCAATACTACAACTTTTAGATTTCCTGAGAACAAATCATTAACAGGAAAACAGATTAGTAGTACTCACCGTGGTCATTGCATAGTGCTTGGTAATACTTCGGTGTGATTTAAATATATTTTATTATATATCATTATTTAATGAAATGCGTACAAACTGTACATCACTGCTTCATGCTATATTGAATGGCCGATTTCTCTCTCTTTGTGCATTCGAGGATGCGGTACCTAATACATAAAATGCCGCATAATTCATAAAGACACCCTGGACCAGGTAGATGGTGCCCCTTTGTTTCAAATAT
This sequence comes from Anabrus simplex, assembly GCF_040414725.1. NCBI lineage: Eukaryota > Metazoa > Arthropoda > Insecta > Orthoptera > Tettigoniidae > Anabrus > Anabrus simplex. The sequence continues at coordinate 228,433,116 of NC_090265.1, forward strand.
TATTATACCAGATTTCTTACCAGTGAAGACAAAATTTTCCTTTCCATTGTGACAAGGAAATGCTTTGTAGGCCTATTTTATTCTATTGATAAAGCAAGGGCCTGAAGTGTCTACTATCAATGCTTATGTCCCTCTGCTGCAATTTTTTCATACTTTTCCAGGTGCTGATTAATGTCAATTATTAAGCTGAATTTATCCACTTACAGAATGGAAGGTAGTATAGGAACTCGGTTAACTGAGAAAAATGTGTGTAACCTTGATGACGAGTGTCTGTGTGGTGTTCTGTTCAAAGTAGTTCTTAAATCGTGGACTTAGTTGGAAGCCTTTTCTTTAATACCTTTTACACTGTTATGATTTACTGATAAATGTTAGTAAAGATGTGTGATTTTCAATTTTGCTGCTTTTAGGGTTAAACACGTAGGTCGAACATGTGATTGTGTTTTAATACTTTCTTAGACGATGCAGTTATATCATTTCGTAGTTTTTAACACTAGAACCGCCGGAGCGGTCAAAATGACCGCTACACGACCGCTACACTTTTTCAAAGCCTTATTTTGACCACATTTTCTGTCGTATTGCAAAGAGCTTCAGTGACTTTTCCTGATTACCGGTCAGAATCATCTGTATTAAATGTAATTAATTTTGCGTCATTGATTAGGGCGTAGGTAACGAGTATACCTAGAACCGCCGAAGCGGTCATTTTGACCGCTGTACTGATTATCATAATAAAATATATTAGAACATGTGTTTATTCCTCTGTTTGAGATAACATTTGTTTATAATTATTCTCCCTGCAATAATGTAAGCATAACTATGAAACTCTGATAATATATCAACGGCCATTGTTCATTCTCTTCTTTATTCATTTTTCTAAAGGCGGCTAATGGGTCACTGTTCTCTGAGAGTAGCGAACATTCTTCCGCTGTCACGATTCCCTAATGATATACGTTATTTTGATGTCAACATTACAATCTTGGTACTGAAATTCAGCAATTAGACTGTAATATTATGCCTGGTGTAGGCCGAGAACTGAAAGTTTCCGATTGTTATATTACAGCAGTAGAAAATGCGATAGGAAAAGCTGGATGAAAGAAGGGACGCATCAACACAAGCCTCCCAGTACCAAGTAATATGTTACTAGGTACAGATGACTTCATGGAGTAGCCTGTATGAGAGTTTGTGAAGACTACACCTGGAAGGATGGCTTATCACAACATCTTGAACGAAAATCCATGACCTACTCCATACTCAAAGCGGTATGTTTCTGACGACAGTGTAGCGTATGCATGTCGTCTTTTTATTGATGAATCTATATTGAAACACATCAAACACTCTACGGAAACTGAAGCAAAACGCGTATTAGGAGATAAATTGTGGAGTGTAAGTTTAGAAAACTGTAGGCATTCATTGGCTTAGTGTATGCTCGTGGTGTACTTGGAGCCAGTAGCACTATACCTAATGAACTCTGGTCTGAAAAGTGGGGACCACCATTCTTCAGAGAAACAATGGGGAGGAATTTTTGTCGAGAAATCCAAAGATTTTAGCGTTTCGACGTCAGAATTACAAGATTAGAACATTTGAAAACTGATAAATTTGCGTTAGTATCAAAAGTATGGAACAAATTCATCGAAAATTGTCAATTGTCTTATATTCCAGGTGAAAATCTGCCTGCTGATGAGCAGCTTTTTCCAAGAAAAACAAGGTGTCCATTCTAACAGTACATGCCCAACAAACCAGATAAAACCGGAATTACATTTTGGCTTCTTGTGGACGTTGACTCAAAGTTTCCGTGCAGTGGGTTTCCTTACGACGATTTCAGACCGCTTGACGAGGCTCTACCCGAAAGTGTAGTAATGAAGTTGGTGGAGCCGTTTCAAAAGAAGGGGCGACAAGTGACTACAGATAACTTTCTTTGCAACAGTGAAACTTGGTAAGAAGTTGAAAAGTAATGGTTCGAATATTGTTGGAACCATTAGACGATCAAGGAGAGAAATTCCTAAAGCTCTGAAGGCTATGAAAGCTAGTCTTTACGACTCAACTCTCGTGAAACATTCCAATGACACACTTACTGTTTATCAAGGAAAACGAAACAAGAACGTCCTTCTATACAGTACTTTGCACTCAGAAGTTGAACTTCAAGCTAATCCCAAAAGGATTCCCGCAACAGAATACTACTACGGTAGATCAAATGGGAAGAAAATATACTATTCGATCCGTTACACGAAGATGACCTGTTCATGTATTTCATAATATTCTTGACTTGGCAGCTATCAACTCCTGGATGTCTGGCTACATGGCAAAAAGGTTAGCATGTTGGCCTTTGGTCACAGACGTCCCGGGTTCGATTTCCGGCTGGGTCGGGAATTTTAACCGAAATTGCTTAATTCCCCTGGCACGGGGACTGGGTATATGTGTCGTCTTCATCATGTGTCCACGGACACATCCCGGCACTAAAAGCCATACGCCATTTCATTTCAACTCCTAGATCAGGAAGAAGATCAGTCGCCGAAATGACATCCTGAAACTAGCAGTGGAGCTTCGTGTGGGGTACATGGGATCGAAACCTAAGTCTGTGGATACAGAACCCGAATTTAGGAAGCCTGTGGAAGGAAATGTACAGAATAGGCAATGCCAAGTGAGGAAATGCAGGAATAAGACAAGTTTTACCTGCAGAAATTGCAAACAGCGAGTATGTGGTTCTTGCTCAAAGGACATAACTAAGGTAGGTATGTAGTTCCTGCTTCAAAAGACGCAGGATTGCATCAGCGTGTGCAAATACACTGAAAGATAAGGAGACAAATATGTTGTGGTACGTGGATTTGGCAAACAAGTTTCAGGTCATAAATTGTACTAAATGGAATGTTACAGTAATTCTATTTTCTGATAATGAGTAATAACTATTTTTACCGTTTATACTAGAAGAATTTGAAGTAAAAACAATGTTTCTTTTTAGATAAGTGTGTTTTATAGAAACGTTTTTGTGTTTGTAATAAATTAGGAAAATACTACATTTGCAAAACTATTAAATATTTTGAATCTTTTCCGTGTTAGATCCCATAAATAATGCTTTATAAACTTAGTAGTACACATTTGAAACGATGATAATGAGTTACTATACGTATTGAGCATAAAAATAATAATTAGAATACAGCGGTCAAAATGACCGCATCGGCGGTTCTAGGTATACAGTATGTTCCGGCGGTCCTAGTGTTAAATTTGGAAGTGCGGTTTAACTCGAAAATAACCGTTCTTAGATACGGAAATTAGGATCATTATCAGCTTTAATTATTTTATATAGGGTTTTTAAATTCTGTCGAGTAAAGACCTTTCTCAAGGTATTTGCTGAGAAACTCCAGACTAAAAATGTTAAGAGTGGTAACCGTCGTAATGCATGTAAACTCCCAGCGGTAAAGGCAAGATAATGCGAAATAACGAAATTTGGCAGCAAATGGCACTCTTCAGAAAGTAACGCAACAGCTCAGGTATATTTCTTGCCGTCAGTGTTATGTTGTATACGGGGCGAGTTGGTCATGCGGTTAGGGACGCGCAGCTGTGAACTTGCATCCGGAAGATAGTGGGTTCAAACCCCACTGTCGGCAACTCTAAAGATGGTTTTTAGTGGTTTCATATTTTCACATCAGTCAAACGCTGGGGCTGAACCTTACTTAAGGCTACTTCCACTTCCTTCCCACTCCTAGGCCTTTTCTATCCCATCGTCGATATAAGACTTCTCTGTGTAGGTGCGACGTAAAACAAATTATGTATCGTAATTGTATTTGCTAATACACCACGTAAAGACAGACTGTGAGTTTATATACATGTAACGGGTTATCTCAGAATTTGACGGATTAATTTTGAAATTTCTTTCACCATCTGAAAGATGATGCCATTTCGGATAATTTAGGCTGTGTATCATCACGATATATCAGGGTGTTCCTCGGGTAAGACAAATAGCCAAGCGATTTGATTAAATCTCACAACGTGTCATGGGCGCCCATATGACAGTTTCTAGAGGGGGGCCCAGTCATGGGGGTTCGTAGTAATTTTAATATTTTGGAAGATAAATGGCCATTTGTATTCTGCGGTAGAATAAACCACGGTATCCCCTGCCTGTTGTGGGGGGGGGGGCGGTACTACCGCTTTTACGTAATACTGACTTTTAAATCATTTCCTTGAAAGGAAAACACGTCACTGCACTAGATTTTGGCCTTTTCCTGAGAGCTAGAGGGGGTCGCGGCCCCACCTTGCCCCCGGGTATGGGCGCCCTTGCAACGTGTAGACTACTTCGTATACAATTCTGTACACAATTTAGAATTCCGTACCGAAGCACGGGCATGCCAGCTAGTAATATATTATATTATTTGAAACACTTCTTCACTTCTCCTGTTTTTCACATTAGATGATCTCTCCGTTTTGTTCATGTGCACTTGCCTGTATGCTGTCTCCCTTCAAGCAGGCTTGTCACAGTACTTAACTTGTTCTTCGAGGTATTCTTTAGTTTCTGCTGTAGCTATGGTATTATCTGTCGACAGTAAGTTACAAGGAACCAGTCGTGATATATTTATAGTGATAAATTCCATCACTAGTATGAGGAACAATGGGGAGAGTGGTGATCCTTAATTAGCACAAAATGCTGTTGTGAACTTATCTATGATACCAGCCTCCCATTTTGAAATCTTCATAGGTAAGTTTAACGAATGGACTAGATCTTGATGATGATGATGATGGTGATGATGATGCTTGTTGTTTAAAGGGGCCTAACATCTAGGCCACTGGCCTAATCATGTCTTCATGGGCTATATTTTGTAAAAGAGTACCATATCAGATTAAGTGCTACTCTGTTAAATAATCTTTGCAGGTTCAGCAAAGTCTTATAAAGTTCTCTTTCTACATTCTCCTGCGGCATTCTTGCCGCGTAGTTCACATGAACTTTCCACATCCTCTAGCAAATACGCAATGATTTAGATGAATAAATTTGATTATAAACTCCTGTTCCCTGCAGCGTTCAGTATTCAATTTACGGCTGTGGGGATGAATTCAGTGTTCGAATAAAGGACTGTCTTTTAGGCCCGAGCTGGCGGATTTGTTCCCGTATCAATCTGGTGGTAATTCAGGATGCTTAAATGCGCCAGCCTCATGTCAGTATGTTTATCGACACACAAAAGAACTCTTACGGGCCAATATTCTGGCACTTTGGCGTCTCCGAAAAACTTAAAATTACTTATTGAGACCAACAACCGTAAACAAAGGAACTATGAATATTTCTGTAAGGGTAAAAAAGGGTAATAATCTCAGAAACAGTGCACCCTACAGATTTTTTCGTCTCTCTGTATAAAACAATTTTTCATGTACCAAAACCAATAAAGGCATTCAACTGTCAAACGATGCAGCATCCATGAACCCAAACAGAGAAGGTCAGCAACAGTTAAACTAAGCAACATACATGAATCAAAACAAAGAAAGGACCTCCCATTGTAAAACTGCACTTAATTCATGAACGCAGACGGGGAAAGACATTTCACTGTAAAACTTTGCACCATCCATGAATTCAAACAAGGAAGGGAATTTCATTCTAAAACTAGACCTCGTCTATGAACAAAAGCAGGCAAGGGCAACTCACTAAACAACTAAACGTCGCCCATGAACCCGAACAGGAAAGGACAGGCCACTGTAAAACTATTCATCAACTAAGCAGGGAAGGGCGGCCACTGCAGAACCGAACTTCATCCACCTTAGAGTCATACAGCACATAGTACGTTTGCCTGGCGAGTGGAAGGGAGGGAGCGGCGGGGTATCCAGAGGGGATGGTGTAGCTATCTTGTGGATTAGAACCCGCACTGCATTAGTGCTCGAATGTGCAGCTAGGCACCAACGCCGCCTCTATCTTGGCAGGGAAAGTTTTTCTTTATCCCCATGGGTGGGAATTTTAATCTCGTCTATTTGACAGCGAAATATCTTTTTTTTTCCTCAGGTGGGCAGCACTGACTGTCATCTTTGTGGAGTAAAACCCGCGCTAGCCAACATCTTAGCCACCGTCTTGGAGGCCTAGAATCCGCGCTGGCCTAGTCGCCGCGGATATAGACTACTTGTAACCAAGGGGCTTATCAACCCAACGTTAGTATTACAACGACAGACATCATTTCAATGAATTCTAACATCCAACTTATTGGCAGACTGTAGTGCGCCGAGCGTTGTCAAGGCACGTCGTTCTGTGTAGATATTCCCTATTACACCCACCTCCTTTCCTGTGACCTACTGGAAGAAATCTGCAAAGTGGATCTAACGGCCGAAACGTGTGGTTGTCACTGGGGGTTCTGTAGGTTTGTTAGGCGCCCGCACAGTAGAATCCGACCGTGGAGTGTTGGGATGAACTGGAAATTCAGCTGGCATGAATGCAGGCTTAAGTTGTTCAATTGGAGCAGTGACTTATCGACAGGGTGGAAGTATTTTCAGAGTTGTTGGTCACCTTGCGAGGTGTAATGTAAGGAGGCTCAACAAGAAGCAGTGGAAAAACTGAGGTAGTAATTTAGCGTATTTTTAGCTCTTAATAATAAGATCGAAAATGAGACATTCATATTTTGGCTTTAAGGAAAAGGTATTTCAGCATCATTATTTGTTTAGAATCAGGGTCCAAGAGGAATAATTAGAGAGAATTGTATACTTCTAAGCCTTACTTTTCATATCTTCAACATTTAGCTCCATAAAACTGGCCATTGCATTTCAATATCCGCTCAGTAAGCATCGAAAGTATTTCGCTCCAAGAAGATCAAACGTAAAGTTCAAAGCATTTAGGAATTATAAACAATTTCTCCAAAGAAAAACATGAAATGTTTTTAGTACTCTAATATTCGACAATCCATAGAGAAAACGTTAAAGAAGAACGTTTTCTTTCTAATAGAAATATTCACAGCTTCTAACAGTTATTGCCGGTAGAGAAGACCTGTCGTTAGACATACACATGCCAGTCTATCAGCAGGAGGGATAAGGGACATTATTCAATAGCTCATTTCTACAGAAGGGTTAAGGAACCCGTTTCCCAGTTTATTAAATTTGTTTGCAGCTGTACATTAAATCATATCAGTGACCAATTAATTAGAATCCAAATAAATATACGAAAGAAAACATAGGTTTCTAAACCTCTGACCAATCTATGGTTCTGGGAAAAACAATTATCTATTTTAGAGTCATGTTTTAATCTCTATTTTGGCAGTTATAAATTTATTATTTGAAGACCATTTCTTAGCTAGCACCTAAAACCGAAGGTATGAACATAAATATCGAGTTTCGCGTATGTAGGTGTCTTTGTTTGGGAGAAACAATGCTTTATTTGTAACTCTCCGCGATTTTCCCCCGTATTCGCATATATTTCACGATTTTCTGTTACACATTGAAACCTAAAAATACTTACCTTACTGAGAATCTAACACCTAAGAGAAACACGTACCGAATCATTTTTATTTTGCATGAAATAAATTTTTGTACTCTTTGCGTTTCTCTCATGATTTTCGGGTTATGCACTGAATTGTCAAAATACCTTTCCAAGAAATTAAAACTCAAGAGGCACATACTGCACCCATAAGCGATTGTGCGTAATTAATGCATAAATTAAATGTTCAATTTTTCGCATATGAGAATACAGTAGTAGGCTGGGAAAAGATTGCAGTCCCACAAATCAACTGCCAGGCGCCGTTCAGACTGAAAATATATCCACAGAATACGTTTTAAGGCACGGACAGGATGTAACTAGCCTGAGTGGTACTTCCAATTATGTTTTATGATGCCGACGGGAAGTGAAAACGTTCTGTCCAGTTCCCACGTGAATCCGCACGTCGGAATGCACTTGGCCCAGTAGAGTGAGTGAGACACGAATAATACCCGTCATCCCTTAGCAGAAAATGGAAGAATCCAAACTACCAAGAGCGCGAACGTCTCAGCCAATCACAAAATTGCAAATTTTAATGTCTACTCATAGCGGGAATCTACAGCTAGTATTTCGCGATTTGGTGACCGAAGTAGCTGTAAAATATTGGGCCCTGACTTCCAAGTAATATTTAAGGATTTATCAGTGCAAATGTGTGGTTAATCAGTGGTTAAATAAGAAATTTTCAACTTTTCATGGAAGAGTGGTATCGCCCAGGAAGTGAACTGTCATGTCGGGAAGGCGCCATATTCTGACAGAAAATAGAGCCACTGACGCGCGCCGTCGTAGGAATTAACCTGTGATCGTTTCTCATAACGCAATGTAACACATAAATCGGACCAGAATTAGGAAGATTTTGAACACATTTTCTAAAAGTCTAACCTACGGACACATGATAAATCGGTCCCAAGTGCAGGATTATTACGCCACATCCCTTCCACAGGACTATTTTCGAAGTGGGGGGAGGACTGTTTGCAAAAGCAAAGACACCAGGGTGGTGAATCTAAGTCTCGTGGTAAACTTCAGTCTCGTAGGAAATCTTCAATCTCAGTCTTGTGAGAATTCGCAGTCTTGTAAGAATCTTTAGTGTCTTATACAGTAGTTGACATCCGAGTGAGTAATGTATTTATTTGTGAGAGTAATATCTTAGCCGAAATGAACACTTTGACAAACTTTTATTCAACTTTAGATTATGCAGATATAATCAGGCAATTAAATTAACAAATGACAACGGTAGTTATATTCTCAACACTTGCCATGAATGAACTTAAGGTGCTAGGACCGAGGTGAACATTGAATCTCGTCGTAACACGTAGCTGCATAACATTTTCCCTATTTCACGTGTAGCTTGTATACTTGGTGGAAAAGTCATATGTTGGAGAATGATTATTATAAAATTCTCCACATCATTGGGAACATTACATGTAATTTTTCCACACTCTCATAGAACTATTATTGCAAGTGAGATATTTAGGAGCAGAATTAGCCCAGCCAGTTACAGGGAGAAAAACTTTGTTTTCATAATTGGAATGCTGCCGCAGTAAGACCTTGAGGCCAGTGTTATGGTCAGAGAAGGTGAATAACCAATAATCCTTTACACAAACAATCTGAGAGGGGTGAGAGAGAGGCAAGAGCAGGCAGGTAGCGGAGTCCAGACTTTCGACTTCACGTCAGGTGATCAATGCAGTGTCATTGAACATTCTTCGTAGGAGTGTTAAAATTCGAGTGTTAATATAAATATGGACGTGTGCAACGATAGTGTAAAAATGCATCAAGTTTGCGTGTGTGACCTCTTGGATAACATCAGCTTGAAGATGAAATACTAATTCATCATGACGGGGTCCGGAGGATGATCTGACCGGACTCCAGCACAAATAAGGTAAATGAGCAAAATATAAATATGTAAACAAATAGGGCTATGAACAGTCGATGATCAAAAATGTAGTTTAGAATTTTAGATAGGACTGTAAATAATTCACGGATCGGATGGTAATTATAAAATTAGGATAATAATAATAATAATAATAATAATAATAATAATAATAATAATAATCATAATAATAATAATAATAATAATAATAAGTGTTAGCGTGTGTTACTTGCGCAGTTTTCTTTTAATGTAAGTCATTTTGACATGTGAGAATCCTATTTTACTAAGAAATTTACATACGGTGTAGTGCATATTTTTAAAGTGATGATAATAATAATAGTTGTGGTAATGAGCGGTATTTTTGTTGACATTTTGATTTTGTGGATGCTGCCATGTTAGTTTAAATGTTTATTTTTGCTATTAGCGCATTAGGTTTATTATTTCATGTTCTGTAATCATTATTCAGATGACCGTTTCCGGTAGCTCTCATAATTTGTATTTCGCGACGATGGTTGATACGCGAAGATTTAATTTCTTTATGTAACGTGGTTACACAGTTCGATAGCCGTGTTTTTGAGAGGCATTCTCGTTATTTCAGTTATTTAATTAGTGACAGGAAGCCATTGATAAGTTAGCTCTGATATTTCATAAGATGTGAAACGGTGGATGATCAAAGTAACGAGCAAAGTAATAGTAATATCCCTGATGTTCTGTAGTGAGAAATGGAAAATGTGATATTTGGACCATGTTATTAATAGTGTCGTTTAAATGGATGCGTGAACGACACAGTTATTTCGCCCGCCGGATACGAGCCAGGCCGTATTATGAGTTACTACGTCGAGAATATTGATGAATAAATAGAATTGTGAGATGAATTATTTAACCGAGGGTGTTAAATATATGACGACATATGTTATGGTTGTAGGCGGAAAGCCTGTAGTGCTTCAAATAGTTTCCAGGGAAAATAAATGCTCGGAAAATATGCAATCGAGAGCCCGAGATAAGTTGTGAACAGAGCGACTGATCAATGCGTGTTTCGACAGTCAAGTCTAATCATTGATGACATGTAATGCGAATAATTATTGTCCGTAAAGATTGAATAAGGTCATGTCCAGACATTAGTCTGAGGTTAGAAGGTTGCCATCAAATTCACATAATTTTTGCTACTTGGATCAGGGTAACATTTTATGCTTCTTCATTGCGCATATTTTTAAAATTTTTTTATTTGGCAGCGATTTTTGGGATCTAGATTTTTATTATGATATCATTTCTTTGTATATATTTTGTCACCGTATTATTTTAAATCTGATACGTGAATTGTGTTTGATTTAATGTCTGTAAATAGAATAGAATAGGCGTAGTCAGATTATTTTAATTTCAGTATTTCTTAGGAGCAGTGTTTCTCCATTGACATGTTCATTTATGTAAATAAGATTTCATGTGTTAGGGTAAGAGATCATCGATTAGTTCATAGTCAAAAATATAGTAGTGGGATGCTCATATAAAAGGCAGTCAGTAATCACCAAGTCTTAGAAATCCACTACATTCCAGTTAGGCAAATGAAGCGATCTTTAATAAGCAGTTGTATCACAAGTGCCGTAAATGAGTGACATAAATTAGATGGGATCTGCCTCCATCTAGAGTTGGTACCACACAAATATGCGTGCACAATGAAAATGCAGACAGCGGCAAACTAGGTAAAATTAATGATGTAAAGGGATCGCTTTCATTTCAGATGTAAACCTGAGGCACTTGGCCTAATTAATTTAAGTAATTTTAAGCGTCCAGACTATCACAGCCCAGTAAATAAGGTTTAACAAATTAAATGAGTGGTGATAGCACTCAGGTGTTCAGTTCAGTAAAAATTTCCTTGTTTTCAGCCACAAGCAGTTTAAACATGTGGCAAAGATTATATAACAGAAAAAGTACAATGTTCATGGTTGTTTTCCTTTTCTCTCTTTTCGTTATTATTACACATGGTCAGTGTATTTTGTTATTATTTTAGAGTGGGGTGCATCCCAAATGAATTTCAACATGTGTTAAATATTTGACAGACACCTTAACGTCAATGTCAATTGGATGGATTAATAAATCAATTAATTAATTACTGAATCTATTTTGAGATGACATTTTCAAGGTATCATAAATCATTCATTCAAATGAGACTATATTTCTGACCAGTGTTTAAATGTGGTCACGTCATCGTCATGGAGACAGTGGTTCGATGTAATTCAGAACACTAAAATTTAATCGACATTCAGTCGAGATTTTATTAAGGCAGATAATTAATTTATTGTAATGCAGATCTTTCAATTGTTTTAAATTTTAAGTTTCATTCCACATTATTTCATTTTACACAAGTTTACTTTCAATCTTTCACTTTGCAGATTTAGTTAAATAAACCATTTTATTTATTTCAATTTTAATTCAGTCTTTGGGTACCGTTATTTAATAGTTTAGTTTACCCCATCTTTCATTTCCTCACCCCCGATCGACGTGTGGCCCATCAACCCGAGGGATCGAAGGACGCACCACCTCTGAGGAAGAAGAGTCTACATGTGGCGGTAGGTATTTTTTAAATGTCATTATTTTCAGGAGCAGCCGGCGCACATATCAAGAAAGACGACCACCGCATTTGGGTGCCTTTAAGAAGGGCACAATACATATCGAATTTTGCGTACGTAGGTAGGTGTTTCGTTTATGGAGATATAATATTTTGTACTTCGCGCAGTTTCTCAGTTTTAGCAGTTAAACATTTAATTGTGTGAAATTATTTCTTAAGAACACCTAGCAAAGGGAACCTACCGACTAAACTTCAAGTATTTACGCTTTGTCATTCCGAAGATTTTATGACGATTGGTAGGTACTTTTCTACTTTTCGTGATTTGTTCATGAATTCCGCGGTCAAAAAATTGCATTGTAAAAATACTTACCTATCCGAAAATTTAACATTCCAGAGGAATATAATTACTGAATTTCGTATACGTATCTCGTTCGGTTTAGTGGATATAATGTTTTGTATTTTTGCAGCTTTTTCACGATTTACGTGGTTAGACACTGAATTGTCAAAATTCCGCACGTATCCGAGAACTTAACACACCGCTCTTAGCGTACGTATGTGCTTTGGTTTAGTAGAAATAATGCTGTATACTTCGCAAATTTTTCGCTTTTTTACACTATTTATGCAATTTTCAGCGTTCTTCCATTGAGATGTCATGAAATGAAAACCAGGAGGCATTTAGATACCGAGTTTCACGCACGCAGGCGTTTTGTTTCGGAGAAATAATGTTTTTCTACTTTTCGCGATTTTTTCGCTATTTTCGCGCTTGGAAAGTGAATTGTCAAAAGTCCTTTCTTATACAGAAACCAACATCGAAGAATGTTCTAATACCAAATTTCAAGTTTTCACGCATTGCTGTTATAGATATTTCGTAATGAGTAAATTCTTTTTCATATACGGATGAAAGTGAATGAGGAAATACATTACTAATGGCTGGCAGAGGAAGAAGGAGACACTCCACAGAGTTACTCTATAATGATTTATTATTATCACCAGCTCCCAAAGAAATGACTAAATTTTTTACACAGTTCTCCACTGTGCATTGAAAAAAATTAGTGCCGGGATATCCCAGGACGGGTTCGGCTCGCCAGGTGCAGGTCTTTCTATTTGATTCCCGTAGGCGACCTGCGCATCGTGATGAGGATGAAATGATGAAGACAACACATAACACCCAGCCCCCGTGCCATTGGAATTAACCAATTAAGGTTAAAATCACCGACCCCGCCGGGAATCGAACCCGGGACCCTCTGAACCCAAGGCCATTACGTTGACCGTTCAGCCAGCGAGTCTCCCGTGTCTCACGTACAATTATTTATGTATGCTGCAGACTTATTCTCCAGCCATCTGCATCAACATTCTCCGTAGATTCGGTTAACATGTTTTCTACACTGGATTGTGTGAAACGCTTATTCATTCAGCAAGGTAATTCTTAATCTGAGCCAAGATCTCTTCAACAGAATTCAAGTGGCAACGTCCTGCAACTTCATTCACAACATACATCGTCGATTCTGGTTTAATTTCTTTCAAGAGCTGGACGAGTGCAACTTTACTCTGTCATAAGTAGAGAGACAAAACTAGAAGTAACAATGTGAAAAATACAAAATACTGAAGAAAGTGCAAAATATTGCGAGTAGTATCGAAATATGATACACCCTGAGTGAAACAGCTTAACTAAGTTGAGACGCCTGTCTTTCAGCACAGGCGGATTTCTGTCAGCGCGGTCAGTTGACTATGGCGGCCGTCAGTTTACAGCTATTGGAATTTGAGTGTACGGACGAGTGGAAGAAAAGTCGCTACATGTTCACATCTTCCCATAACATCCAAGAAGATCAACATGAACTCTGTAAACAAGCTACAATATGTGTGTTATTGTTATGCAATAAAAAACAGCGAAGGATGAACGTGTGGATCCATCCTCTATTAAGTCAAAAGCTGCAAAAGCACTACATGGAACTGAGCGCTATTTTGAACGACCGATTTGTAAACCTCTTGTCCATAATTTCTCTTCCGCGATCTGGTCACTGCAGTCATTTATGTGTGTATTGAATAGTACTTGCCTTTCTCTACTTCAACCAACCAACCAACCAACCAACCAACCAACCAACCAACCAACCAACCAACCAACCAACCAACCAACCAACCAACCAACCAACCAACCAACCAACCAACCAACCAACCAACCAACCAACCAACCAACCAACCAACCAACCAACCAACCAACCAACCAACCAACCAACCAACCAACCAACCAACCAACCAACCAACCAACCAACCAACCAACCAACCAACCAACCAACCAACCAACCAACCAACCAACCAACCAACCAACCAACCAACCAACCAACCAACCAACCAACCAACCAACCAACCAACCAACCAACCAACCAACCAACCAACCAACCAACCAACCAACCAACCAACCAACCAACCAACCAACCAACCAACCAACCAACCAACCAACCAACCAACCAACCAACCAACCAACCAACCAACCAACCAACCAACCAACCAACCAACCAACCAACCAACCAACCAACCAACCAACCAACCAACCAACCAACCAACCAACCAACCAACCAACCAACCAACCAACCAACCAACCAACCAACCAACCAACCAACCAACCAACCAACCAACCAACCAACCAACCAACCAACCAACCAACCAACCAACCAACCAACCAACCAACCAACCAACCAACCAACCAACCAACCAACCAACCAACCAACCAACCAACCAACCAACCAACCAACCAACCAACCAACCAACCAACCAACCAACCAACCAACCAACCAACCAACCAACCAACCAACCAACCAACCAACCAACCAACCAACCAACCAACCAACCAACCAACCAACCAACCAACCAACCAACCAACCAACCAACCAACCAACCAACCAACCAACCAACCAACCAACCAACCAACCAACCAACCAACCAACCAACCAACCAACCAACCAACCAACCAACCAACCAACCAACCAACCAACCAACCAACCAACCAACCAACCAACCAACCAACCAACCAACCAACCAACCAACCAACCCAACCAACCAACCCCCCACCCAACCAACCAACCAACCAACCAACCAACCAACCAACCAACCAACCAACCAACCAACCAACCAACCAACCAACCAACCAACCAACCAACCAACCAACCAACCAACCAACCAACCAACCAACCAACCAACCAACCAACCAATAGTTTATGATGTAAAACACTAGAGACTGGGATTTAAAATCCTAAAAGGGTATCCGGCTGTAAAACAGATTCTTGCGTTAGATAGGGGGCATGCTGCTGTAAAACAGGTCCTTACGACTTAAAAGCTCATGTCAGGATGGGCATCCCGTCGTAAAACAGGACTAGGAGTAAGAGAGCAGCAGCTAGCTGCTTCCTAGTGTAGTTCAAGCGTTATGCCTTGCGAGTAGGTATGTACTAGCACTGGGTTTCGAATAAGCAGACTCTAGAGTACCTGAACAAGAAAAAATATCTGGGATGGGTTTTTAGATGAAGTTTGAAGCAAGCCTACACACACACACACACAAGCTACATCAGGCTGGTGAGCTGCCGTTGGAATGTGATGCCTCAGCAGAGTACGTACTTCACCGCACATGTACAGTCCACATCAAAATTAATAGCAGCAGCTTGTCGGGCTGTGCTCAGAGATGTAGGCCTTCTCGTTTAATCGTAGTACAAATATGTTTGCCTGCAGAACTTGTATATTTCGGTATCTCAGCGTCTCGTGTTGTTCTTACCCTAGCTCAGAGGTCGCTAACACGTAGGGGATACTGTGGATGTAGGCTTAGCTTAGTGCTCCTGAGGATTACTTCTCAGCCTAGCGCCTCTGTTTACAAGTAAGGAATACCGTAAATGCGGTCTTAGCTTAATACCTTTGAAAATCCATTCTTAGCCTAGTCCTCTCCTTGTCTACCTACAGGTAGGGAATACCGTAGATGTAATCTTAGCTCAATACTCTTAAGAACCGCTTCTTAGCCTAGCGCATTCTGTTTACCTACAGGCAAGGGACACCGGAGATGTAAGCTATTTGCTTAGCTCAGCACCCTGCTAAGTACAGGTAGGGGATACCGTAGATGTGATCTTAGCTCAGTACCTTTAAGTACCTACAGGTAAGGAATACCGTAGGTGTAGGTTTTTTGCTTAGCTCAGCACCCTGCTAAGTACAGGTAGGGGATACCGTAAATGTGATCTTAGCTCAGTACCTGTAAGTACCTACAGGCAAGGGATACCGTAGATATCGACTTTCTGCTTAGCTCAGCATCCTGCTAAGTACAGGTAGGGGATACCGTAGATGTGATCTTAGCTTAGTACCTTTAAATACCTACAGGCAAGAAATAACGTAGATGTCACTTTTTGCTTAGCTTAGTACCCCCGTTTAAGTTCAGAGGTCGAGGATTGCGCGCTGACCTTCCTAGGTTCGATCCGCTGCAGAACTCTTAAATTCTGACACCTCGGCATCAACAGCAGGTTCGATCCCGGTTTAGTGCTTAAATACTTCAGCGTGCAGAACTCGGCGTAAGGCAGTCGGGAGAACTCTTGTTGCATAAACATTTCGTTCTAACTATACTGCAGACGTCTGCAACTCCTACATCCGCTTCGTGATAAGCTGAATATTTACTTGGTGCAGCCTATGTGAAGCGCTCCGCGTAGTTCTCTATGTGCGGTGTGCGTTTCGTTTACTTGCTCACCTACCGTCTAGTAGTAAAAACGAAAGGTAAGATTAATTCCTTGAATATTATTATTATTTACGATTTCTTTTTTCTTTGTGTTTTAGAAAATCACTGTTTGCTGTAAATATTATTCTCCAGTTTGCAGCCTTCAACTTAAGGTAAGCCTAAACTGTTGGTTAGTGTTTGCATTTTTGTTCGAAAGCAACTTCTACGCTAGCTTACCCTTAGGGTTTATGTTTCTTCTAAACATCGCAACTCTAAGCTAGCTGACTTGTCCTTTCATATCCTATTATTACATTTGCTTTTGCGCTAGGAAATAAAGGTCTTTGAGTTAAAGGTAGCTAGGTTAGCTGTTAACAAACCAAGTAACTTTTGTAACTTTCATTGTTTATAGCATTTTACGATAGGAGGATTAGAAAGCGTAGATAAGGAGGAGGTTAATCTTGTAACTTCAAACTCACGACAATGTCTAACCTCTATGGGTTGATACTTGGTTTCTTCTAAACATCGCAACTCTAGGCTAGCTGATTTGTTCTATCATATCCTATTATTCAATTTACTTTTACGCCAGGCAATAAAGGTCTTTGAGTTAAAGCTAGGTTACCTGTTAACAAATCAAGTAACTTTTGTAACCTTCATTGTTTTTAGCATTTTACGATAGGAGGATTAGCAGGCGTAGACAAGGGAGAGGTTAATCTTGTAACTCCAAACTCACAACAATGTCTGACTTCTATAGGTTGAAACTTGGTTTCTTCTAAAAATTGCAACTCTAAGCTAGTTGACTTGTTCTTTTATATCCTATTATTACATTTGCTTTTACGCTAGGCGATAAGGTCTTCGAGTTTAAAATAGCTAGTTTAGCTGTTAACAAACTAACCCTTTCATATCCTCAACTCTAGGCTAGCTGACTTGTCCTTTCATATCCTGTTATTACATTCGCTTTTACGCTAGGCAATAAAGGTCTTTGAGTTAAGGATAGCTAGGTTAGCTGTTAACAAACCAAGTAACTGTTGTAACCTTCATTGTTTTAGCATTTTACGATAGGAGGGTTAGAAGGCGTAGACAAGGAAGAGGTTAATCTTGTAACTTCAAACTCACAACAATGTCTGACCTCTATAGGTTGAAACTTGGTTTCTTCTAAAAATTGCAACTCTAAGCTAGTTGACTTGTTCTTTTATATCCTATTATTACATTTGCTTTTACGCCAGGCGATAAAGGTCTTCGAGTTAAAAATAGCTAGGTTAGCTGTTAACAAACTAACTTCCCTTTCATATCCTATTATTACTATATATAATACAAGTGCTGTGTATGTAAACATCAGAATGTGCTTTCAGACAGTTACTGTTAACGAACTGAATTACTCTTTTATATCTTATTATTACAGGTGCTTCTACACTAGGTAATAAAAATCTTTGAGTTACATGTTTGTAAAAGTAGCTATGCTTGCTCATTCTTTTTAGCATTCTAGGATAGGAGGATTAGAAAGCGTAGACAAGGAAGAGGTTAATCTTGTAACTTCAAACTCCCAACAATATTGGACACGGTCGTTGACCAGTCATTTTTCCCAGCAGCTCAATTTCTTCTCAGGGTATCCGATTGTCAAGTAAAATCTGGAGATCTTACATCACGTTTCGCTTTACGTGAGGTCGAAAAGAATGCCGGTCCACGGTAAACTTATGTGCGGTCGTTTGATATAGACATAATATCAATCAATTATTTCTCCTAACTAAGGTACCAACGACGTTTGAACTCAATATATTCAAATCAGGTATCTATCCAGTCATTAGTTCGCTTATCATACCAACTAACTTATCAACTATGTCAAGATGAAAGAATTCATAACACACCAAATTATAGAAAAGCTCAATAATAGTATTTATTGAATAAACAGATGCCCTATGAAAATGTAATCTGATTAGGGTAGTATTTACTCTGGTATTATTTACAGGTAAAAGTTCAGAGTCAGCGCTGGCTCGTAGAAAAAGGAAATAAATATAATGTTATGTACATCAGTTCCATCATGAATTCAAAATTGGATACTAATATTTACCATTAATCACTGGACATCTACGGTCCTCCTTGAAATCAAGTCCTTGAGACGACACCAATATCATTATGTTGTTAAGATTGCTCAGTTTCATTAAAAAACCCAGGCTAAATAGATCTGAATAGACGTACAGTTAATCTGGAGTGAATGTAAGATCAACAGATAGATCTAAGCTTGAAAATAATTCTGAATTATAAATCTGAATTATAACTTCGAACTATATATCTCAATTATATTTGAATTATAAATTATATTTGAATTATACGTTGCAAATTATAAATCTGAACTCATTTATTTGATCTTTCTTCTATGTTGCGTATGGGTAACGACTTACGGACTAAGGCATTTCTCCCTAGTGCCTGATAAATCTGGCTCCTAGCCTATCATTTCCCTAACCATTACTCACTGAAAGAATGTAAATTCCAACAAACTCGGTGTCAGGATAAATAAGCTATCTATCTAACTTTAACATAAATTTTTGGTCGACATACACACGTATTTAAGGCTCAATGTGGCCTCTCTCTGTTATATTCCATAACATTTCTTATTTAGGCAAGTTACTGAATTCATATGCGCAGTCTTAATGTAAATAATATGTATTTGTACTTGGAAATATATTACCGCATTTATAGGTATCATGGATGCATTTGGTCAAGATTACCGTCGTAAAACATCTCATAATATTCTCGTAATTGGAACAAAGCATCTACAATTGAAACATGATCCCGTCATAAATTCAATTCTACTTCAATGAATTCCATCCATACCTTAGTTTAGCTCATCTCCGCGGTGTGGTCAATTTCACGTACCTGTTTCCTTTCACATAATTCCTTCCCTCTTATATGTGTGGCATGGCATATTCTAAGCTGCAGGCACTCCTTGGCCTCTACGTAATACATAAACAAACCTTCGCATTTCATACACAACTACATACTTCGTCGAGTTACCACTATTGTAACCATATTTCCACATTCACTTAACATCTTAATTATCATAGCCTCCATAACAACATGTCGCGATTACATTCACTTTACCATGTCAAAATGCCACGATTCCTTTCTTATAAACACATTTCAATATCGCTATTTATCATAACCCTGAAGCTGAGTTCAGTGCACTTATTGCGAAGCAAGGAGTACGTGATTCTATACATTCATTACCACCGCGCGTACCAAACGTGACTTAGACATATAGCAGAACCAATACGAGTTCATTGCAATTCCTCAATATGTCATTACTATCAGCTGTTATTAAAGACACTTCTTTCAACTTCTCTTTACTCACGAGTTATTCTGACCAATATGCGGTGATGTACCCCATATATATAACATACAATAATCTTATTCTACAGTGCTTAATCGTATTACTATGGACTTAAATATCTCACACTTCAGTTTCATTATTCACTTGCACTTCAAATTCCACGGTTTCTATAACCAACTTATTGGCACATGCCAAAAGCACATGTGTACGCGAACCAAAAACTATGTAATTAAATAACGTAAATGACTTAGCTCGCTTATCGTTACATCTGGTCCAGCTCTTCCGCCTCCACTCGGATGTAGTTGGCTCTGCGGTCAGGTCATGGGTTGGTCATCTGGTAGATCCTCGGCCTATTCATCATGGGTTGGTCGTCTGGTTTCCCATTGCCTTCCTCATCATGGGTTGGACCAAGGTAGTCTTCTTCCCTAAAGAAAATCTTTCTCCTAGGTTTCACTTGGTTCTTCCTTGCAGAATGTAGCTCGGTTGCTGTCGAGATCCTCCCACGCGTATTTCGTCGTATCTTGCTTATTGTTAAATTTTTAATCAGCTCTTCTTCGTCGGCTGGTGGATTATGTCGTTTCTTTTACTATGGCGATCCCTTTTTCTCAAGTACCTCTTCTAAATCCTTCCGTCTTCTTCAAATTACGTAGCGCGTTCGCCAATTGCGTCTTCACTCTCCGATGAAAATTTTTAAGATGGAGTTTTTTAACAATCCGTTGTCTTCTATTTTTTTGTAAAACAATTCACTTGACAGTCCACTGTCCATAGTGCCTTCAATATTTGATCGTTCTGTGACGTGTATGGCCTTCTATAATATCGCATTAGATATCTATTCCTTGTATCTTATAGATCAGGTGGGCCATACCTTCACTCGGCGCCATTTTGAAAGCTGTCTACGAGATGTAAATGGGCACAATGTTTAACCTCTATAGGTTGAAACTTGGTTCCTTCTAAACATCGCAACTCTATTAGTATATGTAATACAAGTGCTGTGTATGTAAACATGAGAATATGCTTTCAGACAGTTACTGTTAATGAACTAAATTACTCTTTTATATCTTATTATTACAGGTGCTTCTACACTAGGTAATAAAAAATCTTTGAGTTGCATGTTTGTAAAAATAGCTAGTATTGCTCATTGTTTTTAGCATTCTAGGATAAGAGGATTAGAAAGCGTAGACAAGGAATAGGTTAATCTTGTAACTTCAAACTCACAACAATGTCTAACCTCTATAGGTTGAAACATGGTTTCTTCTAAACATCGCAACTCTAGGCTAGCTGACTTGTCCTTTCATATCCTATTATTACAAGTGCTCTTGCGCTAGGTAATAAAGGTCATCGAGTTAAAGATAGCTAGGTTAGCTGTTAACAAACCATCTTGCCCTTTCATATCCTATCATCACAAGTGATTATACGCTACATTCATATACTTTTGTTCACTTTTAGGCACACCTACATCTCTGAAGTAAAGGTTTATACTGTTGCAATGTCGAACAGTAAGCTGAACATTAGTGAAAGTCCTGAGAAGGGCTCTAAAATTAGAGCATAAGTTGTAGTATTTAATATAAAATAAATAATGTATAATTAGCATATTCTTTTTATTTTAGATTAGGTATTACCTTCTTCTCTTCCTACTCCTTCCTCTCGAAGAAGAATAAGAGCAAGAAAGAAGGTGTTGAGCAAATTCGTAAGTATGTTATCGTCTAGCTCAATAAGTATGTTGAGAAGATAATTTTTTTCTAAACAGTGTCCGATTCTAGTCCTGTAATGCAGTGTTCTACGACATCGAACTATAGTATATATATGTTTTTGAACAGTAGTATGTGTTCAAGTCTAAACTTGCGCAATCTTGCTTTTGCAATGCATGTTCGATGGAGATGTACCTTGACAGAGGAAGAAGAGCAGCTTAGTAAGTATGTTGAGAAGATATTTTTTTCTTTCTAAAGAGTGCTTGATTCTAGTCTTGCAGTGCAGTGTTCTACAACATCAAACTACCTGTATACTATGCAATTCTAGTTGTAATAGGTTTTCTAAGAGCAGTATGTGTTCAAGTCTAAACATGCATCACTGCAGTTACGCGATATGCATAAAGGTATTCTCAAACCTGTCGTATCGTGTTCTATTCTAGTGTTGATCACCTATTTAGTGTTTTGAGCACTTCAATTAATGTTCTGATCACATGTTAAGGTTAACAACATCGAGTGCATTGCACAATTCTAGTCTTGTTATGTTTTAATCTAATGTACTGTTCTAATCACATGTTGAAGTTAACAACACCGAGTGCAGTGTTCGATTCTAGCCTTGTTAAGTTTTTCAATCATGCTTTTGCAATGCATGTTCAATAGAGATGTACCTGACAGAGGAAGAAGAGCAGCTTAGTAAGTATGTTGAGAAGAGAATTCTTTCTTTCTAAACAGTGCTTGATTCTAGTCTTGCAATGCAGTGTTCTACAACATCAAACTACCTGTATAGTATGCAATTCTAGTTGTAATAGGTTTTCTAACAGCAGTATGTGTTCAAGTCCAAACATGCATCACTGCAGTTACGCGATATGCATAAAGGTATTCTGAAACATGTCGTATCGTGTTCTATTCTAGTCTTGATCACTTATTTAGTGTTTTGAACACTTCAATTAATGTTCTGATCACATGTTAAGGTTAACAACGTCGAGTGCAGTGCTCAATTCTAGTCTTGTTATGTTTTAATCTAATGTAATGTTCTAATCACATGTTGAAGTTAACAACACCGAGTGCAGTGTTCGATTCTAGCCTTGTTATGTTTTTCAATCATGCTTTTGCAATGCATGTTCGATAGAGACGTACCTTGACAGAGGAAGAAGAGCAGCTTAGTAAGTATGTTGAGAAGATAATTTTTTTCTTTCTAAACAGTGCTTGATTCTAGTCTTGCAATGCAGCGTTCTACAACATCAAACTACTTTTTTTGCTAGTTGCTTTACGTCGCACCGACACAGATAGGTCTTATGGGCGACGATGGGACAGGGAAAGGCTAGGAGTGGGAAGGAAGCGGCCGTGGCGGAGCATTTGCCTGGTGTGAAAATGGAAAACCACGGAAAACCATCTTCAGGGCTGCTGACAGTGGGGTTCGAACCTACTGTCTCCCGAATACTGGATACTGGCCGCACTTAAGTGACTGCAGCTATCGAGCTTGGTACATCAAACTATACTATGCGTTTTTAGTTGTAATAGGTTTTCTAACAGCAGTATGTGTTCAGGTCTAAACATCACTGCAGGTACGCGATATGTGTACTGTCTTATGCATAAGATCGCGTTGTATGTTCGATAAAGCTATGCCTTGACAGAGCAGGGAAAAATAGATTATAACAATCGCTATCTTACGCAAGCTGTTCAGAACTGTAGTCTTATTATTTTTTCTTTTAGAACAAGGGCATTCCTTGACATGTTCTTTTAAATTGTCCGCCACCACATTTCAACTAAAGAGTGCGTCAGGATGCTCTGTAGATTAAAGATGGCGGATGTGGAATTTACCGCCACCACATTTCAACTAAAGAGTGCAGCACTGCGCTCTCTTGATTAAAGATAGCTGATGATAGCTGACGAAATTGCTCGCAAGAGTGCGGCACGGTGCTCTGTAGATTAAAGATGGCGGACGACAGCTGACAGAACTTTTCAAATTACCCGCTACTACTTGTCATAAAGAGGGCAGCACGGTGTTCTGTGGTTTAAAGATGGCGGGTGACAGCTGATGAAATTGCCCGCATGATAGCAGCACGGTGCTCTGTAGATATAGATGGCGGATGACAGCTCACATACCTTTTCAAATTGCCCGCTATTACTTGTCATAAAGAGGGCAGCACGTTGTTCTGTGGTTTAAAGATGGCGGATGACAGCTGACGAAATTGCCCGCATGATAGCACACATTTCAGCTAAAGATTGCAGCACTGTGCTCTGTTGATTAAAGATGGCGGATGACAGCTGTCAAGAAAGCACGTGGATTTGTTTCCAAACAAGAGCACGTGGAATTTGCCACCATGACATTTCAACTAAAGAGTGCAGCACGGTGCTCTCTTGATTAAAGATGGTGGATGACGGCTGTCAAAAAAGCACGTGGATTTGTTTACCGATTCAAATCTCGCGCTAGTTAGGTTAAGTTGGTAGCACTAAGGTTTAGGCCCGTTAAAATGGCAGCACTGATGTTAACGATGCGTGTTGTCGATGATAGCTATCAAAAAGCACGTGGCTGTCAAAAAAGCACGTGGATTTGTTTACAAATTCAAATCTCGCGCTAGTTGGGTTAAGTTGGCAGCACTGAGGTTTAGGCCCGTCAGGATAGCAGCAGTGAGGTTAGCGATGCGTTGTCGTTGTTGATGGTAGCTGTCAAAAAGGCACGTGGTTTTGTTTACCAATTCAAATTTCGCGCTAGTAAGATTAAGTTGGCAGCACTGGAAGAGGCCCCTGGTTGCAGCGGAGAAAACCCCTGGGAAGGCCCTCGGGAGGAGGAGGAGCAGGCCCCTGGGAAGGCCCCTCGGGAGGAGGAGGAAGAGTGGGTCTCTGGGAGCCGGAGGAGGAGGAGGAGAAGGCGCCCGAATCCCTGTATTATACTTATCTGGTACTCATTTTTGGTGTAGGCTGAGTGAACCTCAGGGCCATATGCACCTCCGGAAATGGAAATCACGTTTCTTAAATTGAACGACTTCCTGACGGGGATTCCAACCCACGTCCCCTCCGGGCGAACCTAGCATGCCTTTATCGCCTCCGCCAGGCAGCCCCTTTTCATAAGATAAATGATCTAAAATAGGAAGATACTTCGAAGACAAGACCGTAGATACAAAGCAAATATAGATAACTGATTGACCATAGCACAAAGAAAAATAATAGAATGCTTTAGAGGAAAATATTATTTTAAGAAATCTTCAAAAATGAACGGTTACTTGTCGAATTTGTTTGATGATATTGACAGCTGCAGTACGAAGAAAATGATGTCTTGCTAAACTCGAGATTGACCAACCTGGAGGGAGATATGTTTCAGCCAGTAGATCAGACCTGATGTGAGAGGAGGACTCCAGCCGAACCGCAGACCGTGGCCAGTTGTGACCAGCGATGTGACGAAGAAAGAGAGCTACAGTCGGCTTACTTGATGAATGACGAGCTAAGTCGTACTATAAATATATTAGTTCTTAATTTAGCTAGGCATGTGCATATAATATAGATTACTATAAGTGTGAGATACTTAGAAGTGCAAGTGATACAGTGAAGTGATATGTGAATACATATAGTATGTTGACATTATATTAAGTTAGCATGTAACTAGATCGATATCTCGAAGGAAATGTTTATGCATAAATCAAGTGGATAATCATAGTAATTAAGATTACTAGAAGAAAGGTAGACTATCGAACAGCTAAATATGAGTATTTGCGAAGGTTAAATATTATTTACGGATATCGTGAAGCCATTCAGGTTAAGATTACGTCACAAATGGGTGATATGAGAAGAAGTGAGATATAATACGAGTTATTCCTTGTCAAATAACGTCACTAGATGCATGAATGAAATATTAAGGTTAAGCATCGATATACGAGAAGTGAATTGATCGATATATGGAAGTATTAATGCAAAGAGGAACAATACGTCTTAATAAATGCATTTATTTAGGAAGAGGTTATCAGATATGAAATGTGGTATTGATAATGATAATATTGAATTCATTGAAGGTTAAATAGTTGAGAATGAAGTTACGTGAAGTAATTTGAGAAAGGTAATGTGAATTTAGGTGGTAATGTGAAGTAAATATGTTCGGTAAATGTTGAGATATTCATAGAAGGATCAAATAAGCGATGCAAGCACAATGAAGGATACACGTCGTGGGAATAATATAATGCAAGGTATGAATGGTGGACATATGTGTTTAGTTAAGAATAAAGGGTTGCCATAATGTCAAATACAGCTATTGATGTTAGAATATTTGTAACATATGACATATTGAAGTAATATATACAGTAAGAGATATATTAAGTCCATATAGCCATCATGAACAACGTAGATAAATGATATCGGGATGTCTTAATGAAAATATTTGCGAAGTCACTTGGACAAGCTCGATATAATAAATATGAGCCTAGTGAGTGAGTGCATGCATATTGAGCCATATAGTAGCGAATTAAGAATTATTTAGTTAGAAATGTGTTGTAGGTTATTTCTATATTCTTGAGTGGAGGCTAGGATGTTAGGAGTCTAGATTTTGGTAGGCAATAGGGATAGTAACCTTAGCCCGTCAATCATCAGAAAACATTTCTACGCCAGTGAATGAATTAAGTAACAAATTCAGATTGCAAAGATCAAAAATTTATCAATTTTTAAGGAAAGTTAACTTCAATGTCATTATGTTATGTTATTATGTCTTTCAGGTCAATTATTTATTTACACGGCAACTGAATAGTTGAATTAATTCACAGACACGATGAAATGTTAGACGACACAAGTTAATTTCGGAACCTAGAATTCACTTTATTTTTTATTTTTTATTAAACTAGCGCTGACATATAAGATATTGTGAATAATGATTAATTTCAAAAGTCGATGATGGAATTTATAACAATTCGAGTTCTCTATTCTTTCATTCATGATCAATTTAATAAATGTTTTCCTTTAATATTTTCTTAATTAAGTGAGTTATAATTTGTAGAGTTTGGTTGTAGATAGACTTAGTTGATAAGATATTTTCATACGATTTTCTTCGAATTTTTGCGGTCAATGAATGATTTATTCGAGAATGCGATAGGATGAAGACGTTCATAGATAATTGTCGCGTGCAGTCCCTATCTTGTTTCTGGAGCTCACGTTAATCTAAGCCTAAAGAGAAAAATTAATATTTTTCTTCTAAGAAGAAATGCCCTGAGATTATATCTGACTGTCGGGAAATTCTACTGAGTCGTACCTGGACGCGGGAAGGGCGCACCACAGATCTGCATTTAGGCTTGTCATCCAGATGACAGATTCCCTATCAATTGTTTACCTATTTTCAATAATTTCAAAGAAGTTAGAAATTTATCAAACATCTCCCTAGGTAAATTATTCCAATCCCTAAATCCTCTTCCTGTGAACGAATATTTGTACTAATTCATTCTATTGACTTCCAACTTATCTGTTATGATCTCTCCTACTTTAAAAAATTCCACTCAAGCTTATTCGTCTACTGATGCTATTCTACGCTGTTTCTCCACTAACAGCTCGGAATGTACCGCTTAATCGCGCAGCTCGTCTCTTTACTCCCAAGTCACCCAGCCCAATGTTTTGTAACATTTTAACACTACTTTTTCGTTGGAAGTCACTCAGAACAAATTGTAATGCTTCGCTTTGGATCTTTTCCATTTCTCGAATGAACTAATCCTAGTGAGGAACCCATACTGTAACTACACTCTAATTGAGATCTTACCAGTGACTTTCACATGCCCTCTCTTTCCAATCGTTACTACAAAACTTAAATATCCTCATAACCATATGAATAGGCCTGAAACTTTTCTATACAACGTCATCAATGTTGTTACCGCATTGAAGATCTTTCTTATAATAGCAGCGACCTATTTACACTCCATCAAAACAGTAATTAAAGCTTAGAGGACCCACCCCGTTTACCATCGTACTATTGTCTACTTTTTATCTCACGTACACTGTGTTCAAGCATCTAGATTCTACTTCTTTTCTGTTCTTAGTAAGCGACTATGTAGCTGTTCGTGCGCGCGGTTGCAAATCTTGTGTTTCATGTCACAGCGCGGCCACCGCTCGGCTTACAAAATGGAACGTCTTGCGTTTTTTGAAATCACAGCAAGAAATTATTTGCCTGTGTGACCACGTTACCTTAATATGAGGCGTTCGATAAGAGAAGTCGAATCGCCGCGGTGGTTAATCGGATAGACAACCGCCCCCGCGCGCTAGGCCTAACAGAGCTCCAAAACATCAATTTACAAGTAATGATGTTCGATGCATATATTAGTCATTATTTTATTCGTCACTGTCCAGAGGTTAGCATAGTACGTTCCAAAACTCTTGGCCCCGGAAACTGCCCCGAGATTTGATCCGGTATTCTTGAATAAGTACGAAGAGATCCTAAATGACTCTACCCCTAACCTGTTCCTCCTTTATCATCTGAATTCCATTTTTTTGCCGTTGTCACACTCGTTGATTCCTTTTATTGAGACGAGTTGGTGATTTAATGAAGCGTCCAAATACTTGTGTGTGAGAAACATAGGTGACCTATTTTATTGCAGTGTTCATTAGATTTTAAAATTTATTTAATAGACTTCGTTAATTTGTGAATTAGCCGAACGACACATAATTCACACAATATTTTTAAGGAAAGGATTTCAAAAATAGGGTAATTGTATTTGAAGAAAGGGAAAGCCACAGGTTTTCCAATCCGAAAGTGAGTATTGGGCTGATTTTCACGTGATAGATGCATTTGTATGTTTCATTGGCTATGAGAAGGCATTCGATAAAGTCAAACATGAAGCACTGATCGAAACTCTCCAGCATAAACTGTTAGACATAAAATATAACCACATCCTACAAAATCTTTACTGAAACCAGTGATCCACAGTCAAGATTGGACGAACAAGAACTTCAGAGATAGTGAATAGTACTAAAAGAGGAGTACACCAAGGTTGAATACATTCACCGCTCCAATTCAACCTCTATGCTGATCATATATTCAAAGCAGCATTATACTGTTCTAAATGTGAAAGAAAATGGAATAGTCATAAACAATATTAGATATACAGATGTGACACCATTGAAGGTCCTCAAGAACTACCCAGTAGAACTCATACCAGTGGATTAAGACATGGTTTAATCATCAATACTAAATTTTATATATCGCCAACACTGCTATATGGAGTAGTGGCATGGACTGTCAAAGCTTCCTTTATGACAGATTAGAGGTTTTTGAATTGTGGTTGCATAGGAAAATGGTCAGAAGAATAACCTGGGTAGACTTATCAACAAATTATGAAGTGTTGAGGTAACCCATGAGTGAATTTTCATGAAAATCGACGAAAAATTTGAAATTTTGATTTTGACGTCATAACCGCCGAACCGCAACCACCATTTTTAAAGTCGCTGTAGCGATTTAAATGTCTGGCGGAGCTTTAATCTCTGTGAGCCCTACGCGCACTTATTTTGTGCAACGCGACAAGAGTCGGATATACCATAGCAAGAAGCGAGGTTCTACCAATGGAAACGACCAGAGAAAGAAGAGAAGCATGAGGAATGTGAAAAAGATATCTGATGGCCCCACATGTGTACCAGGAGGCTTTTAGTGTGAGTAGCGCATGCAGATCTTTAATCGCTGTTTTCTCATACTTCAAAATTCAGTATCTTCATGTGTATAAAATGTCCCTTGCGTTAACGTTTTTGAGGTAGGCAGTTCAAACTTGCTACATTAGTTCACAGATACACTATGAATTGAAATTACGCTTGGTTTTCTTCTGAAAAATGTTACTATTTTTAAATTACAGTTTTGCTGATTTAAAGAAAAATTATATGAGTGCCTAAATTTTAAATGTTTAGAAGATTTTCTATCATTACCACATTAAAACGAAGGGCAATTTGAAAAAGTGCATATATGGTGAACATGTTGAAATATAGATGTGAAAAAATAAAATATACAATACGAGGGACTCTTTCTATTGTGACCCATAAAAGTGAAGCAATTTCATCCTATCTTTTGAACCATTTAAGCTACTGAATTACAAACTTGTAAACAGTCTTTTCATATATTACATCTTTGGTATGAATTTGTAAAATATATTGATAATTTAGGCCTTTTAAATTTCATTTATGGGTTACCTTAGTACAGATAGAGCAGAGTGAGAGCTAGCAAACATCATTAAAGCTATAAACCAGCTTATTTAGGCCACGACGTCCTACGGGAAAGTACAGGCTACAACATCTGATATTACAAGGCTAGAGAGAATGCAAGCCGTGAGCTGGTAAACCACCGATATCATGGCTCCTAAATATCAAAGACTGAACTGGCATCATCAACACCGAATAACTCCTCAGATTAGCCGATAAAAGGGGTACTTTCTCCAGGGTGATCGCCAACGTCTGGGAGACCGGATATGGCACTTGAAGAATACTATACTGTATGTCTCAGCGCTGGATGTTGTCTGTTGGTTGAATTCTACAGAGTTTGTTTCTATATCGTGAATGCTGGTTTGTACCCAATATTTTCTCAATTTTTGGCCAATTTTTTTGTGTGTGTATCAAAATATATTAGGTGACCTATGTCTCCTTGGGTGCATTTCAAGAGCGTTGCTTCTTTGTTGAATTTTTATAGGAGGCTCTCAATGAACTGTAGGTTTTAGGAACTTAAAAGTACCTCATTGTAAGTAGTGCATTACTGCAGTCTTATGTGGATAGTGGTGTGTTATTGAATCTAGATGCCGAGTGCCTGTGTTGTACTCGGTAGATTGAAGTAATATGGATTAAAGTCTCAGACATAAAGGAATTTCCATATGTAATGTTGATTATGGGGGCATGACATTATGAATGTCTGTCCTCAGAGATATTTATACTTACTGAAAAATGTAGTCAGTTGAAAATGATTCTACTAGGAAAATTTTCAATTAAATTCTTACCTTTCGTTGTTAAACGCCATTATGGACCTTGGAAGTGGAGAACTGTTAGCGAATTAAGTGCACCGTAAAACTCATTTCCTCGACTATGGCATTCTCCAATACAGTGGCAAGTATTGAATTGAAGGATTCAATCTGTATGGAATATAACGTATGTGGAGTGTCTGTTGAAAACGTACTATATCCACTTCAATATTTTTGGTATTTCGTCCATACACATTGAAGTATTTTAATACTATCGAATGCCATGAGCAGTCTAGACCCAAAATATGTAATTCCTTAAAAGCTAGTACCATACACGATCAATGGTGCGTTCACGTGCGTTTTAGTATACGTTTCCTTGCGTTTTTCTACAACTTTATTAGGGTGAAAATAGCCAGTTTTGGCCCGGATCCATGGTTAAATGGTTAGCGTGTTGGCCTCTAGTCACAGGGGTCTCGGGTTCGATTCCCGGCAGGGTCGGGAAATTTAACCATCATTGGTTAATTTAACTGGTTCGAGAGCTGGGTGTATGTGTCGTCTTCATCATCATTGCATCCTCATCACGACGCGCAGGTCACCTAGGGGAGTCAAATAAAAAGACCTGTACCTGGCAAGCCGAATATATTCTCGGACACTCCCAGCACTAAAAGCCATACGCCATTAATTTCAGCCTGTTTTGAACAGACACTCCTCATGTATTCTGACTAGTTGAACGTAATGATATTAGGTTTTAACCTTGGTGAACAACAAGAAGGGACACGTGAAGGAAAGTGCCATGTGTGTTTCAGGTTTTGATGAGCACCAAAGTGGTGATACCATGATGTCCTTTTAAAAGTGAACTATACATAATTTCGACGCATGCTTAAGAGATAATAGGCATGTCATATTTTCCACAGTTAGATATGTAGCAATGGCAATAGTTATTTACGCAACAGGCAGGGGAAATGTTTACGTTAGGAGTAAGAGGGTAGAATTTCAAGACGAATAACATAAACTTGTCACTTTAGTGGCTGTTGTGTAAATAGTTTACTTCATACTGTAGTAAATTTACTTTTTAATGAAAATAATTTATTTATAAATAATTTTGATTCGTCACGAATCAAATCGTCCATGTTTGATCCATGCATTGACGTTTTCATGTTTTGGTGTTCGTAACTTGCTATTAAAAATATAAGAGGTGTGTACATGGGATTATGTTGTAATAAAAATGAAAATTGAGGCATTGACATGGGAAAGGTAGTAAGTCCTAAAAAGTGAGTTTTACAAAAGATAGTTTTTCGAACATTCTGAAGCAGATGTTGCAGATAATAAATCATATAAAATCAAGAGTAATACCTGTCCCTTCATTATTGTTATTTCTTCTCGATGTTTTCCGAATTCGTACGTTCCTCATCGCCATATGTTTCATTCCAGGCTTGTGTCAATGTCATATGTTACGTACACATGTTATGTAACCCTCTTAGACTCATTCTGATGGTTCGGTCAGGTTCCGCTTCGAAAGCTAGCGCTGTGCCACGTCCGGGGAGCCATCTGGTGACGAATGCACGTACCATTTCCACTTCATTATAACGTCTAAATTTCAATGCTCATTGTTTAAGAAGCCTTTCTCGTGGACAGTCGAGATTTACTTCTGATGGCGCAGAGCACAGTTCTCTGCGAAACGTAAAGAATTTCACTTTATTTTCTTGACACAGCATAAGCCCAAAAGCCTATACAGTATCGTATCTATAAGTACGGGCCGTGAAAGCATCAATAGCAACATCAGGAGTAATCATTTATCAGTTTAATACACAAATTTATGCTAATTATGACTCAGGCACAAATTGTGCGATAAAATACGTTGTGAAAAATCACCGTCTAATCCAGGGTTGGTGAACCTATGCCACGCGTGTCACTAGGTGACACGGGAATACGATTTCGGGGGCACACCACATGAACATAATAATGCTTTTTATGCACGTCTTGTACTATATACATATCTCTTGCATGGTATAGTCATAGTGTTTGAGACTTGAGAAATAAATATCAAAATTGCAAATTATAGTTCCATTCGGACGTGTATTATGGGAAGACTGCAACACTGATAGGTCCGGCCATCAAGAGATAAATGTCAGATGCGGTCGGCGATCCATTTGCTCACCCACATCAGTCAATTAGTGAAGTTCGACGTTTGTGTGGTTGCCAGCAGCGCTTAATTGTTCTTAGTGTGTAACTTAACTGTTTTTAATATCGCACTTAATTTCAAAGCCTCACATTGCACAAATGAGTGATATTAAGGTCAATGTTTTGAGTGGTTAGCAATGAAGTTGACTGAGTTTCAAGAAAGCAGTACATGCGTGAACAAATTCCTAAAAATTGGTGAAGCATTGGTGTGTTACAATGGGCGCGTATGTTAGGTATTCTAAAAACTTACATATTTTAAAATGTATTTTTGCAGTATTGGCAAATACGACCAGGGAACATGCAAGCAAAAGTATTATCTTACAAGATATATGTAATAAAGTAATAACGTATTATGAAAAATAATTTGAAATTAGGGATGGAAGTCGGGGGTGGGGAGCGGGCGTGGGTTGTAGCTACTCCAAAGGAAAATAACTGGGCCGACGACCTTCGATGTTAGGCTCCTTAAAACAACAAGCATAATCATCATCAAGGAAAATAACTAGTGTCACAGTAGATAGTTGAGAATAATAAACCAGACTTAAAATGGCACACTGTTTGGAAAAGGTTCGCCATCCCTGGTCTAATCAGTTTGGCAGCTGACGTGTAAGCTTCAAGCGGAAATTTCACGATAGAACAAATGATATTTTTCATCCAAGAAATCCAGCATAATCATGAAGTACTTTCTTCGATTCGCTGATGGTTAGTCTCCTTCCAAGTGGTTGTAAGGTATGTATGTTGTTGATCGTGTGGTAGGATCGTCCTCTTTTGAGGATATTGTGCTCCTGCCACGGTTCTAACTCGTTGAATGATTGCCTTGTTTTGACTGAGTGAAGTTCGACTCTTGAAATCGTTATCCACTCTCGGTGCTAATATTAAGGCGTCCAGCATTTAAATTTCTCTTGCTTTCCATGGCGAAGTCACAAAAATCTCCAGGCGTCATCATAATTACATGAAATGGTCAAAACTATTTAGCCTCTCTGATTATTTCCACATCTCTTCTGGAACCGTTGTTGGACACACGTAGTATATATTTATGAAAAAAGAATGTCAAGATGCTGGCAATAACGACTTACCAATTTGAATGGAATAAGTTTCGGAGGCATTCTGGCAACTGAAGTATCACTATGACGAACTATAACAGCTATAAACAAGGTTTACACGCAGTTGACTTTCAACAAACGGCAAGGGGCCGATGACCTTCGATGTTAGGCCCCTTAAAACAACAAACACCATCAGCAGCAAGCAAGCAGAAACAAATGGCAAAGGTTGTACCTAATTCCATCAGAGGCACGGGCTGACTTACTACCTTCTCTATCAGGAAAATCGTGGACTTAACATAGGCTCCGTCGAGCACCAATCGTATAAACTAATCTACTGAACCATTTGACTTGTTACCTTTTCCATGCCACTGGCATGAGGGTTTACTAAGTTCTCCAACAAAGAACTAAATTTCGATTTTTTTAACTTACTACCTTTCCCATGTCAACGCCTCAATTAATGTTATTTGAAGCACAAAATAGTCCAGTAAGCGACCAGTGTTGTAAGCATGGTTCTCTGGTCCTAGATGAATAAAGATAATACGAACTTTATGATATACTGTACTGGGTGAGTTGGCCGTGCGGTTAGGGGTATGCAGCTGTGAGTTCGCATCCGGGAGACAGTGGGTTCGAGCCCCACTGTCGGCATCCCTGAAGATGGTTTTCCGTGGTTTCCCATTTTTACACCAGGCAAATGCTGGCTAAACCTTAATTAAGGCTACGACCGCTTTCCTCCCATTCCTAGATCTTTCCTGTTCCATCGTCGCCATAAGACCTATCTGTGTCGGTGCGACGTAAAGCAAACACAAAGAAAGAAAAGAGATATACTGTGATATATGCGATATTTATCTAATGGAAATTGATTAACCTATACATTTGTAAGTATTGTGATGGTGGTAGATTGCGGAGACGCTTTTTTGTGTGTAGATGAGTGAGTACGGAACTACGGTACTGCAATTAGGTGGGGAAACAATTCAACAAGTTTAATTCGGCATTCCTTGATTCATGTCCGCCTCTGTGGTGTAGTGGTTAGCGTGATTAGCTGCCACCCCCGGAGGCCCGGGTTCGATTCCCGGCTCTGCCACGAAATTTGAAAAGTGGTACGAGGGCTGGAACGGGGTCCACTCAGCCTCGGGAGGTCAACTGAGTTGAGGTGGGTTCGATTCCCACCTCAGCCATCCTGGAAGTGGTTTTCCGTGGTTTCCCACTTCTCCTCCAGGCGAATGCCGGGATGGTACCTAACTTAAGGCCACGGCCTCTTCCTTGCCTATCCCTTCCACTCTTCCCATCCCTCCACAAGGCCCCTGTTCCGCATAGCAGGTGAGGCCGCCTGGGCGAGGTACTGGTCATACTCCCCAGTTGTATCCCCCGACCAAGAGTCTGAAGCTCCAGGACACTGCCCTTGAGGCGGTAGAGGTGGGATCCCTCGCTAAGTCCGAGGGAAAAACCGAACCTGGAGGGTAAACAGATGATGATGATGATGATTCCTTGATTCATGATCTCTCTGATTATCCGCGTTTACGTTACTCTGAAGCGAGGTTCTACCAGAGACGATTTATGGTAAAACATTGTGGAAAGTAATTATAGTACGTTAAAATATCGTTTTACGTACTTTTTGGTACGAGAAGAAGACAAGTAAATTACAGTGTGAAATAAAAATTTGCAGTGAAGTGTACAAATTTACCGGCATTCTGAGCGTTAAGAGGGAGACTGTTTGTAGAGTCACTCTGTTCAATTACATCAATACGAGGAATGTCCGACTTTATGGCTTTGGTGACAGGGGTTCCGGGTTCGATTCCCGGCAGGGTCGAAAATTTTTGTTTAATTTAGCTGGCACGGGAGCTGGGTGTATTTGTCGTAGTCTTCATCATCATTTAATCCCCATCATGAGGCGCAGGTCGCCTCCGGGAGTCAAATCAAAAGACCTGCATCTGGCGAGCCGAACTAGTTCTCGGACACTCTCGGCACTAAAAGCCATACCCCATTTCATTTCATTTCAATACGAGGTATGAGTCATAGCCAATGTACCCCTTGCCTTCCTGATCTCCAGGTTACCAACTCCTGACGGCGCCGAATTAGGAAACGTACACTCTTTAAAACTCATTGTCGCAGGTTTACTTGTCCGACAATGGAAATAATTGCATTGCTGAATATGTATGTTAGAAAATAAGTATATGAACTATGATACTGTGTGTATCCATAGTCATCATACAATAACAAAGCCGTATTTAAGAAAGAGCGATGATTCAAAATACAATTACATTACAAAAACAGATCTATATCAGCAGAAATTAAATTAATTTTTTAACCAGTTTTCGGAAATTAAGTTACATCATTAATAAGTTCTTCACTTGCACAAGGTCCGAAAACCAGTCTTGAAGTTGGTGACAGACCTACAATTCGAAGCGGGTCAAATTGGCTGGAAACTACAATACTACCACTGAGAACTTGCTTTGAAACTGCCTGATAATCGGTGTTATTGTTGGGTGTGTAATAGAATGTGTAACTGCAATTACCAAGAAACATGTGCGTGAAATCTGAATACCATTTTCAATGGATTTTCACCAAGACGATCACGTTCCGAATGCATGTACAACTTTGAAATGAAAAATCACGTGTCTATGATTCCAATTCCAGGTAAATCTGTAAGTCTCGTTGCCATGATTACGGTATCAAGAGGCATGTCAAACTGTGAGGGTCTACGTACTTAACAAACTTACCGTTTCAGTATTTTCCGACAGAAGTTTGAAGAATTCGGGGGGAAGAATAGAGATTAGCCCCTGTCAAACGATGGAGCAGGAAAAGGGTAGGGATTAGGGAAATGACATTATGGGAATATTACATTAGAAAGTATAACAGTTTCATAACAGCTTTAGTATAATTTATTAGTTTTTAAAGAAATGTCATACACAACTGAGACTGAGAGTAGGTTTCTCCCAGTCGTAATTAAGCTCCATGGAAGCAATTCCTCGCATCGAGCAACTGGAAACAGGCGTGCTATGCTGAAACGAAGCGCAGAATGGAACCATTAGTATACCTTCATGACACCTGTCTTAGTTCTACAAGACGTACGAAAATAATAGTCAACAGATTCAGACAGCTGGTAAAGTGACATAAAATTAATATTATTTACCAGACGAAGAATATAATAATAATAATAATAATAATAATAATAATAATAATAATAATAATAATAATAATAATAATAATAATAATAATAATATATGGAAAATATCAAGGTCAAACCGAAACTATTGATCTTTATCTAACAGGATCCCCACTACTCAAACAGAAGTACTGCATGCTAAGGCATAACAACGTCTTAAATAATCCACCAGTGTGAACAGGAAAAAGGAAAATTTATATTAAACCACAAGTTATAAGTGAAAATCAAAGTTATGAAATGAATTGGATTCTATATCATAAAACCATAAGGATCACACACATTTCAATTCGAAAATCCTGTAATATGAAAACTAAAATTCAAGAACAACCGAGCAAACAACAGACCTGGCAGCAGGAACCAAACTGTCTGAAAACAACCAAGAGAAATTAATTTTACAATATTGTGATATCAGCAATTGTAGCTGTACCTAACAAGCTACAGAAAACTAGGTCTATGCACCAACTGAATCTACCATTCATTATCTACTAAAAACTACAGAATGTACAGTTACATTGAAAAAATGGCGTAGTCATAAAATTCAAAATTACAGATAGACTCAACAAAAATTCCTACATGTAGTCACCAATATAATCAATAATAATAATAATAATAATAATAATAATAATAATAATAATAATAATAATAATAATAATAATAATAATAATGTCAACGTAAGTTTTGTCGAATAATGGTAGGGCGTCGCCGAGAAGCGACGCACGTTGTCCTCGCCTGACCACCACAACAAATGGATGAGGGCTCTGGTTCAAGGGCGGAACGAGCTGAAAAAGCTAGCCCAAAGCAGACAACATGTACGCATTGCCACCCTCAATATTGGGGCTCTTACCGGAGGCAGTCGTGGACTCGTAGCGATGCTAAAAGAACAGAAAAGTTGACTTTGCATGTATGCAAGAAATACGTTGAATGGCCAGAAATATCGTGACGTCGGAGACTGCTATAAACTGATCTACCACGGGTCATCCAACAGGAATGGCGTTGCCATCATCGTTTGCGCCAGCCTCCGGGATCGAGTTGCTCAGGTTCAGGGCTATTTGTACCACCTTATATAAATTACAATCGTCACTACATCCTCTCGACTTCGTGTCTTCTCTGCATATGCACCACAGTCTGGCTGTGCAAAGATGGTCAGCAATTAGAAGTCAAACAGCACATCATCAAACGTTGGCAACAACATTTCGAAGATATTTCCAACATTGAGTTCCCATATCTTTCTATTTCATAAGATAATCCAAAAGCAGTTCCTATCTTATACATAACGTCATATGAAGCCACTCAAGAGTATGAACAACCAAAAATCTCCAGGACCAGATGAACTTTCGTCAGTCTTTTGGAAGTTTCAGAAATTAAAAGGACCTGCGATCAACTGGCTGACCAACTTTTTTCAATGCCATAGTTGATTCCGGGTCTGTTACCAGTGACTGGGCCACAAACATCACTGTGTATATCTTTAAACAAAAAGGTGATTCTGCAGAATGTGCAAATTACTGTCCAATTCACCTGTCGCACACAGTGAAGATTTTTGAGAAAATCCTCGATCGACGATTGCGTGACATCGTCAGCATTAGTACCAACTAGTGCGGCTTCGCCAAGGGTGCTGGAACATCCGATGCAATTTTCACTGCCAGAATACTTATTGAAAAGCACCGAGAGAAACAGCAGCCACTGCATAATGACTTCCTTGATCTTGAAAAAACTTTCGACCATGCTCCACATCGTGTTATCTGGTATGCATGTCGCGAGCACGGTGTACCAGAAATGCTTATCAGTTGGATCAAGAGGCTGTACACACACCGCAAGTCTTGTTCGTGGCGCTGTCCACGCCTAGGATAGCTTTCCGATAAAAGTCGGTGCACACCAAGGCTCCGCACTGTTCCCATTGCTGTTTGTCCTCGTCATGAACACAATCTGACGGGACCTACAAAGAAGATGCAGATGATGTCGCCCTTGCTGATACCACCAGAAGAGGATTGCAGCGTCAAGTTGAAGATTGAAACAGCCGTCTTGCATAATACTGTCTTCGACTGAACAATAAAGAAAGCCGAATACCTGGAAAACATAACAAGAAACGGCTCAATCCTAGTTGATGGAGATACCTTAACAAAGTTCGTAAGCTTCAGGTATATAGGATCTCGCCTACAGACTGATGGTGGAATACGTGATAAAGTGCGGAGTAGGATAAAGACAGCATGGATGAGATGGAGGGAGGTCACAGGCGTGCTCTGTGACAGAAGGATGCCACTACATCTGAAGTCCAAAATATACCGCATGATAGTACACCCACTTAATTTACACGGTGTTGAATGTCGACCAGATGACAAATCTATGGAGCGACAATTACATACCATGAAAATACGTATGCTCATTTGGTCGATGGATATCTCACTTCTGCAACATATCAAGAACGACACCGTTCGCCAGCAGATGGGCATTGGGCATTGTACCCGTCAATGGAAAAGCACGGGATAATTGTCCCCAATGATACAGTCATGTCCTGCGTGCTGCACCTGGATCAGTTGTCAATTTATTACTCTCTTTTGAAATTACTGGGCAACATCCTCGTGGACGTCTAAACAGCACTGGCATGACACAGTAAATGCTGGTATGAAGACTATGAACTGAAGACCAGATGATGCCCAAGATCGTGAAAAAAATGACGAGCCAATATTAAAAAGCGGACCCTCCACCAGCGGGAAAACACTAGGGATACTAAATACTACTACTACTACTACTACTACTACTACTACTACTACTACTACTACTAATAATAATAATAATAATAATAATATCTACTATTGTGAGGTCCATTACGATAAGAATCAACAATCAATTACAAGGACTACACTACAATTTTTATTGTAAGCATTTACGTTGTTGGAGTACTTTCAACACTTTATGTTCGGTCTTCATCAGCAACCGACTCCCACGACATAAACACCATTGATGTCATCAGCACTATGTTAAACTAACGAATGTGAAATTCTCTACTGTTCAGGACATCAAGAAACGGTTTCAACGTGGTATTATCTTTCCTTCTTAGCAGTATTCCCCGTTAAATTTATTTCA
This sequence comes from Anabrus simplex, assembly GCF_040414725.1. Taxonomy (NCBI): domain Eukaryota; kingdom Metazoa; phylum Arthropoda; class Insecta; order Orthoptera; family Tettigoniidae; genus Anabrus; species Anabrus simplex. Next base: position 228,473,013 of record NC_090265.1, read on the forward strand.
GCTACCCTTTTCAGTGCTAGACACGATAATGTCATTGTAGCTTTAGTTTAACAATATTAGTTACTTTAAAATGCATACATGTTTTCAATTCGATACCAAAGATACAGTGGCAAACTCGCAAACTTGCTGTTCTTCACTTACTAAATTTCAAATTATCACCTTCGCCATTATATGCTCCCTTTACTCAACAGGTAAGTAATGGCAAATATGATTATAGCCAAAAGATTTGAAAATAGCAATACTCTGTTCTCACTATAGTTATTGACATTTGTAAATAGAAGCGTAAGAACGACAGAAATAAAACATGATGATACAAGCTCTATTCAACTAGCCCCAGAGACATGTTTGATAGATTTATTTATTATTTTTCTTTAGGTAATTTTTTATTCATTTACTTTTAGCCCTCTCCTCTCTCAGCATTGCTGAAAATCATTCCGTGTTGGTGTGACGTGAAACAGGTAGCATGATATAAAAATAGGGCTCTGTAATGTTGCGTATTCGTTAGTTTCTTACACATCGAAAGTCAATAGTAAAACTGAAATAGCAACACAAAGTTACGTATGATATATTGCTAATTTATTACGGCCATTTAAAACCTTATATTTGTCAACGTGAAAGAGCATTGTAGCCTTTCACTATTACCTGCAGATCGACAATTTGCCGTGAAATATGTGACCGAAAGAAAGGTTGGAAAATATCGAAAATGAAAATTGCTTTTCGCCCATTCTTTGGTTTAGCATGGTGTCGATATCTTGTGGCCGTTACCATCATTATGGTTAGAGAGGCACTATCGTATGATGCGATCATACGGTGACTTTACTATCATTGTGTATTGCAGTGAATTCGTTCTCATTAATCGTTAATAAATAGCTGAACGAATTGTGACGACTGTATCTTCCGGCTATGGGAGTTTGAGTCAAGGGATTTTAACAGTGTGTAGTCAATTCATGTGTTCGCACAACACGTTAAATTGCAAGAGGCAGGTTCCTTCACGCGACAGTGCCATCAATCCTCAACGGAAGGCCTGCCTTACGAGGAAGTTAGTATGATGTGAAAATGATAAACGATGATAACCCGTCTTCAGGGCTACCTAAGGTGAGGCTCGAAACCATAATATCCCGAATATAAGCTAAGTGACTTGTAACGCGTAGCCATCTCGCTTGGTGAACGTGCGCACACTGTTTCAATTCCTTTTTTTTAAGCTTAACTGGTTTCTTAAAGTGGAGACTATCTGACAGTCAAGCTATATTAAAATCAATCAATCAATCAATCAATCAATCAATCAATCAATCAATCAATCAATCAATCAATCAATCAATCAATCAATCAATCAATCAATCAATCAATCAATCAATCAATCAATCAATCAATCAATCAATCAATCAATCAATCAATCAATCAATCAATCAATCAATCAATCAATCAATCAATCAATCAATCAATCAATCAATCAATCAATCAATCAATCAATCAATCAATCAATCAATCAATCAATCAATCAATCAATCAATCAATCAATCAATCAATCAATCAATCAATCAATCAATCAATCAATCAATCAATCAATCAATCAATCAATCAATCAATCAATCAATCACTTCTGATCTGCATTTAGGGCAGTCGCCCAGGTGGCAGATTCCCTATCTGTTGTTTTCTTAGCCTTTTCTTAAATGATCACAAAGAAATTGGAAAATTATTGAACATTTACCTTGGTAAGTTATTCCAATCCCTAACTCCCCTTCCTATAAACGAATATTTGCCCCAATTTGTCCTCTTGAAATCCAACTTTATCTTCATATTGTGGTCTTTCCTACTTTTAAAGACACCACTCAAACTTATTCGTCTACTGATGTCCTTCCACGCCATCTCTCCTCTGACAGCTCGGAACATACCATTTAATCGAGCAGCTCGTCTCCTTTCTCCCAAATCTTCCCAGCTCAAACTTTTCAACATTTTTGTAACGCTACTCTTTTGTCGGAAATCACCCAGAACAAATCGAGCTGCTTTTCTTTGGATTTTTTCCATTCCTTGAATCAAGTAATCCTGGTGAAGGTCCCATACACTGGAGCTATACTCTAGTTGGGGTCTTACCAGAGACTTATATGCCCTCTCCTTTACATCCTTACTACAACCCCTAAACACCCTCATAACCATGTGCAGAGATCTGTACCCTTTATTAACAATCATATTTATGTGATTACCCCAATGAAGATCTTTTCTTATATTAACACCTAGGTACTTACAATGATCCCCAAAAGGAACTTCCCCATCAACGCAGTAATTGAAACTGAGAGGACTTTTCCTATTTATGAAACTCACAACCTGACTTTTAACCCCGTTTATCATCATACCATTGTCCACCATCCATCTCACAACACTATCGAGGTCACCCTGCAGCCGCTCACAATTTTGTAACTTATTTATTACTCTGTACAGAATAACATCAACTGCAAACAGCCTTATCTCTGATTCCATTTCTTTACACATATCATTGATATATATAAGAAAACATAAAGGTCCAATAATACTGCCTTGAGGAATTCCCCTCTTAATTATTAAAGGGTCAGATAAAGTTTCGCCTACTCCAATTTCTCTGAGTTGTATTTTCTAGAAATATAGCCACCCATTGTCACTCTTTTTTCTAATCCTATTGCCCTCATTTTTGCCACTAGTCTTCCATGATATACCCTATCAAATGCCTTAGATAGGTCAATCGCAGTACAGTCCATTTGGCCTCCTGAATCCAGGATATCTGCTATATCTTGCTGAAATCCTACAAGCTGAGCTTCAGTCGAATAACCTTTCCTGAACCCAAACTGCCTTCTGTCAAACCAGTTATTAATTTCGCAAACATGTCTAATATAATCAGAAAGAATGCTTTCCCAATGCTTACATACATGTCAAACTGACTGGGCTGTAAGTTTCAGCTTTATGTCTATCACCCTTTCCTTTATAAACACGGGCTACTATAGCAACTGTCCATTCATTTGGTATAGCTCTTTCAACCAAACAATAATCAAATATGTATTTCAGACATGGTACTATATCCCAACCCATTGCCTTTAGTATATCCCCAGAAATCTTATCAATTCCAGCTGCTTTTCTAGTTTTCAACTTTTGTATCTTACTGTAAATGTCATTGTTATCATAGGTAAATTTTAATACTTCTTTAGTGTTACTCACATCCCCTATCTGGACATTATCCTTGTAACCAACAATACATACTTCTGACTGAATACTTCTGCCTTTTGAAGATCCTCGCATACACACTTCCCTTGTTCATTAATGATTCCTGGAATATCCTTCTTTGAACCTGTTTCTGCCTTCAAGTACCTATACATACACTTCCATTTATCACTACATTTTGTATGACCACCAATTATGCTTGCCATCATGTTATCCTTAGCCGACTTCTTTGCTAGATTCAATTTCCTAGTAAGTTCCTTCAATTTCTCTGCTTGCCATCATGTTATCCTTAGCCGACTTCTTTGTGCACCGTTTGGTTTTTTAATGTTCCCGCGGTGAATCCTCTATTGCGCCGCGTTGGAGCATTAATTAAATATACACCTGTTTAAACATTGCTCCGGCTACGAAATTCACAACATAGGGTCAAGAATCATACCTAGATTCTGTATTATATCATTTATGGATAATTTACATGAAAATGGGGATATCATGTATGAACACGAGCAATAACAATAAGGTGCATATTCATTTCTCAGGGTAAATTACTTCCATTATATTCCCATATACTCTAGATAAGTCGTAGGTTCCGTTGAAGAGTAGCTATATGTTCAATCAGTCATTCAGTTCCCTTATATTTAGGTAATTGCCTGATCAACGCTTAGTATTCGGCATAAACAAATTCAAATGATCCATATATTATCTTATTACTACGTATTATAAGTTACTTTAAGAATGGAAACGCAATAGTAATAATATATCTAGTTTATTAGCATGCTAATATATTATAAAGTGGAATATCAATGCATCTATCGGCAATAAAGAAAAGAAAGTCGTACGAAATCACAAAAATCATTCTTAAATTCTTGACTTCTGAGATAAACACAGTTGAAAATCTTTAAATTTCCATTATATTTGTTTACATTTACGTTAACCTTCAATAATACTTCATATTTTTAGTATTTAAGTTGATTTATGGGGAAAGGTAGGGACTAAAACTTTATTCATCAAGGGGGAGTGGAATATCTTCCTGTTATTATTGTTTGGGACTGTCTTTGTGGCATCATTCGGGTTTTCATCTTTCCTTTTGGTCTATTTGTCTGAATTTATTTGGATACTTGTTTGGATTCTCACTTCTGACTCATCACGTCACGAGATAAGTATTACGTTGTTTAAATCTGGGTTCAAAAACACCAATACAGTTATTAACATTCCAATCATAGCTAAAATTGAGTAAATTAAACTGTACACCATCATATGTACATAATAAACCAAATATCCTTACTACAGAGTGCCATAGATATAATAGTAAATCAGTCTAACCTGCGAAAATCGTGCCACGAATTTCTAATCATATGCCAATGTATTTACTTATATTCTCAAATATCTCTTCGCTGTGCCAAGATTTTGTCAAAGAAAACCGTTCTTCATATTAGCGTTGACGCGCTGCACTTCAAATATATATATATATGCGAGACTCCATTTTATTCTCGTATATTTATATTACGTAACGTATAATAAACAAGTAACCTATCAATACCTTCAGCTTGAAAGTCACTACGAAACATATTATGTTTGGCTCAAGTCATACACTCAACTTAACATGGCCTGAATCCTTCACTTGCAGTGCTAATTCTAATATAAATATTATATGTAACACATGGATTGGCAATTCAATCAGCTATCCCTTACTCATACGACGAACAGAAAACGTATCTCCTCATACTAACAACATCTTGCCATACTATTATTCCATTTCCTTTATATACCTCCATATTTAAAAAACATATTCATTTAACTCCATTTAAATAACCTCTGTGTTACGGTAGAAATACTTAATAGCCTGAATATTCTTTCACACACTGCAACTCCGTAATATTTCAACATTTCCTTACAATATAATTATCGAACTGGCCATGTCTGCAACTCATATTGACCTCAAATATTAGGTTACGCCTCGTATCTCGCATGCATTTTCTGTAACCACAACTGGTTTAACGTTTCACGGTCTGCTCGTATAGATTAGCACTACACACGCATATGTGCTCAATCTGATCTTGTTTCCATTAACCTAAAATTATCTCATAAGCACCATAGTTATACTGCAGAAAATGGCACATATCATCGGTTAATAATTGGCATTTATACTCTAGTATCCGTTCATTGGCACTAAATCTCTTACTTTTAGCACTCCTGCACTCATACGAAATATTTTTCATCAACTAATTTCAAATTCAATACGATGCAACTCATAATACTTATCTCGTAACGGGATTTCGCTGCTGGATTTCTCCTGGTCTAGGGCATCTTGGAACAGGCAGCCCTTGCAGTCCAAAGATTACGTCATCTGCGGCTCCGGCTGGGAATCTTGGCTTGAGCTATTTTCATCTTGAGCGATCAATCCATCTGTTTAGGCCGACTCCATCTTGTCACCAGTTCTCATGAAATGACAAAACAACAAATACATAGCAGAATGCATATTTCACTGGTGAATAGTAGGTTATTCAATACGTATTAATTGCCTCGTGACTCTCGTATTGGTCGTAAATATCTTTCTTAATTTGATAATTTCTTTAACTCGGCCTACTTTTCGTTAATTCTTTAGCCTAAACAGATATTGTTTCCCACTTGGAAACAATAAATTATGTCTTCCTTCGCATAAATTGGTCGCTATAATATTGATTTCGGCAATATTCGACTCGGCTGTAGTCTCTTTTTGCTACTGAATTTGGCTGTTGCAATAATAAATATTCTTCTTCAAATCTTCGTTTTTCCTGCCAATATCTGCAGTTAAAGTCTTCAACGATGTCTGTATATTATTACTTTAATATTTAATGTTGCGCTAATCTTTTTCTTCTCCTTCAGTAGGTTGTGCTGATCCTCTTCAACTCGTAACTTTTTTCAAGGTAGTCAAGAATCGGTTCCATTCAAATTTTTTTATGGTCCATCATTATTTAATCTTGAGACTCTTTTCTTTGCGACCGGTCGATATCGATTTACTATATCTCTACTCTGTGCATTTGCACATTGCCTGAAGCTATTGTACGCCATATTTGTCCACTGTTTCCATGACATTTACGGCCGCTAATGTAACGTAATGGTACATTTGCTAGATTCAATTTCCTAGTAAGTTCCTTCAATTTCTCCTTACTTCCATAACCATTTCTAACTCTATTTCTTTCCAGTCTGCACCTTCTTCTTAGTCTCTTTACTTCTCTGTTATAATATAGTGGAGCCTTACCATTCCTTACCACCTTTAAAGGAACAAACCTATTTTCACATTCCTCAACAATTGCTTTGAACCCATCCCAGAGCCTGTTTACATTTTTATTTTCCATTTTCCAGCGATCATAATTACTTTGTAAAAACTCCCTCATGCCTGTTTTATCAGCCATAAAATACTGCCTAATAGTCCTAATTTTAATACCTTCCTTTCTTTCACATTTATTTTCAACTACGACAAAAACAACTTCGTGATCACTTATACCATCTATTACTTCGGTTTCTCTATTGAGCTCATCTGTTTTCATCAGAACCACATCCAAAATATTCTTCTCTCTAGTTGGTTCCATCACTTTCTGAATCAGGTGCCCTTCACATATTAACTTACTTGCCATTTGTTGGTCATGCTTCCTGTCGTTCGCATTACCTTCCCAATTGACATTTGGTAAATTGAGATCACCTGCTACTATCACATTCCTTTCCATATCATTTCCAACATAGCTGATTATCTTATCAAATAATTCTGAATCAGCGTCAGCGCTACCCTTTCCCGGTCTGTACACTCCAAAGACATCAAGTTGCCTATTATCTTTAGAGAAGAGCCTTACATTCAGAATTTCATGTTTTCCATCCTTAACTTTTTCGTAGCTTAGAAATTCTTCTTTCACCAAAATGAATACTCCCCCTCCTACCATTCCTATCCTATCTCTACGATACACACTCCAGTTCCATGAGAATATCTCTGCATCCATTATATCATTTCTCAGCCATGATACAACTCCCATTACAATGTCTGGTAAGTATATATCTATTAAATTAATTCGATTCCTTTGTTTACAATGCTTCTACAGTTGAGCACTAACATTTTTGTCATCCCTACTTTTTTCAGTTCCCTGTTCGCTTAACACCGCTCCCTAGGCCACCCCGTTTCCATGAATGTACCTGCCTATAATCCTTCCAAACAAGTTTCCTAACTTATTTGTACCACTGCGGTTTAAGTGAAGGCCATCCGGGCGCAGATCCCTGTCTTCTAACCACGCTTTAGGATCTATAAATCTCACTCTCAATTTCCCACATACCCACTCCATGTCTCATTTAAATCCCCAATCACCTTCCAGTCAGTATCCCTCCTACAGAGTATTCCACTGATAATAATCTCCGCTTCCATAAACTTCATCCGTGCTGCATTTACCAGATCCCACACATCCCCAACTATGTTGGTACTTATACCTGCATTCCTTACGTTTTTAGTACCAACGTGAAACACTACCACCTCCTCCTTTCCCTCTTCCTTCTCTTCTACTTTCCTCAACATCTGTCTCAACCCAATACCTGGATAACACTCTACCCGGGTTCCCTTTCCTCCACACACTTTCCCCACATGTCGAACGATGGAATCCCCCATGATCAGAGCCTCAACCCTACCCACCTCATTTGATCCCCTCCCCTCCAGGGGGCCCTATCTTCTCTCCCTGCTGCAGAAGCTATTTCCTCCTCACTTTTCTCCCTCCCATGATCCTGTTCCACCTGTCTTTTCCTTTCCATTACACTACATTTCCCTTTCCTACATTTTCCCTTCCTCCTACTTCCACACATCTCAGCAACAGTTCCCTATTCCTCATCTTCTCTCGGTTGTTCTACCTGCAGTGACTCGTACCGATTTCTAACAGATACCTGTCCTGAATTCTGATCCTGAACAGAGCCCTTAGCCTGCAATCTCCTTCCCCTTAAAACATTAGACCATCTGTTTTCTACAATTCCCCCCATTTCCTTCCCATCCCTCCTTTACACCTACTGTATCCTGTACATTATTTGAGGGTGGCCTACTTTCCTTCCTGTCCTCTGAGAGAATCCTAATTATCTCCCTCAAACTCTCCAACTCCTCCCTCATACTCCTTAATGCCTGGCCACATCCACAGTTCCCACAGTTGCACTTCTTAGCTATTATTTACGGAATAATGGGAAGAAAAGCTAAATTAAAATAACTTATTCTGTGTAAATAAAAATGAAAGGAAAGAAATATTTTCTAGGATAGTTCCCACAAAAATCACACAACAACAATGTAATTTATATAAGCTGCTACTATTACACTACAATACTACCGGTACTTAGTTGTACGAATTTTTGTCTACAACACCCTAAGAGAATGGAAATTGCTGTTAATTACTGAAAACCGAAAGAGATATACAAGAATTAGGTCTACACAATTCTAAACTGCAGTTAAGTCTGCGCTAATTACTGAAACAGAATTCTAGTGAGAGAGTTAATACATATACCGCTGATACTATACTACACAAATATCTCACAGTAATAGAATAAACGCACTAATTTATAATAAAATACCTACTGTAATACACTACAATGATTTTAAACTACGTTCAGACGTAACCTAATTATAATACAACAGGTTATTACTAAGCACAATCTGAAATGGAAATTACAATTAAAGTTTGAAATTCGCAAGACTACTCAAAATAATAGAATAAGCGCTCTAAATACTAATAAGTCACTACAATACACTACAACAGTGTTAAAACTACGTTCAGACGTATCCTAATTACAATAGGTTATTAATAAGCACAAATAGAAATGAAAATTGCAATTAGGCCTTAAGTTTGAAATTCGCAAGGACTACCGTACTCAAGGATTACCAACAAAGTTAAACGTGTAGACAGAAGATTATTTCTTTAGGGTATAACTTTATCCTACTATGCTCTAATAGAAATGAAACCTTGCGTTTGGTTAAATGCTTATGTATCGAGAGGATTGCCGTACACAAAGAAAAACACGAATATAACAGGCAAGATACTATTTAATATACCTTATCTTCACTACAATTCTCAACTGAAACGTGGTTATGTGATTATTACAGCTGGTGGATAATTATTATTATTATTATTATTTTTCTTACGGAGAATAAAAGTGTCCTTAATTAGGCCTACTGAAAAAATACGAGGTTGTCTACAATAATTTCTCAATAATATTTCTGTCAAAACTACTCCTACTACTCCAGGGACTTGAATTGCAATTATTGGAATATATGAACTTTATTATTATCTAACCGCTCATAAATATTGAAAGATCGAGGGAGCGCAATATAAATTACGGATACTTTCACTACCTACTCAGAACTACAAATGATTGGAATACAAGATCAGCTGATTTTTATTTATATTTACTTGATACACTACACCCTTTGTTCACGGCTGTAGCGAACAATGCAATATTTGAATATGAAGAGCGACAATAATCAATAACAATACAACGACTGTTAACTATTACCGTGTAATCTCTTTAACTTCTTTTTAAATGGAAGTTTACAGGCGTATCGTGTTTTTTAATGTAGTAAATTATTACCTTCGCGATAGTTTGAACGGATATCTATACGAAATACCGGAGAAGTTGCGGCAGAAGTTACGGTACTATTCCTTGTGATAATCTGCCTTTGTAAGTATTATACCAACGAACCTACAGATATTTACAAATATTTTAAAAGTTAATATTATTACCTAAAGTATTTCCTAAACCTAAATTCGAAACAAGGTACACCTAGCTAGCCTACTTAACCTAGAAAACGTAATTTACTGAAGACCAACTGAATTACTTGTTATAATTTAAATAAATACCACTACTCAAATTTCTACCAACAAGCACTAAACACTACTATAAAAACAGCACTAAATGAATCAGAAATACACAAAATTAAGCTATTTCAATAGGTTTTAACTACTTTATCACTACAATAATGCAAGAACTCTCTCAGCAGCCAACCGTTCTCAAGCGCATTCAACAATGCAACATATATCCGTTTTACAGTATCTTCACATGGAAATGACTTGCCGATCATTTTGTATATAATGGATATTTCAATGAAAATGAAAATAGAAAGGGGAATCAGAGACAATAGATTAGACATCAATCTTGAGAATCATAAATTATGACGAGGTCTTTGTATCTACCAGCATATTTGTTTACCTGCTTTCACCTACATTCTTTCTTTATGGAATGGTGAGCCTTACTTAGCTTTGTTGGATTCTGGTGCCTCTACTTCCTTAATTATTCTTTAATTCTTTCAACAACTACTTAAATTGCACCCCCAACTTGAGCTGCATTTTCTGCCCTCCAGTGTAATTCATTAGATCACATATCTCATATATCTCCATATCTCATTACCATTCTTCCCTACTGAGGGAAACTTAGGGACTGCAAGGACCAATGCTCCTATCGCCTCGCTTTACTTTCGGCTGCAGATGCGTAAGTGTACACGTTAGTATGTCTCGTCTTGTGAGCCCTGCCAGAAAGCAAAACCTTCTTATTTAAAGTCATCTGGTTTGCACTCTGCTCTCCCCGCTAATTACCCTGCTCAACCTTTTTTAATTGATCTTGTAAGCCCCATTGTTCTTTCAACTAAGGAGTATACCCATATTCTTACCTTATTAGAAGGCTTCTATAAATTCTTGGTCCTCCGTACCTTAGGAAAGATTCTTCTGATGTTATTATCAATTCACTTTTTAATCAAATTTTCCCTCTTACCGGTTTACCCACTAACTTAGTGTCTTATACAGTAATGTGTCAATATTTACTTCTAAAGCCTTTTTCAATATGTTTTGAATTAGTCATTAAAGGAATCGCTACTTCTGCTAATAATGTTCAAAGGTGTCACCGTAACCTTAACATTGATTTGTCGATTTTTCATCATTCGTATCATAAGGCATGGGATTCAAAACTCTCTGCATTAGCCTCGGCTTTCAACTCTAGCCTTAACTTTTTCACCCACCAGACTCCTGCCAAACTTTTTCTCGGACGATGGTCTTTAAATTTAAATTGGGATCTTCAAAATCTCTTGCAATCCTATAATACTCTGTCCATCGAATCTCTCTGGACTGATACTCTTTCTAACTTGATGAAAACTCAAACTATTCACAAGAAAGCCAACTATTCTCGTCACAAATCATCTACATTTAAAGTTGGTGATTTGGTATTACTGACTAATCACCCTCAGTTATGCCGTTGACCAATTCTCTGCTGAACTGCATCTCATTGGCTAGGCCCCTTTCGTATTATCGCATTGTCTACACCCATTAACGCCTTATTGCAATCTCCTTCTAACCCCTTAGATTTAAAAAGAGTTCACATTGGGCAAATAAAAATTCGCTGCGAAAAATGTTTCCTCGCGACTCCTTTCTTGTGTATATCATGCCCCCTTCTTGTAAGTTCTATTTTTACATACTTTTATCTTCCTCCTTTCTGATCTTTCCGTCCTTTCCTTTATGGTATACTGAAGGGTATCATTCGCCTAGGTTTTCTTACTGGAGTCTGGTTATATATTTTGCTTCCAGTTATTTGGTTACAGCCTTTTCATTTGCGTTTTGCGTATATTTATTTATTTTTCTCTCCCATTTTGCTTTACTCTCTCTGCTGCCCCTCCACTACACCAGTTTGAGGTAAACTCTCCCATCTTTTGCCTAAGTTTGTGTAATGGGATTTTCTGTTGGTTTTTGAGGATTCTTCATCATCTTTTTTTCCTAGCCCCAAACAAACAATACTAATTTTACTTGTAATACTGTATATACATATATATATATATTAACTTAAATGGTTTTAGTGTCACATTTTAATCTGTAAACCAATCTATTGTACTACTCACCCTTTTTGTTGGATCGGTTCATTCCCCCTTTCTCCTAGCCCATCGCCCCCTTTTTTCTGCTGTTTTCTATTGCCGTTCTGTTTTTTCGTTGTAGCGTTTGATTCTCGCTCTGGTCTCTCCGGCGTGATGGCGCTTCTCGTCGGACCTTGATGACGCCTTCATCACTTCTGCCGTGGCAGCTCACCCTTTTCCATCCTTCGGATTCCTCGGAGCGAGGGAAGCTCCTTGCATCTAGCAGCGTACTTGTTTACCTGCTTTCGCTATTCATCTTGCTGCCGCCGCTTCTGCCCGTCGCATACGGCTGCTTTGCCTGTCGCCACTCAGCTGTCTGCTACGTCACATGTTTGCGTCATTATGACGCTTTACGCTCGAACTTTCACTACCTCGTCATATTATCTGGTACTTTCCATCGGTTGTGCTATATATTTAGGCCCTCGTCCCATAAACTTTAGTCTACTTTCGACCGTGGTGTGTGAGAGCCTTTTATTCTCTTGCATGTGTACTTATCACCATGCCTACTTGCATCAGCTGGACTTCTACGGCAGGCTGGGTGATAATATGTTTTAGACTAAACCGGATCTTTGTTTCTCAAGCCCCTCAGGCTCCTAAACGGGTTAGATCTCATGGCTTTGATACTGTGCTTTGGATTATACGCCGGTGCTATTTTACTTCTTCTCTAGCCATGAACTAGACGTTATGAACAGTGCCAATACTGGACGCAAATTAAGAAACTTGCTCTACCTCTGGAAACTGCTTCATTTTCAACGACGAGTGTCCTGTGTTTTGGCATGAAATTTTTTTAATGTGTGGGGAGCTGTAATAAATCTTGCTAAACGATCCTCTCCCGTCCTACCTTTACACCCCCTCTCCATTCTTTTTACTCTCTTCAATGCTAACCTTTATATTATTAGTCTCTAGTTGCACGTTGGTCCTACTGGAATTCTCTGTTGCTAATGACTGTTATTATCCATGTTGTTGATGTGGTATATAACGTATCTTCGTAATTGTGGCTAGTATCACAGTTCGAACTAACTTAGATATCTTTCGTTCGTTAGTTTGAATATTATACCTCTTTGGCGCTTTAAATTGTTTCCAAATACATGCAAATTTATACTTGTTATTTTACTTATTACGTTTCGCTATTCGTTGCCCTTTTCTATGGGTTCCCATTTGCCGTCCCGATTTTGCCCTAATATATTATTATTATTACTATTATTATTATTACTATTATTATTATTATTATTATTATTACTATTATTATTATTATTATTAGATTATCGTGACGCCGAGTATTTATTTGTGTACTGCGGTCTCTTGTCCCGTTCTCTAGCTGCGGTTTCGCCTTGTTCGACCTTGCGTTAGTCTTTCTTGGTTCGACTTGAGTCTGCCTTATATTGTCCGAATCCAGTTATCTTTGTCACTTCTGCTGTTCCTGTCTTCTTTGTATTTATTTCTTCTCATAACACCAGGACTACGCTTGAGAAGGGAAGGGAAAGGAACAGGAGGGGGAACAACAAATGTAGAAACAGAAAATCATACATCAGTAAAGCAAATCATAGCGCAGACGCACTTCAAGTGTCTGTAAGCGTCTTTTGAGTCTGAGAAAGTAATTCGAAGTTTCTTTTGATACATTTTTAATGAATGAAAAACGTCTGTGAGATCCTCCCCGCCTGAGACCGGGCCAAGCCCATACAACTCACTTCTCACAGATTTATCCCTGTCCATTAGATATATAATATACACATGTGCGTGGCACAGAATATAGTACTAACACTTCACACAGTAGCTGTCTATATAACTCGTAGCTTGGCTCGTAGGAGTGAGTTGACGAGGTCAGTTACTCAACCAGTTTTCCAGCACGTGACACACGCACAGAACGCCAGGTGTGCCGACCGCCGATACAAGTTCATAGAATGTAAACATGGTGGGCAGCACATTCCGCACAGAGGAGACTGAAGTCTCCAACAGCTAGGCAGCAGACAAGATCGTAGAGGTGACAAGCAGTGTCTCAGGACAGCACACAGCATATCCTCGATGAGACAGCGGGTTACAGGAATGTTCCAACATCACTTAGCACAGCACCAAACACCGAAGAGGCAGACTGCAAACTTCTTCTAGCGGATCAACGGCCATCTCGAACCATTAGGATCGGATTTCAGGATTCTCCAAAGTCTTGTCAACACCATGATTACTCCCAGAGGAATTCCTGCGACATAAATCGAACACAGCAGAAAGGCGGCACAAAAATGAGGTCAAAGGATTGGGGAACAAGGAATACTTCTCAAATGTAGTTAACTAGTCAAAGACATGACATTACACACACGCAGTACATATACTTAATCTAGTATGAGGCCTCAAAACAAAGAACTGACATGTCAAACAGAGAAGAAATACATACATACAGAACTTACAACAGTAATTAACTTGGAAATAACCTTTACAATAGCCAAAATGTGACCTGACAAATTATAGCTCCAGATATACATTTAGGGAAATAGAATAATTCATATCCCATTATTGACCTGACATACAGTGAGCGGTCCAAACATTTAGCATCTCGGTCATCAGTTTCTGAATATGTTATAATACTAAAAGGCACAACACCTCATAACTTTAGACATTACCAAGAGACCAATAGTATATTACCGAAACTTGGCGAGAACAGCAGTTACCAAAACATTCTCTTAATAAAACATCAAGTGGATTTTACCTCATAAAGATGTGCACGGGTCAATTTTCCGTTTGAATTATCCCGAATCAAAAGAGTGACAGGTGTCAAATACTTCACAATTTCCCACGGACCACAATATCGAGGAGCTAGTTTAGCAGCCTGACGATTGGCCTTAGAACTCACAGGATAATTCCTAATGAAGACGGAATATCCAACCTTGAAATTACCAGCTTTGCGACCCTTAATATAATAACGCTCCACACGAGTGTGAGAAGCAAGAAGATTACGACGGGCTTTAGTCCAAGTTTCACAGATGGAGGAGGGTTCAATAACCTCCGGCAAAAGATTAATTGACCAGAGATTGGTTAATTGAGAATTAGGAAAGAACGCAAACATGAGTTTGATAGGAGTTTGGCCATATGATTCATGCTTAGTTGAGTTGAAAGCCAAGTACAACCATTCCAAATTAGATCCCCAACGAGAGTGATCATTTGCGTGATAGGCAATCAAGGCTGATCTCAAGTTGGGGTTAAAACGTTCCGCATACGAAGAATTTGGATAGTGGGGAGAAGTAGTAATATGGGTTATTTATAACCCAAAGCAGAACTTCTTAAATGCATGCGAAGTGAACACTGAAACATTGTCCGACACTAGATACTGGCAAGGACCAAACGTTCCAAAGATCTGTTTCAAACATAAGACAGTTCTTTTGGTTGTGGCATCACGCGTGAGAAATAACCAAACGAAACGGGAAAATGCATCAACACAAACTAGTACATATCTACGGCCTGACCAGGAACACGGAAAAGGTCCTAATTTGTCCACAAACAGTTTCTCCATAGGGCGATTAGCTTGTTCAGAGGCAAGTAAACCTAATCGGGTGTTCTGAGCTGGCTTACGTGAGGAACAGACAGTACATAGTGCGATTAGCTTGTTCAGAGGCAAGTAAACCTAATCGGGTATTCTGAGCTGGCTTACTTAAGGAACAGACACTACAAGATCGAATGATACGAATATCTCCATTAATACCCTTCCATATAAAATGACTTCTAATCTTTGCTCGAGTTTTGAAGATCCCAAAATGACCACCCAAAGAGGAAACGTGGAAATATTTGAAAATCATAGGGACCATGACAGATAGAAGAACGAATTTCGATTTACGATCAGAACGAGAAACACAAAGCAGAACACCATCCTTGATGACGTATGGCTTGACTTCTTCTCCTTCAGAAATTATTCTGATAATGACAGCGAGAGTTTCATCTTTTCTTTGATGCTCGCGCAATCCCTGAAACAATTCTGGAATTTATAGAAGAACAGAATTAGCAATCCCAACCGTTTCTTCTTCTACCAGATCATCAGCACCAGGGTAAAACATAACGACTCAAAGCGTTAGCAGCCACATACTCCGAGCCCTTAATATGCTTCACAGAGAAATTAAATGCGGAAATACGGACGGCCCAGGGAGCGACTCTACCAGTCGAACAAGGTTTCTGTAAAACCCAAGAGATAGCCTGATTGTCGGTCTCAAGGTCGAAATCAGTGTGCTCAATGTAAAAAGGGAACTTTTCCAAAGCGAACAAGACAGCAAGCGCTTCGAGCTCTTGCACAGAGAATTTTAATTCCGCACAGGTTAACATTCTGGACTCATAAGCAATCGGATGGCGCCCAAGCTCAGTGTCTTGGAGAAGAACCCCAGCAATAGCGCTACCAGAAGCATCCGTCTGAACAATTAATCGCTTGGAGAAATCCGGAATAGTTAAAACAGGAGGGTTGGCAATAGCAGATTTTAAATTCTTAAAAGCAACTTCCTGTTCAGATCCCCAAATAAACTTGACTCTTTTCTTCCGGAGATAGTTCAATGGAATAGACCTCTGAGCAAAATCGGGCACGAACTTTCTAAATAAATTACACATTCCAATGAAACAGGTAACAGCTTACGAGGCGGAGGGAACTCACTTATAGATTTGGTACGATCAGGTTCAATAATTCACTAGATAACACAATGTGTACCAAGAAAGAAATTTATGGTCTGACGAACGAGACCTTGGTAGGTTTGACAGTTAAACTTGCCTTCTCTAGGCGGCTAAAAACTTCCCGAAGGGGATTGACATGTTGATCAAAATCCTCACTGAATATATTCAGATCGTCCAAATAATTGATGACGAACTTGAATTTGATGTTAGAAAGAACTGTGTCTAACAAACGAGTTAAAACAGAAGCAGCCGTGGCCAAACTGAAAGGAATTATCTTGAATTCGAAAAGGTTCTAATCTGTAGCAAAAGCTGTTAAATGTTTAGATTCCTCTGCCAGGGGATTTGAAAATATGCCTGATTCAGGTCTAAGGAAATGAAGACATCGGCCTTACTCAACCAAGCAAAACAAAACTGTAAATCAGGCAATGTGACAGAATCAATAGCAATATTGCTGTTCAGTCCCCTATAGTCAGTAAGAGGCCGAAATCCACCTTATAGCTTAGGAACCAGAAATACCGGTGACGAGTAGGCTGATGTAGACCTCCAAATGATACCTTGATCTAACATAGCTTGGATTTGCTCCTTGAGGACTTTCATTTTGGGCGGTGCTAAACGATACGGCGGTAATTTAACCGGGGTGTGATTGGTATGTTCGATCTTGTACTCGAGGACGTTTGTTTGCCCAAGTTTATCCGTAAGGGCATTGGGAAATTCCTTACAGAAGCTCTGAATACACACTGCTTTCTCAGACGTCAGATGAGACACATCAGGTAGGGCAACATCAACAGACGACAACATTGTCTCATTCGACTTTACCTTTCCATTCGAAGGATATTGATGAAACACAGAGATCAATATCTAGGGCTGAAACTGAAAATGAATAGATCCTGCAGACAAATTAAGAACGAGGCCAGAATGTGCAATGAAATCGGCCCGCAGTATGACTGCACAGGATAACTCGTTGACAACCACGAAGCTGAATTTCCAAGAAAAGGAAGCTATTCGTACATAAACTCTCAATCTGCCAAGAATATCTAGCTTACTGCCATTCGCAGTCACATACGTAGAAGACACAGGTTTTAGTCTATTGAACTTATTAGAGCCCTTCAGCAATTCATGAAGTTCCTTATCAATTAAGGACACTACGCTCCCTGAATCAACTAGGGCATACATGGGTACCTTGTTTAATTTAACATTCAAATAGGGCAGTTGAAGTTGATGAATGGCCTTTACTCGAGTCTAATCTCGCAAATTACTAGGAGACTCAAAGAAACGGAATTCATACAAATTGGAAAGATCAGAACAACCTTCAGTTTCTGGAATGAAAATCGGCGGATGCACGTCGAGTGCGTCAGGCACTCCTTCTGCCATTCTGTTACATGATAGCTTTCCTAGTCAACTCCTGTTGCTGGGATCACTGCTAGATGATTGGGTACGATTTCGTTGAAGTACAGGACAGTTAGGACGTAAATGAATGTGTGTCAGACCCACACTCGTAACACTTCCGTTCTACGGGCTGAGAACTGGAGTTACCACTGCTAGGTTTAGAAAACTGTCGTCGAGGACAAGCATTTCGTAGACGATCTGCCGATTTACACAGAAAACAACGTCGTGTTTTGTCTACAGAAGGCAAACAGGGACAGAAGCGCTACTAGATGACTGTTTATCAATATAACGGAGTGAGTCCGCATACTGCACTTTTTCTGCAGCAACACAAGCGTTTTCTAGCTCAAGGAAAGAAGTAGGCCTTGATCTAAATGACAAGTAAGTCCTATACTTGGGCATCAGACCTCCAACAATAGAACTCACAATCTCACCTTCCGAAAATTTCAAGCGGAAAACTCTCGGAAACATTTTAATGTCCCTAACATACTCTGAGAGTGATTCATTACTTCGTTGTACTCGAAAGAAATGTCTCTGCACTAGAGATGATAGTGCTCTGGGATGAATACATTCACGTAATAGTTTCGCATGGAAATCCCCAAGAGAATCACGTTCAGACATAGCCACAGCTATGCGACTGGCTAAGTTTCCAGAAACATGCGGATAAATGATTTAAAAAATCAGATCATATTTGACACCATATAGAGCACTGTGCTCGAGAAATTCAATTAGTGGGCACGTGAACTCAATAACTTGTTTGATAGAGTCTATAGAACAAGACTTCATCCCTTTAATAAGTAATTGCAGCGGATGTGGTAGCTTTGTGAAATTAACGACTGAAGAAATATTCTCTGTCGCACATGAATCATCGCCGGGTGAAACGGAGTGAACAGGCGGTGGTTGTGAAATCCCCTGTTCAGTAAATTCAGCAGGCTTATTTTCAACAGAAACAGAAAACAGACTATCTCCCATCCTCAAAAGCGACTCAATTTTACCTGACACAAAACTAATAAGGTTTTCACATCATCACCGATACTATCACCAAATAATACTTGGAGATCAGACACACGGTTCCTGTAATGAAGCAGGTAAGCTTTAATACGACGAATCTGCTTTCTTGTGCCATCACATTGACCTTGACTAAACTCGTCCAACGTGGACTCTATTTGAGTCAGAGAAACCCCGATACGACCTAACGCACTTTCGATAACAATGGAAGGTTGACAGCTCGATAAACTAACAGGGTTAATTAACGAGGAACGAAGTAATCTAATGTTATCGTCTAATGTGCCTAATACACATTTCATATCCCAGCTCCTCGGTTCGTAGCAATTCGAGACCGAAACAGTCGCGTATCTTATCGTCATTAAAAGGTCCAATAGACCCTTATGCATCTTTACTAGGATCAGTCATATTTGCCCCTTTAAACACGAAAGAATAATAGAGAAGATTGAATTTACTGATGGAACCACGCAATAACGCCACCACCTGAGAAGGGACTAGCATAAGGGCCGAGGAAATAGGAACAAACCCTGAGGGGAAGCGAGGGGGACCGAGGTTAGGGAGTTTTCCATCCGTAATTTCATCGGTCATTTATCCAAAGGTAACAAAATATTTACAATATCATAACCGAAGAATCCTTTCAATAGTAAACTTATACACTTCTATTGGCCTCGTACATTTAACAGAAAGCAGAAGACCTGTTACCCATAGATAATACAAAAGAAATACAAGTATTACTAGAATGTAACATTAAAGAAATACATATTACGAAAATGAAACGGCCTTCAACTGGCCATGGGCCCCTGGGCTACAAACCCGGCACATCCACACAGCACAGCACTCACAGAAGCACAACTCTTACCAGTTACACACCCATTCGCTGCCACAAGCATTAACCTTTCACTCAATATACAGATGCAACATTCACTCACGACATACGCTCCGATGTTCGCAGCCCCTCAGCCTCGGGTTCGAAAGGAACCCCTAGTAGATGCTCAGATCGAGCGACAAATAATTAATGAGACAAAAAATCTGGACACAACCAGCCACCAATACTACGCTTGAAAAGGGAAATGGAAGAGACAGGAGGGGGAACGACCAATGTAGAAACAGAAAATCACATAACAATAACACAAATCATAGCGCAGGCGCACTTCAAGTATCTGTGAGCGTATTTTGAGTCTGAGAGAGTAATTCGAAGTTTCTTGTGATACATTTTTATAATGAACGAAAAAATCTGTGAGAACATTCACCAGTCAAGGTAGACTATTGATTGTAAAAGTCAATTTTTCCTACTAAGGTTATGGAATGCAGAAGATGTCTAAAAGGATAATAGGGAAACATTTGTCACGTTTATATTTTTTATTTCGAAATTAGATTTAATCTATGTAACTGCTGCTCCTGAAATATTCCCGGAATACAATAAATACGACACAATACATTATTAATGAGGTTATGGAAAACGATATAAAATTATACTCAGAAACAAGGTGAAATTTTCTTTTCCACTAAAAATATTTATTTGCTGAAGGGTTTCAAGTGTCAGGTCATCTTTAGAGGGAAGAAGCATAAATAATCTGTTGCCATAGTCATATATTTCTATTGTATAACAGATGCATCTATATCCATTATTTTTAAATTATAGAAATATAAAGATCAATTAAATATAAAACAAAAATAAGCAATCTCAGCTTTAAAGAAATAAATTCATCAAAAGAGAACGTTTGGAATCTTTTCATTTTAACACTTCCCTTTATTATTGTAACAATAATTTCAAAATCTTAAAAGATATTCAGCACATAGATAGACATAAGATTGATCAATTCCAATTTTTCAAAAAATGAAAGATTATGTTTATGATTTCGTTATTGCTTAAGTGTAGCAATTCAACCTGCTGTCTGCCTGAGGGATTAAATCTACAGCTGTAGCCAGCTTCAATTAGATGCTATGAAAATGATGATCTATCTTTTCTATTTTGCCAGTCTTTCTTATTTAAAAAAATTCTGATGTAGAATTTTCTACCTGTTTGAGCAATATATTCTGTTCCACACTTACATTAACTTTATAAACACAAATTTTTTCTTCAGCTTTAATGTATCTTGAACAGAGCCAAAAATTGCCATTAGACAATTAGGACGACTGGAAGAGCTGTGGATGACAATGTCACTGTAAGTTGAATTTCTGAAAGTTGAAAACTCATGCTTGACCTAACTAATGAAATTGTGAGTTCAAGAACTTCCAAAGTATTACCTCATAATTTTGAATGCAATACCGAAACCCCTTATTTTCCCACAAAATTCTCCCAATCTAATCTGATATTTTCCCACCCATAATTGCTTGCAATCATCTACTGTTTTTCCTTTAGACTGACTGGATATCTCTGACCCATACTTTTTCTAGACATATTATTCCAAATAGAATCTACTGTGACTTGTTTGCTGTAGTCACTAATACTATCTATTTAATTCTGCATTTCACTTTTATCTGAGCACTTTCTGCCGTTGGAGTCAACGCTCTATTATTCATACCATAAAAATGGCATGTTTACGAGCTTTAGGATGACTGGAAGAGCTGTGGATGACAATATCACTGTAAGTTGAATTTCTGAAAGTTGAAAACTTATGCTTGACCTAACTAATGAAATTGCGAGTTCAAGAACTTTGAAAGTGTTACCTCATAATTCTGAAGTAAATTTTATTTTCGAATTTATTTGTTTGATGCTATAAATTTTTTTAGAGAATTACCTTTCAGCTCCTGCTCATAGAATCATAATATCGTCCATATATCGACACCAAAATAGGAAATTTGCATTTAGGAAATGTATTGAAAATCTGTTTTTCGATATAGCCCAGAAACATATTGGTAAGCAACGCTGATAAGTGGATATCAAGGCTACAACAGGTTGAGTGCAATATTTTTTAACAAAATCATACAAATGTAGAACAGTATTTTGAATCCTGAACTGAATTTTTTCTCTGCACATTTGATTTAGCTTCTTTGCCAACTTGTAAACTGGAACATCTATGTAGGAAATAACAAGCCCCATCGGTATTTCCTCTTAGGTGCCTGAGGATTCATTTCAATAAAAGTTGATTTGTGCTAAGTCATTAGCGCTGAATTAGCGTTTAATGAATCCCAAAGAAGACAAACTCTGAATTAAATGTCTAGAATGCGGGTTAGGACATTCTTATCTGTAGTAAATTCTCTGAATTCGAGCACAGTCTTTCATCACTCGAGACGATCTTTTAGATTATCATTTATCATTAAAAATAAGATCTTGTAAGAATTCTCTTATTCAATTCTATACTTGTCTATATATATATATATATATATAAAAGTCATTGTATGTATGTGGGTGGGTGGGTGGGTTTGTACCACATCTCCTCCCAAACCATTGGAGCGATTTCAACCAAATTTGATACACTTATGACTTGGTATCAGGAGACAAACCGCGTAGGGGTAAGACATCCCAAACACCCCTGGGGGCGGGGGGCGAGGGGGGTCATATATAAAAATAAATGAAAATAGTGTCGAATCCATACTTTTCGGGGTCGCTGAGATGAATAGTGACACTCCAATTTTTTTAAAGTCCAAGTTCAGCCCCCCTTTGGGGTGGGGGTGAGGGGGGAGTGATATATACAAATAATCGAAAATAATGTCGAATACATAGTTTTCTGGGTCGCCAAATTGAATAGCGACACTCCAGATTTTCAGTATCAGGAGACAAACCACGTGGGGGTAAGACACGCCAGGAACCCTTAGGGGCGGGGGGCAAGGGGGGTCATAAATAAAAATAAACGAAAATAGTGTCGAATCCACACTTTTCGGGGTCGCTGAGATGAATAGTGACACTCCGATTTTTTAAAAGTCCAAGTTCAGCCCCCTTTTAGGGTGGGGGCGAGGGGGGAGTGATATATACAAATAATCAAAAATAGTGTCAAATACATAGTTTTCGGGGACGCCAAAGTGAATAGCGACACTCCGGATTTTTGGTATCAGGAGACAAACCACGTGGGGGTTAGACATCCCAGGAACCCTTAGGGGCGGGGGGCGAGGGGGGTCATATATAAAAATAAACGAAAATAGTGCCAAATCAATACTTTTCGGAGTCGCTGAGATGAATAGTTACACTCCGAATTTTTTAAAAGTCCAAATTCAGCCCCCTCTGGAGTGGGGGCGAGGGGGGAGTGATATATACACATAATCGAAAATAGTGTCGAGTCCATACTTTTCGTGCTCGCTTAGGTAAATAGTGACATCCCGGGAATTTTTAAATTCCAAGTTCAGTCCCCTTTAGGATGGGGGACAAGGGGGGCTGATGTATAAAAATAATCGAAAAGAATGTCGAGTACTCTTCGGGGTCGCTGAGATGAATACTGACACTCCGGATTTTTACTATAAGGAGACAAACCACGTGGGGGTAGGGCACCCCAGGAACCCATAGGGGCGGGGGGCGAACGGTTGAGATATAAAAATCATCGAAAGTAGTGTCGAATGCATACTTTTGGGCTCGGTTAGATGAATAGTGACACCCCGGGATTTTTTAAGTCCAAGTTCATCCCCCTTTGGGGGGGATCAAGGGGGGTGAGATATAAAAATAATAGTATTTAGTGTCAAATATACAGTTTTCGGGGTCGCCGAGGTGAATAGTAACACTCCGGAATTTTAATATCGGGAGACAAACTACGTGGGAATAAGACACCCCAGGAACCATTAGGGGTGGGGGCGGGGGGCTTGAGATACGAAAATCATCAAAGTAGTGTCGAATACATACTTTTTGGGGTTGCTGAGATGAATAGTGACACTCCAATTTTTTTAAGTCCAAGTTCAGATCCTTTGGCGTGGGGGCGAGCGGGAAGTGTATACATGTAATCGAAAATTGTGTCCAATACGTAGTTTTCGGGGTCGCCAAAGTGAATAGCGACACTCCGGATTTTTCGTATCAGGAGACAAACCACGTGGGGATAAGACACCCCAGGAACCATTAGGGGCGGGGGGTCATATATAAAAATAAACGAAAATAGTGTCAAATCCATGCTTTTCGGGGTCGCTTAGATGAACAGTGACATCCCTGGAAATTCTTAATTTCAAGTTCAGCCCCCTTTAGGGTGGGGGGCAAGGGGGAGTGATATATAAAAATAATCGTAATTAGTGTCGAATCCACAGTTTTTAGGGTCGCTGAGGTGAATAGTGGCACTCTGGACTTTTAAAGTCCAAATTAAGGCCCCTTTTGTGGTGAGTGGTTAGGAAGGGAGTTAGATATAAAATAATCGAAAATAATGTCACATCCATGGTTTTAGGTGTCGCTTAAATGAGGAGTGACACTCCAGTTGTCGTATAAGTCCAAGTTGATCCCCAATTGCCAGGCGGGTGAGAAGGAGTCAAGAACAGAAAATATCCAAATGACCGAGATTAAGGATGTGTTTTGTACGTTCCAGTATAACTGTCAGCAGAACTGAATACAAATATTACCTACTACCTGAAAAAAGTACTGAGGGGGAAAGACACCCCTTGAAGCCTTAGATAAGGGTACGAAATGTCATTAAGACTGAAAATGACCGATATTAGTGTTGAATCCATACGTTTCGGGACTACGGGAAAATTTTCAAACAAACTTGGTCACTTATGACTTATTATCAGGAGACAAAGTGCGTGGAGGTATGACAACCCTAGCACACCTACGACGGGATGAGATGTAGAAATAATCGAAAATAGTGTCGAATCCATTCTTTTCTGGGTCGCTGAGATGAATAGTAACGCTCCAAAATTTTTTGAAGTCAAATTTCTGCCTCCTTTCGCATAGCGGTGAGAAAAAGTGAAAAACAAATTTTCGAAAATGACCGAGAGAATGGACGCATGTGTGTATACTGGACCTACTGTCTTAGAGGTAAGAGACTCCTAGCCTCTAAAGTAGGGGCGAAATGTAAATATTAACCGAAAATGACCGAAAGTTGTGTCTCATCCATAGTTTTCGGGGTCGCTGAGATGAACTGTAACACTCTGGATGCCGTTTAAGATAAAGCTCAGTCCTACTCGGCAGGCGTATGAGAACTCGCAAAAAATTGAAAACGTCCAAAGGGACAGAGTTTAAGGATGTGTGTATGTTTTAGTATATCTCTCAATCAAACTTGGTATACACATGACTTACTATATGGAAAACATTACTGCGGGGTCAGATACACCTGGTCCCCGCTGTTGTTGGGGAATGAGAGAGGCTGACTTGCAAAAATAAGGAAAATAACCAATATTAAGTTAATGTCAAAATCCATTGTTTATGTGTCGCTGATACGAACTGTGACACTGTGGATAGCGTTTAAGTCCACGTTCAGCCTCCATCGAGGCAGGAGCTGAGAAGGGCTTAAAAGTAAATAGTATATAATGACCGAGATTAGTGTTTACTCGATAATTAAATAATCTAAAACTTGAAATCAGATACATCTAAATAACTCTAAAACTACATGATAAGTCGTAAAATCAACATCTGAAAAAGAATTCTATAAGCATTCACTTCACACTCAACTAACTGGTAATACAAATATTAAATGTAAACATTCAAAAACTATCCGGGCAACGCCGGGTACTACAGCTAGTATTTAATAAAATCGTCAGCTTGCATTTCTCCCTAATACACAAAAATACATTAGAACGTTAGAAAATGATGAACCACCATACCCCTCCCCTCTCTAACAGACAGAACCATTGCCCCACAACACTTACAATTTATTTGGAAATGTATTCAGACGCGTCGAATGTTCATTAACTCCTCAATATGAGGGGTAATGACTCCTATGCAGCAGGTCCTTACGGCTGATAGGCATTGCTCGATTCGTTCAAGAATCCATATGCTTTGTGATTTTTGAAAATTCATATCACAACAAAGCGTACAAATTCTAAAACGAAGCGGACAACAATATCTTCTTCCATGACGTAAATCTGTGAATATAACATATGTTATTTAGCTTATGTTGCATGCTCCCTACATGAATCACATTGAAATATGCGTCCCATTTGCTTGCCTCTAGATATCCCTCGAACATTCATTTATGACTGCCACAACATTTTTATAACATCAATGATTATATAGATTATATAGAATAAATGGGTTATGATTAAATCGTCCATATACCTAAAAATACACTTACCCGCTGAGTAATTACTGATTTGAAATATAATTCAAAAATCTCGTCTTCAACTGCGTAAGCCTGCGAACAAAAGCTTTTTAATATAAAATAGCATTTATATTACATTCTCAGTATATTAGGCTGGTACGGTACCCAATTTATATGAAAATAAGTACTTGCCTTTTAGGTTTTATTGTGAAGAAACAAAAGGTTAATAACGTCAAAGAAGTTCTTAACCAGAAAATATATCGTAATTACATGTAACATGTGTTATAGAGCACACGCAGCTGCAATCTTCTCAGCGACGCGCTCTCCCTTGGATTCAAGTGGAGTATCATGCACACTGTCGCTCCGCTCTACACGAACGAAAACCTATTGTGTGTTGTCATAGTACAGACATTGCATTCTGACATGATGGCATGTTTAACAGAATATTTAATATTGGTGGTTTTGAATAACGGGAGATATAATTAGTGTATTCCCTTACTGTACAGTACCAGACTCTGTCAATAATTCGTTGAAAGCCATGGTTATCAAACAAACGACGTTTGTTTCGGTCTCTTCTCTCATTCATAGAAGGCAGAGTATTGATTTTTATATATGCTATATAACATTTGTATGACGTAAAATTAGAACCATATTTATGTCAGTCAGCGGTAGAATTCGAACTTACCATCTCCTAAATACAGCTTACAACTGCACAGCTCCATTTTATGGAATAAACTCTCCCCGCTTTCAATTCTGAATGCATTATACCTTCTTTTGCATTATTACAATGGACTTCCATAATTTTACATCAGCGTCAGGGTTTCATTGCTTCTTAGCATCGCTCCATTCCATGTCTAAAGTACTCTGCCTTCGTCTAATAAGAAGATAGTAATGAGGTAGCTCTACGTACCACAGAGTGAATATTTTACTACTTCTTACCATCTTGTTTTACTTCCTTACTGTAGAGTTTGAATATATTAATGGTATCTATTTATTTCAAAGTTTTCATCAATCGACCTTTACTCACTCATTCTGATAGATTCCAACACATTTATTCACATAGCAAATACTAAACTGGAAATTTCCTGTGGTACTTAGGTAGCAACTTCATAGGCTAGCTAGTATCTATATAGCAGTAACACTGAAACGCATATATTAGCTATAATGTTGAGATAGACTAATTTAAGTGTGTTTAATTGAACTAGATTATTAATATACAGGGTATTTAAAAATATTGACAAAAATAACAGTCTGTTAAGAATTAAACTTGCAAAATTAAAATAGGAAACAATACGTCTTTTTCAATATATGCGCTCTGGAAAGAAACAAATTTTCCCTTCCGTTTAATATAATTTGTACTCCTTTCTAATAATAATAGCAATAATAATACCAATGTATAAAGGAAAGGGCGATAAAGGGAAACCAGAGAACTAAAGACCAATCAGCCTTACCAGCATAGTTTGTAAAATACTGGAGAGTTTGATAGCAAAGTACATCAGAGGGATATGTGATGATAAAAATTGGTGCATGAGGAGCCAGTATGGATTTAGAAATAAATTTTCTTGTGAGGCACAACTGGTGGGATTTCAGCAGGACATATCCGATCAGTTGGATTCAGGAGGGCAGTTCGATTGCATAGCCATAGATCTTTCCAAAGCCTTGGATAGAGTGGAACATGGAATATTATTAAAGAAATTGGAGGGAATAGGATTGGACGTAAGGGTTATACGTTGGATAAGAACATTTCTAAATTCAAGGGTTCAGAGAGTCAAAGTAGAAAATAATATATCACAGGAAGAGAAAGTTTGGAACGGACTTGCACAGGGTTGTATGATCGGTCCGTTACTTTTCTTAATATACACAAATGATTTAGGGAACAATATAACATCAAAAATAAGATTGTATGGAGATGACATAATTGTTTTTAGGGAAATAAATAACATTGAGTATTGTTCAGAATTACAAAGGGACCTTGAGAGTATCCAACAATGGGTTGAAGAAAATAATATGAAGGTTAATGGAGGCAAATCAACTGTTAAAACATTTACAAACAGGAGCTTTAAAACTGAATTCGAATATACTTTGGACGAGGTAGTTATCCCAAAAGATTGCAAGTGCAGGTACTTAGGTGTGAGATTTGAAAGTAATTTGCACTGGAAGGGACACTGTTGGGAAAGCATACAGATCGTTACATGTCATAATGAGGCTACTTAAAGGATGCAACAAAGAATTAAAAGAAAAAAGTTACTTAAGTATGGTTCGTCCATTATTGGAATATGCAAACAGTGTTTGGGATCCTCACCAAGAATACCTAATAAAAGAAATAGATAGTGTGCAGAGGAAAGCAGCAAGATTTGTAACAGGGGATTTCAGGAGTAAAAGTAGTGTATCAGAAATGTTATAGGAACTTGGGTGGAAAACTTTAAGTAAGAGAAGGGAGAAAACTAGACTTATAGGATTATATAGCGCCTATACAGGAGAAGAAGCATGGGGAGAAATCCGTGAGAGGCTTCAGTTGGAAAATAATTATATCGGCAGAACTGACCAAAAGTATAAAATTAGAAGGAATTTTAGCAGAAGCGATTGGCGTAAATTTTCATTCGTTGGGAAGGGCGTGACGGAGTGGAACAGTTTACCAGGGGAAGTGTTTGATCCTTTTCCAAAATCTGTACAGATATTCAAGAAGAGAATAAGCAGCAACAGGGAAAATAAATGAAATGTTAGAGGGCAGTCGACCAGTGCAGGCTATTGTAAATAAAAATATGTGTGAAAAAATTAATTCCATACCCTAGTCCATGGAGTTTGGACAGCCAAAGTAGGGGGCTGCCTGTAGGGGTGAAGTACAGTGGGGACTTCGAGGGCCCTGGGACCGCTACGGTAGCTGTGAAGGCCCTTTAGGAACTCTGAAAAGTGGTGGCAAAAGGGGTTCTGGTTAAGACGCAGCAGGTCGTATGCTATTTAGGTTTCAAAATGGGTAAAAATGTAAATAAATGCAATGTAAATTTTAATCTTATACCAGTTGCATAGTATTATTTGAAGTATTCCACATACTGTATATGAGTTGACTATTATTGTAAGTATAGGAGATATTATAAGTAGAATTTTGTAAACAATATAAATTTATTAAGGATGATCTGTTTGTTTAATAGGAAAACTTGTTAGCGTAAATTGTATATTATTGTATTATAGAAAAATTTCTTCTTCTCTTGTTAATTTAAAATTTAGTGCTTGACAATAATGTATTTTAGTGTACCATATGCCACCGAGGTAGATACCTCATTTGCAAATAAATGGATTTTGATTTGAATAAAATAAATAAAATATAGATACTTCTTACACCTTTATAGTTCCTGTTTTGGTTTTTTCTTGTATGTTAGCTGACATTCCTAACAGATAATTTCAGTACGTCTGTATAACATCAAAGATACCTTAAATCTGTGAGATAAGTAACATTCAGTACACATATCTTGTTAGGTGTTTTCAGTTCCATTCCTACTCACGTTTACCCCCCTGTTTCGGTTTAGATCTGTCCTCCTGACTGGAACCATCTATCTACTTGGGGATATTATGTATGAATATATTTAATAGGGATGCCATCTGTAAATTGTTCTATCAACAGGACAGCTTTCATAGGCTGCAAAGGGAAGATGAACTAGATAATAGACCCCATTAAACAGCAAGCATCATCGTCATCATCATCATTAAGATGCTACAAAACATATTTTTCGCTTATCCTATTGGACGTAGGTAACTATATAAAGGATCTGAAAAAATATATACGTATTGACTATAGTCCTTCGTACGTATCTTAAGCAAGCACAAATTTTAGTGTAAGTAATATTGCCCTATATCATGATATCAACTCTGATTTGTGCAACAGGTGACAAAGAGTCGGACACATATGCTGCAGATAGATGTACTGAAGAATTCCACTCATCAAGTTTACTGATCCTGGCCAAAATCTGGTACTTGCAACTGATATCTTTGTTTACAGAAAGCTCCAGTGCAGTTGTCAGTTATCGGTTGTGCCT
The DNA here is from genome assembly GCF_040414725.1 of Anabrus simplex. Classification (NCBI taxonomy): domain Eukaryota; kingdom Metazoa; phylum Arthropoda; class Insecta; order Orthoptera; family Tettigoniidae; genus Anabrus; species Anabrus simplex. Next base: position 228,503,237 of record NC_090265.1, read on the forward strand.
GATCGGAGGTCGAAAAAGCACATACAACAGTAACAGGATGGAAAATGTCCAGTAACAAAGACTGAGTTGATCCCATTAGCGAATGCCAACTGAAATGGTAATAAACTGAAATTCCATCAGAATGTAAGAGTGTATTTGAGGGAAATACAGTATATGGCGTCATCTTGTAATCTGTATTATATTGAATTGAGGAGTGGTCATTCGATAGCCCATTAAGGTTCGTTTGTACACTTAATTCAGTGCTATGGCTGGCAGTTGGAAAATAATCTATACGGCTGCACACATTTAAACAAACCCTTTAGGCAAATATCATGGTCAGTAACATTGTAATTTCGTAACGTTTCTTACTTAAACTATCGATTTGGAAATCTTACGATAGCAAACAAACACACAAAATAGGTATTTTTATTCGTTCATAGGAACGCAATTAAACTAATCACTTCTTGAAGGTATTCCTTTGTAAAAATCCTAAGATAGCTTCCGCTAAATCATAGCATAAATTGCCAATGAGATTTAATAATAATCAAGAACACTGGAGGTTTCTACAAATCTATATGACATCTTAAATGAGTGGTGAATTTAATAACAGTGACGTGAAAAGGAGCTTCCTGTAAGTATAAATCACTGCTTTAATGACCGGTGAGATTAAACAATAGTTACCTCCATTGGTGCTTTCTGTAAACATGGATATGAGTTGTACCTCAGTAAAAAAGTACCGAATTAATAAACATGATTTCTTCAGTTTAATCATGGTCCCGAAATTTTCAGACTATGAACGCTCGCGACTTGGTATTAAATCACACTACAATCGCCATAAACCATCAAAAGTTATTATAAGAGTATACACCGCTAAGCAGATTTAACTAAAAAATAAAAATAAGTAACGCATTGCTGTAGATACATTATACCTCACAGAATAACTGTATATCAATGGCGTAATAAACCCTTATAAATATTGAGTGTTCATTTATGTTTTAATATTGGGCAACGTATTTTCCTTGGTGTAGTATGATCGTCACTTCACACTCACCTAAAACACAGAAAGGTATAGGCAGAATAGAACCACCAGAATTTACATCGTTGAATATTAAGCGCTTAAGCAAGTTTTTCTGTAAAGTAGTATAGTTTTCTAATTATTAAAATTTTGAAATAATGATTTGAAATATTAAATAAAATGTATATAAATATTCATGTTTGCGATATCAGTTCAGCAAATATCAGATCATTGCGGTAAATAGAACAAGCTTTAAAATGAGTGGTGAATTTAATAACAGTGACGTGAAAAGGAGCTTCCTTAAAATGAGTGGTGAATTTAATAACAGTGTCGTGAAAAGGAGCTTCCTGTAAGTATAAATCACTGCTTTAATGACCGGTGAGATTAAACAATAGTTACCTCCATTGGTGCTTTCTGTAAACATGGATATGAGTTGTACCTCAGTAAAAAGTATCTTTCGATTGCACATAATATATTGTGATTAATCCTTTGTAATAACACTTACCTTATGTCTTGTTATTCTTACCCTTTATTTCCCTCTCATTTTCCCTCATTTCCCTCTCATTTTATGGTAAAGGCAATATGAAGAGAACAAACATTTTCATTCTACTTTTCATGAATAATAGTTCCCTACTTGGTCTAGAAAATCATTTTATTAGTATTTGGCCTCGAAACGTGTTCTGGATCTCAGGAAGATATTCATATTTATGTCGCACAATTACTATTCTTTTCTGCTACTGATATTTGCTAATAATCCCAGATGAATTATATTACACTAAGAAAGATGAACTACTTAAGGTGTTTCTGCATATTTACTTACATTGAGTATAAGTTCTTTAAATACTGCTTGAAGTATTCTCTGAATACTAGTTCTACGGAATCTTTTATTAGTAGCCGCCAGTTGATCATCCCATTCTCTGTTACAAACTATTGACCATTCATTATTAGGGTCTGTAGCTGGCATGACATGTATGGAAACGAACATATCTTAGACTTTGCTACGATACTTTTATATTTTTCCGTTGTGATGTTACTTTCTTGGTACACGAGTATCTTCATGTTTTCATACTCATCAACTTCTCATCTTTCGATTGCACATAATGTATTGTGATTAGTCCTTTGTAATAGCACTTACCTTATGCCTTGTTATTCTCATCCTTTATTTCTCTCTCATTTTCCCTCTTAACATATAGTCAAAGTGGATATAAGAATATGAAGAGAAATTACTGTATTTACTTAGTAGTTAGTATCTTCCTCAGTTAATAAATAAAATAATTTCAAGTTTTATATTATAAAATAATTACTTTAGAAATAAAGCTGATTTAATATTTCAATAACAAAGTGTCTCTCAGCACTAATTTTTGACGTATTTTTGCTGAAGTGGATGTGTAAATCTGCTTTAACAGCAGAAGAGTCGAACCATTTTGTATCAGATAAAACGCAGTGAAGAATTTAACATTCACTGAACTTCCTAGTAAACTTACAATTAATATTATTCGTAGAGATCCAAGTTTCTGTTTTGAAATGCATACTGTTTAGTGAAATTGATTGAGAGAGTGCATGGAGGGTGGAATGCATTTAATTATCGGATATCCAATATAAAAATAGATGTGTACTTCTAGAGTAAAGACTTTTTACCAATGTTTTGATGGCGAAATATTTTCTCCAAGGATGTTTGTATTACTATCTATGATCGTGTTATGCAAAGAAAAATATGTCAATCAGTTGCTTATTTAGAAGGACAGTAGCTACTATAGTTTGGGATTAATTCTATTGTCACCAATACCACCAATATAACTTGACAGCTATTTATCTTGTTCATACATTTTTAGAAAATTTGACTTCCTTCCGACATATTATACGCAAGTTACGGAAATTGTTAAAAATTATGCACTCAATTGTGCTATTCAGTGAGATAAATTTAATTTGGAAAGACATCCATGCCAAGAAAATAATGAGATATTTGAAGTTAAACGGTACATAATTTGCTCTTTACAAGAAACATTTTCTCTTACTATGATGTCGAAATTAATTTGTTCATAATTAATCCAATTTATAACATCGTAAGGTCATATTGGGTGCATTAGTTTCAACGTTGTGGAGTGATAAAACAAATAATTTATTGATCTTACACTTTTTTATTTACTATATAGGTGTTAGTCCAAAGAAAGACATGACATGGTTCAAAATTTTTTCTACAGTATAATTAATGGTCTACAAAAAGCAATGTTAAATAAAATAGTTCTAGTTATATGGTTGGTAGCTATTCTCTACACGTACGTGTTGATTTAGAATATGTTTCATCAAATGTCTGCGCACCATTTGCGCACACCCACCTCCACTTTCAGCGCACCAATGATTCTCGTATCACTCTCTCTTACCTTAGATTAATAAATGCACAATCCTAGAATTATGATCACAGAACTACAATTTAAAAACTGTGGTACAACGTCTCAAGATAACAGAATCAATGTAATGACCATCATTGTCCACGAGAGTTATTCCAAGAAAAATAGGTACATAATATGTAATTCAGAAAATAAACTAAGCTGAAACGTAACTGTGCATGAATCGCAAAATAGAAAGAAATCTGAGCAGGGAATCTTTATTGAAGTCGAAATTAATGCTATTGTATAGAATCAAGTAGAATTTAGAAACTTTAGCATGGTAATAAAATGTTTTCATACCTTTGAAACATATTCAAGAATATACAGTCTTTCCGAATGTTCAGGAAATATTTTATGCTTACGCTGTTACAGTTCGTTGCACATGAAACAAAACAACACGCGTATACGTGCATAATACGATAGAACAATCGTTGGTTTTCATCTTAATTACAAAACCAACAGAATCTACGTTTTGCATGTGGAGTGATCTAACCTAACAAATGTTGGTTGCTGGACCACTCGGACATCTTGTTGAAGGAGGAAGATTCTGTAGTAAGAGGATTATTTCCCCCCTTTGGTCCCAGTTACAACATTCAGTTCTGCACCATGCAACAAAGAGAGGGTTTAATTGGTGCACAACTTCACGGAGATGAATTCTGAAATTATGTATTGGAATAATTCTCACCAGCGATGGCCATATCAAGTTATGGCAGTGGTAATATTTCGACGAAACTTATTTATTACTGTATATAAACTAGTTCGTTTATAGAAATTAAATTATACCATATTTGTAAAGATACATTTGTGAATTCAGATTTTGATTAAACTTATTTGTACCTTACATAGACTGAAATGCTTCCATGTATTCAAACTTCCTGTAATATATAGTTGTTTTCCACATTGCAAGTAGTAGGACTTTAGAATAAAAGTTTACATGTTAGTAGATATCTGCACCGTATTTTGTTACAAAACATTAAAATGGAAGAGTTGGCAGCTTTTACTGATCTTCGACATATTGAGATATTTTTTAATATTTACATTTTTCAAACGTGATTGGTTAGTATTTCGCTCAATATAATTATTTTAAGATACACATTAAATTTATATGACACATATAAGATTAATTGATACGGTTTCTAATCGTTCTGTATTGTTCAACAAGTTTTGAAAGAGACGTCGGAACTGGCAGGCAATGACATCCCAAAAATTGCTGAACTCCTAAGGGGCAACGAAAGGTACTGAATATTACCGCTAAACCTAAGATTAATTTTTCATTATTACTTATGCATGACAGCTTCTAAGTTGAAACTACAGAAGTAATCGTCGAAACATTCAACATTTATGATTTTTTTACTTTAAAGTGATTGACTTTAATATGAGTTAATTTGTATGTATTTGTAGTTACAGTTTATAACATGTTTATACAGTTTAGTTATATACATACTGATACTTGTCGTGGAAGTAATATGCTTCTATAGGTATCCTATAACTATCCTTTCACTCAATACATATATATTTTGTTAATATACAAAGACAATGATCGACTAACTCGATGTTCCTTTTCAAGACTAGCTCAAAGTGCTATTTATAAAACTCACTAAGCATCTAATAGTTATGACTCTAGATACTGTTAGTACAGCACAAATATCTACATTTTAACAATGTTGACGGACGTTACCAATTTATAACCGATTAAGCATACTGATTTAAATAGTCACGGGAAATACCGGTAATTGTAATGTACATTACTCATGAAAGTATTTCAGTTTCTAACAAAATATTAATCTACTGTTTTTCAAAACTTCTTCAGAAATATTACCACTGTGATAAAATATAATATGAAATAACAGATCAACAATGCACAGATATACAAGTTCATTCTGTATGAGGTAAGTAATATTATATTAAAAGATAACGATTTACCTTACTGTTCTCAACTCTCTTTTCCAAAAGCTCATGAAATAAATGAAAGAGACTAGTTAACCAGATTATTCCTCTGTTGGATAGCAGAGACTTTTTATCTAAAGAATTCCATCCATCACGTAATGATCACATAATATTACCACGATTCGTAAAGATTTTGAAGTAGCGCAAGATATTTTTCTTAAGACGTCCGTTACAAACAGAAACTTGCGTATTATCGTAAGGAATATATACGGCATTGGTTTTGTTGATGCCAGGTTTTTAAGTACAATTCAAGTATCACTTCGTTATAAACTCGACGTCCTGCGTTTAATGATATGCATAGAATCGAGAAAAAAATAGCTGACCTAGATAATTATTTTGGTGTTGAGGAAGAACCTATTTGGGGATGAGGAGACGAGATGAACATAAATTTCGAACGAAAATTGTTTTAAATGTCTTAATGCATTTGACGTAAGCGGTTTCTCTCAGGGGAGGAAATAAATTTCCAAATATGCGAAGAATTTAATAAAAAATTAATTTTACCAATGATTTTACGCGGTCTCAAAAGCACAAGATTGAATTAGACGCTGTTATGTCAAGTCGTAAGAGGACATTGTGTGGCTTCTGTGCTCTTACGGACACTATTCTTTCGAGTTCCTTTGAGTTTATATAAGATATTAAAGAATAATTGGTGATGCGGAAAATACTAATTTTCAATTATCAAACGTTGTTATAATTCCTTAACTGACGAGGGAAATCAAGTTTATATATAAAAAGGAAAACGAAGTATACTTAAATGCTCATTGCTGTTTCCATTTTCCTAATCATTATGATCTAACTATGTCATACCCACATTCACCTTAGCCCCAGTCAATACTAAACGACCCTTCATATGGATGCTTTGCGGGATGAACATAATATTTCTTGAACTAAATATTCATATGAATACTTCAAGATCATGGGAGAAATTTTGCGCATATTCTTAGGAATAAAATGCATCTACATTAGCTTGTAAAACAGATGTTAATTGCCGAATAATTAAGTTGAAATTTGTGTATTAATAGTTGAATTTTATACAATAAATATTTTCACCATTATGTCAAGTTCGTCATCAGCAATTTTTTATGTAATCATTCCAAACGTGAGATAAACGCCCTGTCTTAATGCAGGACACAGCAGGTCCAAAGTATCCTGTGCATTGTTGTCCTAAATTTAATGAAGTCAAAACATATAGAGTGAAATGATAAATACATTAATAATCCATTACCCAGCCCAGACACCAAGCTCTCCTGTAGTGCATCTGTGTACATGGACTAAACTCCTAAAACCTAACCTGATGTATATTTATAATATCTAGGATGAGAAAACATTGTTTAATTCCTATAATACTGAACATAACTTTTAAAATCATAGCAATGGTTTCCTTATATGAGAATGCGGTTAGCTTCATTTGTTGGGCATTGTCTTAGAAAAATATGAAAACGAATCTTTAATTTTAACTTGTCATATTATTATTATTATTATTTCATTGCTGAAATTAATTTTACGAGAATTATTTCATAGTAGAGAATAAGATAACTCCTATAAACCAAGTTTTAAATGATTTTAGAATTCTCAGGAAGTATCTATCCATATTGCGCTGATTTTATTTCAGACACAGTATCAGAATATCCACTTATCGATTTGTAGGTTTACTATGAAATAATTCAATTTGGACCATTCAGACAGATGATTTATTTAAGGAAATGGTAATATATTTTGTTTAGTACACTCGTTTATGTAAATGATGGAGAAACGTGCCTAATACCTGTTTATATTATTTTACAGAGACAACATTACTGCAGTATGAACTTCATATGGCAAGGACATTGAAGGGACAAATAAGAAGAGAAAGTTAAATAATTTACAAACATTACAAGTGTTACGGAGCCGAAGTTTCAAAACACCGCTTGTGAATTTTGAGCTAGTTGAAATGTGATATGAAAATGCAGTTATAAATTAAAATATTTTGGTGGGTGAAAGTTATTAGTACTGCTATTAAGCGTAGTATAAAATTGTAATTTGAATTGAAGGATAGAAATATGAATTAAATCCTTTCACTTTTTAATGATGAAATACATAATCCAAATAAATTATGTAAAATATGCCATAAGATTTAACTGTTACTTGCCGTATTAATATTCATAGAGTGATAAATTAACCGCACTTACTTACGTTTGTGATTACTCTGATAAAGCGAAAAATGAATAATATTGAAATTTAAGGATATATTGAATTACGTTGAGATATGAAACTGAACACTTAATTTTAGGTAGTCCATTAATCTGAATGACGTATTTAAATTAATTCTAATCAAGTCCACTTGTATCTAGGTTCCAATGTATTGAAATTTAAAGAAGCAGTTATAAACGGAACAGTTCATTATAAACAAGACAGAATTTATATGTGAATTAGTCATGTTTGACATTCAAAAATTAATTGACATACAATTACATTGAATGACGTGTTTAAGACTAAATTGTCCTTCATTGGAACTTCATGCTGTTTTTTTGATCAATTGGTCGTTTTTCGTAAATAACATGCTTTCATTGCTTCAGCTAGACTAAATAAATTGAAATTAACACAAATTTGGACATTGTCATTAGAATGCATCCAAACATTTTACAGGTACCACAGTAGAACTGGTAAAATAACTTTGCAATTGATATTTATTTAGATACATTTCTGAATCATTTAACATTTACATTCATACAAAAATTTTACATCAATGCTCAACAAATGATAGATATATATTTCCTTACAAACTAACTATATGAAATCCCCCCAGTCCCACTTAAATTTTTTTATAACATCTTATAATTAAACTCACAAGAAGCTTAAAAACACATGGATATATTTTACATAAGTTTAGACCCTAAATGTGATTTTAGTTTACAATTCAATTAACCACGTATATATAATTATACGTATATATATATATATACTGATAGGTGCGTAATTCATTTAAAAAGCAGGAATTGGTTATTTAAAGACCCGCGTTCCCTAATTATAATATTAATGTCTGAAATATATAAATTCCTTCTTCCTTTCATGTAGATGGTTGATGTTAGAATATAAACAGTTCCTTCCACTCTTCAGCTAATGAAAAATTGAATTTGTAAATTTAAATAATTATGAAATTTTACTCCAATCAAACATGATAGGGGCCTATACCTCGTACCACAAGCTTAGAATTATTCCTGATAACTGCAGTGTGACGTGTTGTTCTTTAATTTAAGTTAATTGTGTTCTACAAAATCTATCAATGAATAACTACCATGGTACAAAGTAGATATAACAAGGGAAATATTATAAATTAGAAATAATATAGGTAAATTACCATTTGTGGATGTAATGCTCATACATCTTAATTATGTTGTATGGAAAACAATATATTCATTAATAGTGCATTAAACTGAAAGCCGTGATAGAAATGTGTACTGCCCAACAAAATTAGGCTCGGATTCTGAAATCGGAAATGGTATGTAATACCATCGCATGTGAAAATATTTATATCGTAGTTAAATTATTTCCATCGGTTACCAATTCCAGGCATATGGTCAGTTTGATTCGAGCCCGTATGCAAGTTCAGGGAAAAAAGTTCTACTTAATTGAATACGACGTAATAAAAATATATCGAACCTGTAAAACTGTATGAAATAATGAAATATGATTAAAAACCGTAAATCCTATCTGTATAACTGTTAGGAAATTGAATGTATTATTCTTAATAATAATAATGAAATATTTACTTTTATGATCAAAGTCCAGCGCTTGACTTTTTCACTACTACTAAACTATATTATATAGTCTATGAATTTACTTTCCTTATTTCAGTCGGTACGTGGCCCTAGAATAGTAATATTCCGTGAATTTCAGGACCCAGTTTAATAAATTTCAATGTAAAATCTGGCTAGTGCTGTTCATTTAGATTTAGACGGTGAGTTTCTCATTTTAGCACGTGGGTGAATTTGATTTGTCCTCTACCAAGTTCATATGTTCTTTAAGACTGTTATATAGTGTTTATGACGTCAGATGTATTCCTTACTTCTTTAATTTTATTTTTATGTTTATTCCTCTCCTTGTTGTATTTCTCACAAGTAAATATTCTTCAAATGTCCTCAAGTAGTACAGAGCAATATGTTGTCTGCAATAAGACGAGGTAGTCTAGGCAGTAATTATAAGATGTCAATCACTAGCTGAAATTCCCTTTACAATATTGTATTCTAAATATGGGTTTTTACAATTTCTGTGTATGAAAACTTTACCAGTATTTCTAAACTTACGATGCAGTTTTTCTCCAGTCTTTTTACAAATACTAATTTTAAAGACGAAGACATTGTGAAATATGTACAGATATAAATTACTTTCCTAACGTTTTAAGGAAAGTATGAATAGATAGACAACTCTAGTATCATGTGTAACTGAATAACATCTATTAACGCATTCCGGTCTTGATTTTGCAAACCTTGCTAATCACTCTGGTCTGTAGGTTTACGTTTTTATTAACCATATTAATTTTCCTGTAATTGTTATAGTAATAATAATAATAATAATAAGAATAATCGTATGGCCTCAGCTACCGTTTGCAGACATTTCGATTTGACGCCATCTGGCTGTCTGCTCGTCAATTTCGACGTTCCGTTTTACTCTAGGTCCGTTAGATGGCAGACAGAGTAAACCGGATCTCTCTTGGGCGTCTATGGCTGAGATTTAATTAATTTTGTCGGGTAAATACCAAATGTATCACCAGAGATCTTTTACATGCCGACATCGTACGACATGGAGTGTCGAATGGACTTTTTTCCGCCCTTCAAAAATCCGACTACCTCTGCCGGGTTTGAACCCGCTATCTTGGGATCCGGAGGCCGACACTCTACCACGGATCCACAGAGGCAGCTATTGTTATAGTTATTTGTGAGTTTGTTATTGAGTTATATTGGGTTGACTTTCTACATTAATTTAGTATTTAAATGTCAAACATAGCATGTTCAGGTTATTTTTAGGGATAGTGGCCGTGCTTTCATTGAAACAAAGAAAGATAACCGATAGGTGTTCTACACATTTTCGTTGAAAAAGCAAAACAGTTACAGGTAAAATCGGGCAGAACATGATTTTTTAATGACAATCAATGTGAATAAACAACATAGTGTTTATTTATTAGGCCGCAAGGGTTTTTTCGAGTGCAAAGGCTTCCCTTCGTACATCTCCACGTTGCGCAGCCATGTTTAAAGAGCAATGTCAGAGAAAATATTATAATATGGAAACGATCGGAAAATATAATGTAATATCATAGAAATAGGCAGTATTTATGCCGTCTAAGGACTCATGACCTTAATTAGAGCTTCACGGAACCTTACAGAATTTCGTTCCCGACCTTTAATATCTTCTCAAAGCTTACTGCTATCAACATTTGCAGGCTGCCAGAACGTACTTTCTGCCACTGTGGCCTATGCGCGCACTTTGAACGCAACGCGTTTAATTTTTGTTATTATAGCTATTTCTTCAAATAAGCAGTGATTTTCACGAGGGTATGGAGGTGGAGTTAATCATATTAGTATTCTAGGCTGAAAGTCTTCTCATATAACAAAACAAGTAATTTCTACAACGCCACATTCTGATCAAGGCAGTACCACTACATATACTATATGTTGTTTGCAATAAGACGAGGTAAACTAGGCAGGAATTATAAGATGTGAATCAGTAGCTGAAATTCCCTTTACAATATTGTATTATAAATGTGGGGTTTTACAATTTCTGTGTATGAAACATACTAGTATTTCGAAATTTACGATGCTGTTTTTCTGCATACTACCAATACTATCTGAATAATTTAACGATAATTAGAATCTTCGACCATATATTGCAACAGATCATAGTAAATTTCAAGCGAGTGTTATCCCTCGTTCTGTCTACAAAATGTGATTCTAGTGTTCATTAATGAAAAACACATACGGTCAGAGTCCATTCGTATTTGGAATATTTTATCCGCGTTATTAAGCCTTACAGCGCTAAACAAACCGTCGTGTTCCGTACATTTTGTAATGGATCTGATTATTTATCATTTCCATCGTCATCATCATGGTTTTAATATACCCTATTCGTTGCTATACAGATAGGTTCTAGCGATATGAACTAAATTCATAACGAAACGAAATAAAACAGATAATTCCGCGGAAATAAACAATCCTGAACTTGATACGACAGCCAACTTTTGAAATGAGTGTCACGTACAAAAATAAACAATAAAAAATTAAACTTTCTTATTTGCTTGCGCCTATTTCCATATCAGTTATCTTACATCCAATATTCAGTAAGAATATATTTGTATTTTGTTACTAAATGTTACTCTCAGTGACGAGGAATCTCAAAATGCCTTTAAGAAAAACTTCATTTTAATCCACTATGGCATTTGTTTTATATTACCAAGAGCTTATGCATTTACCGAGCTATGAAGCAAATAGTTATGAAATATCCTCCAACTCTAATCATACTTGTAGATTTCAAATTAACAAAAGCAAGAGTATCTAATGTACTGTTTGGGAAAACATTGAGTTTTTTATTTCCGTCACTATTATTAGTATTATCATTATTATAATTGTTATTCTTTGCAAAACAACAACATTAATTCTTAAAATTTACCTTCATCAGATGGCTGATATACTGTAAATAACATAAATTTTTGTCTGAAAGTTATACCTAGATTACATACGCTTTTCTCAGAAATAGTTATAAAATACGCATATTCTAATAAGATAGTGAAATAAACCTGTTACAACGTAATTAAGCACTCTGACGCATGGCATGTTGTTTTATTTTTCTTCTCCATTTTTATTATTACAAGACTATCTGACGTAGTGTTGCCAGGACAATCGGGCAGAGCAGCGGGACCAAGCTCAGCCTAGGAGAGACGCCGACGTTGCAGCCGTCCTTGTCATCACAGCAGAACACCTTGGTGCCCCATGCCTCTGCAAAAGAGCGCAAAGAGCATTGGACAGCATAAGGTGATGGAAAAATATGAAGGAGAGTAAATTTATCAACAACGACACTTAACTTTCTACTGTGGATTATACATTTGTTATTGTCTTACATTACCCCAATGGATGGGAGTATTTCTAGGTTTATTTGGAAACATAACTTTCAGTGTTGCTTAGCTAAACTTTTTAATAGGTTGGAATTTGCAGTTGGTTAATACGTGATTAATTTTCATATTAACTGTGTGGGTGTAGAACCGCAAGTTTCGTGCCACATTTGATGCCACTAAAATGACGTCATGGGCACTACCTCGTAGTACTTTTCTGGACATCGTAAGGTACAAGGAAGTTTTTCTTATATAAAAACTTTGGACAAAGTTCTTACTATCAAGTTTAGTGTGCAGAAAACGGGTAATTGTGCTGGTAAGACAGAAATAACGACGAGAATGATAACTCCCTCATCAGATCAGATTTGGTTAAATCGTTCTACTTTCAATAGCTTCCCTCAGTATAACTTCATTCGTGAACCGATCTATCCATCTCACTTTCAAAATACTTCTCTTATACCAAATTTCCAAAAGTTCTAATATCTTTCTATATTTGCCCGTTGCTATCCACGTTCCACTTCAGTACATCATCGGGCTGGGTAGTTAGTCGGACGTCTACAGAAGTATATAACACGCATATCTATGTTTATCTCTGTTTTCTATGCCTTGTCTTGTCATCACACTTTTCTGGACCTTGTTGAACTTCTGGGAGCGTGGCTTAGCTGCTAGCTTTCCACCCTGGTGTCCATGATTCAAATGTCGGTTGACTGAATGTCGGAGAGATATTTTACCCTTTTATAACGAGCACAAACAAACACACAAACAAACAAACAAACAAACAAACAAACAAACAAACAAACAAACAAACAAACAAACAAACAAACAAACAAACAAACAAACAAACAAACAAACAAACAAACAAACAAACAAACAAACAAACAAACAAACAAACAAACAAACAAACAAACAAACAAACAACGGTATCTCCGGTGAGCCCAAAAAATCCTAGCATAGCCTGAAGATCCAGTGTTTTCATGTACGTCTGAGTTACGTGTAGGGACGTTAGAGGACTGGCCTTCAGAAGTGAAGCCGGCGTTATTTGACAGTGCTCAAATACGTCAGCATCGTGTCGGTAGATGTACTGGTATGTAATGGAACTTCTGAGGGAAATAAATATGGGTCTCAAAAAACCGTAAACGTTGTTAGTGAAACGAGAATCCAATAACATTTCACTTCCATACAGCATGGTTCATGGTGTGGATTAGTGTAGTCACGTCCTAGTCAACAATGGGCAACGGCTAAGTGGCCCAGTAGGTGATCCCGAGAGTCGGGATACAAGTTGCTATGGAATGGGAATGGGCATCTGGGACATATTCTGAGTCATGGCCCTCCTTGTGCTCAGGCGGCTGGGACTATACAATCCACCGTAGTCCCTAACCCGTTAGAGGACAGATCCTCACTTGAACTATGTGTAAGTAGGGTAGCATCCTGATTCACAGAATTTTGACCGAGCTCATATTTTAATCAAGTCTCGGACCTACGGGAGTAACGGTCCCACTGCCATTTGAGAGGAGAGGGACTCCTTGGAAACAACTTGGCCAGCGAAATGGAATTCGATGGGGTGTTATCAATATTAATGAGGCTTATTGAAGGAATAAAGTAGAACTGTCTGAGTCAGCAAAGAGGATGCATCTGAATGTGCCAGGAGTTAATGACATTCTAGTGAGTGGAGATAACGAGGAAGAGGTAGGAGATATAAATTGTTCTTGACGGTCTTTAAAAAGGGAAGGGTATACTGTGGGGTAAGACTGGTCATCAGGAAAACTATTGCACGCAACATAGTTTCTGTTAGGCACGTAAATGAGCGAACGATGTCGGTAGATTTGGCAGTTGGATGAATTAGGACGATGGAATTAATAAGATACACTGAATCATCACAGGTAGAATACACATGGAACGCCATTAAAGATAGTGTGATTGAAATCCAGGAAAATTAAATTGGACACTGCAGTAACATCAAAAGACAGAGTTGGATGACAGATGAAATTCTAAAACTTATGGATGAAAGGAGAAAGCACACAAATACAGATCACATTCAATACAAAATTCTAAACAAAGCTGTACGCAGAAAGTGCAGGGAAGCCCGAGAATTATGGATGACTGACAGACGTAAAGAAATTGAGATCCTTCAAAAGAAGCACGACTATTTTAACTTGCATAAGAAAGTGGAAGAACTTGCTGGTTTGAAACGGAGACGATATGGTCAAATTTTGAGAGATGCCAATAATGAAATCATCTTGGGTGTGGAAGGGAAACTCAAACAATGGAAGGAATATATAGAAAATCTCTTCAAAATGACAGAAATGATCCTCCTTCACCTGAAGAGAGAAAACATGAAAATAGTCCTGAAATAACAAAAAGTGAAGTTGTACATGCCGTAAAACTTCAAAAGAATGGTAAAGCAACTGGACCTGACGGTGTGTACGCTGAAGTTCTCAAAGTAATAACAGAACAGGAATCTACCGGCCTCAATATCTTAACATCATTATTCAAACAAATATATGTATCAGGAGAAATACCACCAGAATGGCTGAAATCAACCTTCATACCACTACCGAAGAAGCCTAACTCGTCTCAGTGCGATGATTATCGTATGATAAGTTTGATGTCTCACGTGCTCAAAATATTCTTGCGAATCATTCACACTAGAATATACAAAAAATGTAAATCCCACATGGATCAGAATTAGTTCGGTTTCCGAAATGGCGTTGGTACACGTGAGGCACTCTTCTCGTTAAATGTGTTGTTACAGAGGTGCAGAGATATGAATGTTGATGTCTATGCCTGTTTTATAGACTATAAAAAAGCTTTTGATTGTGTCAGGCACAATAAGCTGATAGAGATTCTGAGATCAACAGGTATTGACTCCGGTGACTTATGTATAATAAGTAAGCTGTACTGGAATCAGTTTACAAATGTCAAAACTGATCAAGAAACTTCAGAAACTGCTTCGATCAGGAGGGGCGTCCGTCAGGGTTGTGTACTGTCACCTCTGTTGTTTAACATTTACTCAGAGGCAATCTTTAAAGAAACATTGGAAGACTATGGTAGGATCAAAATTAACGGAAAAATCATCAACAACATCAGATATGCAGATGATACTGTTGTCATAGCTGATGACATGCCTGCCCTTCAGTGCATGATAAACTCCTTAGTTCAGCACAGTGAAGAGTTTGGATTATATGTTAACCCCTCAAAAAGGAAACTGATGGTGTTCTCTAAGAAGACAATTCGGACAAATCTCACAATAAAAGATAAAATAGTTGATAAAATAGTCTTCTCTCAAATATCTGGGTACCATCTTGGATGACCAATGTAACTCGAAACGGAAGATAATATCTAGAATTGAGCAGGCCAGGAAACAATTCATTACCATGAAGAAATTTTTTGTGAGGTCAGATCTCAGTCTCCAACTACGAATTCGTATGATCCGCTGCTATATATTTTCTGTTCTCCTCTATGGATGTGAAAGCTGGACTCTGGATCCAATCATAGAAAAACGTCTTGATGCCTTCAAAATGTTCCTGTATCGCCGTCTCTTGCGGATATCCTGGGTAATGAAAATCTCAAATGCCGAGGTCCTTTGTCGGATGAAAAAGCAAAAAGAACTACTGCTCACCATAAAACAAAGGAAAACGCAATACCTAGGACATATTATGAGAGGTGAGAGGTATTAGTTATTACAGCTTATTATCGAAGGGAAGATACAGGGGAAGAGATCTGTTGGGAGAAGAAGAAATTCATGGCTGAAAGACCTTCGAAGATGGCACTGCTGTACTTCAGAAATGGCATTCCATTCTGCGCTGTCAAGATCAGAGCTAGTTACGTGGATCGCCAACCGCCGCTCGGAGACGGTGTCTTAAGAAGCAGAAGAAGACGATATTCACCACGTAAGCGTACAGATGAGGATGAAATTGACAAGTTTTATGAATCATTGAGTGACATCGTATTCAGGGTCAACAGCAAGGATAGGATAGTGCTAATGGGCGATTTCAAGGCGAGAGTTCAAAATAGAACTGAAGGATATAAAAGGGTGATTGCTTAATGTGGGGAAGCTATGGAAGCCGATAGGAGTGGGAGGCGTTTACTGGACGTCTGTGCTAATATGGATTTAGCAGTTAGGAATACATTCTTCAAGCATAAGGCTATTCACCACTACACCTGGGAGGGTCGGGTCGCCAGATCCATAATAGAATATATCTTAAGCGACTTCGAATTCAGGAAATCTTTGAGGAATGATTGGGTTTTCCGGGGATTTTTCGTTGATACAAACCACTGGATGAAATGAAGTAAGTTTCTGTATTCTGTCAGCAGGCGGATACGGGCAGAAAAGCTCCAGGACAAGGAAATTAGACTGAAGTACATTGATATGATTTGCAAAACGTTCCAAACAATGGACAGGAAGCAGGTTCAGGATATAGAAAGGGAATGGATGCCATACCGGGATGCTGTAGAAGAAACAACAAGGTAATGCCTAGAAAATACTGTGTAAAGATGGGAAAAACGAACATCTTGATGGAATGATGAAGTGGTAGCAACTTGTAAACGTAAAATGAATGTGTATCAGAAATAGCTCAAAACGAGGACAGAAAAGTAGGAGTGATCACAATATGACCATAAAGCTTGAATTCAAGAGGACAAACTGGGACAGATATTCGTTTTTAGGAATGAGAGTTAGGGATTGGTATAACTTACCAAGGGAGATATTCAATAAATTTCCAATTTATTTGCAATAATTCAAGAAATGACAAGGAAACCAACAGGTAGGGAATCTACCACCTGGGCGACTGTCCTAAGTGCAGATCAGTAGTGACTGGTTGATTGATGCAGACAGGGAATTGTACGTTGATGAAAGAAACAAGGAGAAACAAACAATTGTTCAATCCAAAAATATGTCGAGGGAAGATTTTGGTAATAACCTGGAAAGGCTAGGTTAAGCAGCAGGGAATCCTTTCTGGACAGTAATAAAGTATCTTCGGAAGGGACGGAAAAAGGAAATTAATAGTGTTTTGGGTAAATCAGGTGAACTCATAATATTTTAAAAATATTCTCAATATAAAAGGGTATCTTCCCCGTTACGTTGCGAACAACCGAGCACATGGGAAGGAGGACAATGTTATTGGTGAAATTACGCTTAATTAAGTGGAAATGATGTTAAACGAACTCCATTGTCAAAAACAGCAGGAATAGATGCCATTAGACCTAAAATTGTGAAATATGGTGAAAAGGCAGGGATGAAATGGATTCATAGAGTAATAAGTTTATCAAGGTTTGTTACTAAGGTACCTTCGGATTGCATAAAAGCAGTAATTGCACCTATCAATAAGCAAGGGAACCGGAAGGGTTGCAACAACTATCGAGGAATCTCATTTATCAGTATACGAGGCAAAGTGATCACTGGTATCTTGGAAGGGAGGGTGCGATCCGTCGTTGAGAGGAAGTTGGATGAAAACCAGTGTGGTTTCAGACCACAGAGCGGCTGTCAGCATCAGATTTTCAGTATGCGACTGATAATTGAAAAATGTTACGAGAGGAATAGACTGCTGTGTTTATGTTTCGTAGATCTAGAGAAAGCATAATGACAGATGTTCGCCATACTGGGGGACTATGTAATTAAAGGTAAATTATTAAAATCAATCAAAGGCATTTATGCTGACAATTGAGCTTCAGTGAGAATTGATGGTGGAGTGAATTCTTGGTTCAAGGTACTTACAGGGGTTAATAATAACCGTTATTTTATAGCCTTATTTCACCTTTGTTATTCATTGTGTACCTGAATCACCTGGTAAGAGGTATAAAGTTGCAGGGAGGGATTCAGTTAGGTGGAAATGTCATAAGCAGTCTGGCCTATGCTGATGACTTGGTCTTAATGACAGATTGTGTCGAGAGTCTGCAGTCTAATATATTGGAGCGTGAAAATAGGTACAATGAGTATGGTATGAACATTAGCCTTTCGCAGACTAAACTGATGTCAGTAGGTAAGAAATCCAAGATTGGGGATAAAAGGCTGGAACAGGTAGATAATTTCAAGTATTTAGGATCTGTGTTCTCCCAGGGTGGTAATATTGTAGGGGAGATTGATTCAAGGTGAAGTAAAGAATGCAGTTACTGTACGATCAAGAGTATTCTGTAAAAACTAAGTCAGCTCCTGGACGAAACTATCTGGACTCAGGATATCTTATTCATAAGTTAGAAGTAACAGACATGAAAGTGGCGAGAAAGATTGCTGGTACAAATAGGTGGGAACAGCAGCGGGAGGATACTGGGAATGAGGAAATAAAGGCTAAGTTAGGAATGAACTCGATGGATGAAGTTGTACGCATAAACCGGTTTCGGTGGAGGGATCCTGTGAGGCGAATGGAGGGGGACATGTTACCCCGGAGAATAATGGTCTCTGTTACGGAGGGTAGCAGGAGTAGAGGGAGACGAAGACGATGATGGTTAGACTCAGTTTCTAACGAATGAATGATAAGAGGTATACAGTAGAACAAACGAGGCCAGGGAACTAGTTACAAATAGAGGATTGTGGTGGCGTTTAGCAAATTCACGGAGGCTTGGAGAGTGAACGCTGAATGGCATAACGTTCTATAACGAAGATGTATGTGTGTAAGTAGGTTCCATACAGCGCTACGTTGAAAACATAAGCCTATTTTCAGACCAACTTTGCTGTACGAGAGTGAAAGCTAGGTGCACTCAGGATATTATATTCATAAGTTGGACGTAAGAGACATGAAGGCAGCTAGAATGATTTGCTGGTACAATCATATTTATATTTGAAGTCATCAAATTTCCTTTCTTGCGGAAGACCTTCCTTGCGTGGGTTATTCTGTATTTTATGCCTTGAAATGTACTGTTATTGATTAATTCCAGAGTAACGATATTATTCTATTTCCGTTTACGTATTTCGAGCATCATTTCATTTCAGTCGACTGAAATCTATGAACACATTCCATTCTTTAAAGAAATATAATATTGTGCTTTTGTTTAACTCGAAAATATATAGTATTCTACCATAATATTAATCGATGAGCCTAGAAAAGTTTAACGGTCACTGCTAAACACCAGCAACATTATAAAGTAGGAACTGGTAGGTTGACCACCAATATGCCATCACATGAGCAGGCCTGCACTCTGGTTATCCTATTGAGGCCATAAGATTATTCTGAAATATTTCCAAGGCATATTTCTCTCATATATCTCTCATATAATTAGTTTGAATTGAATTTTATCAAAAAATTTCCCTTTGTTTGAAATATTTGTGCCAAATATTACAACTGCAATAAACAATGCCTTTTTTGCGAGGAGCAATAACACAATTTTGGCATATATCGGATGAATTTAGGACTTTGGTATGCATCTGAGGATACTAAAATGAAGGTTATTGATATGGATGCGTGAAGTCACAAAAATTGACAATCCAGAAAGGAACACGTCAGAGAAATGGTTTAAATAGCACAAATAACGAGTAAACTAGATGTGACATGGCCATGATAATTCAACTTTGTAATGAGACGAGATAATTATGCAGTAACGAAGGGTGAATATTTCTAGAAAGATTTAGGAAATGAGAAAAGATAGAAGGAGCTGGTTGCTGAGGACCTGAAGGAAAAAACCTTGCAAGGAATGGGTATAGAATAGAAATACTCAGAGAAAGCTCATCAGAAGCAATGAACATTTATGTAGGCTGGGTAAATTGAAGGAAAAACATTGAGGAAGAAAAGAGAGTTTCAAGAAAATGTAGGTCAATAGCGGGTACTTTTATGTTCTCTCTCAGTTTTTATTAAAGGAAAGTTCTACTTACTCCTTCCAAAAATGTGAACGTTAAATTGTGGATAAGAGTGCGGAGATTGAGGTAAAATTGTATCCATTTGGTGAGATGAGCCTGCCTGTCTCCAATATATTGGTGTATCGACCGATCGTTCGTGCAACTCATCTACGAATAGTCGCCATCAGCCGAGACCTCTTAATAAATCGATTAAATCACAGCATGCCTGTAATGAGCTCGCTTCTTGCTTAGGAGGACTGCCCGTTTTGCTTTACGAGGATAAAGTAAAGGTAAGGTAAGGTAAGGGTTATTCTGCCCGAAGGCAGGTCCGAACCTCCGCAGAGGTGTTCCTGAGCCGGAGTTTACGTCCGGTAGGGTGGCCATTTCCTTTCCGCTCCTCCATTCCCTTACCCCCACCAACAGCGCGTGGCAACCCATCCAACTCCTGACCACGCCCAATGTTGCTTAACTTCGGAGATCTCACGGGATCCGGTGTTTCAACACGGCTACGGCCGTTGGCGATGAAGTAAATAATAAGTTTAATAATGAAACACCCATCCACACGTGAGTGGAGGCGACAGGCCGCTCAACTCCCTCCCTTTTTCAAAATCTCTTCTTCCATCTCCCGCTCATCCTTGCTCTTTTCTTCGTTTTCTATTGTCCTTTGTTTTCTTCGGAAGATCGTTCACCTGTACAACTTCAGTTCTGAAGTATTGTCTATGCCCTGTCTCGTCTTCACATTATTCTGGATCTTGTTGAACTTCGGGGAGCGTGCCATAGCTGCTAGTTTTCCACCCTGGCGTCTACAGTTCAAATGTTTGTGACTGAATTTTGAAGAGATGATTTCCAACTTTAAAAGGAACACCTGCTCTTTAATTAGCCAGCATAGGCCTCAAAATAGTAAGCGTATCTCCAGCGAGCCCACAAAATACTAGCATAGGTTGAAGATCCAACTTTTAATGTACAGTGCAATAGTTCTCGCGTTTCTATTTTAACGTAAGAATGAAACTGAAGTGAAAGAAATCCACATTAAGGCCTGATATCATTCTATCTTGACGAAGCTTCCAGAATTTTTAATGAATAATGTCACCTAACGGGAAGAAATAGGAGTTAAGGATTCATTCTATTTATTGCAGCAATTTTGTGAGATTTATATTAGAGAAATTGAGGTATTATTAACGCAATAGTTTTTGAAATCTAACGTCGACCGGGTGAGTTGATCATGCGGTTAGGGGTGCGCGGCTGTGAGCTTTCATCCGAGAGATAGTGGTTCGAGCCCCACTGTCGGCAGCCCTGAAGATGTTTCTCCGTGGTTTCCCATTTTCATACCAGGCAAATGCTGGACTGTACCTTGATTAAGGCCACGGCCGCTTCATTCCTGCTCCTAGGCTTTTCCTATCCCTTCCTTGCCATAAGACCTATCTGCATTGATGCGACGTAAAGCCAATTGTAAAAAAAAGAAACTGGCGTCGGAGGTGCCAAACATGACGATTACAGGAAAGAAATCAAGTGGTTTCAGGAACTGCATCCGAACTTATATGCCTCGTGTTACGATACATTTGGTGGGCACCGCGCAGTTAGTGCTTGGTATAAGGTAATACGGTAATCTTCCCTAAACTCCTCATGTTAAGGTCTCTTTGAGAATCAGTTAAAGCAGACAAAGACTTGAAGAGCCGTGGATCAAGGGTAAAAGGGGGAAATTACGTTCACCAAACACGAACTTTGGGATAGGCAAGAAGAAAGAAAGCCTATAAAACTAACTGAGGGGAAAGGAGAGCTGAATGGTACTTAAAGTCAAGGCGCATTACTGATATGGGAACAGCGACGTAACGACAGAGCTTAAGATTACAAAGCGCAAGGAAGGTGTACGACCCCGGGAGTCTGAGATGACTAATTAAAAGCAGCATGTTTAAATCTACTGTGCCATAGCTTCAATAAAACATAAAGTAAATCAGAGAAGATGCTAAGAACGCGCCAAGAGGGATACTGAAAACTAATATGCATTTTCCATAAGTTCTCTTATTATACGTATTATCAGAATTTTCTTGTTTTTGTTTTGAAAATTATAATATATTTTTAAAATATGAAGTTAAACAACTGTGATAAAAATATCTTTGTAAAATACCTTCAGTAATATTCTTATTAACCACGTAACGTAAAATGTTGGAGCATTTTCTATGATCACGTTACAAATGATCAATAGTAAACTCAATTGGGAAAACAATAGTTAAGGCCCTTAATAAAAGAGCGCAAGGTGGGGGGGGGGCGTGCACGGGAATTTAAGGAAGTCTGCATTAATAAACACTCGAAAGTTAAACTTCATTAGGTGATTCCAAGTAGGCTAGTTGATGAAACCTCATCCTACAAGCAATGTAAAGAAGAAAAATACAAAGGATACTTTCATAAGGCCAGAAGAAGAAAATGTGCTAAATCATTCAACCCCTCATGTCTTCCGAATCCAACGGTAGCCAAAACTCCAAAGTTTTAACAAATTATTTGAAAGAAAAATCTGTCTTTTCTATTTGGTATGGTTCATGGTGTGGGTTACTGTAGTCATGTCCTAGTTCGTGAACCATGGGCAACGGCTGAGTTGCCTATTGAGTGGTCCTGAGAATCGGAATACCAGTTGCTATGGAATGGGAGTGGGCATCTCGGACATATTCTGAGTCATGGTCTTTCTTGTGCTCAGGCGACTAGGACTATACTATCCACTGGTGGTCCATAACCCGTTAGAGGAGAGATCCTCACTTGGACTATGTGTAAGTAGGGTAGCATCCTGCTTCATGAATTTACTGAGCTCAGAACATTTTAAGCGAGCCTCGGACCTATGAGAGTAACGGAGTCCCACTTCCATTTGACAGGCGAGGGATTCCTTGGAAACAACTTGGCGAACGAAATGGAATTCGATGGGGAACTATCAATATTAATGGGGATTATCTAAGAAAGAAAGTAGAACTGGCTGAGTCAGCAAAGAGGATGCATCTGGATGTGCTAGGAGTAAGTGATATTCTGGTAAGGGGAGATAACGAGGAAGAGACAAGAGATTATGAAGTGTACTTGACGGGTATTAGAAAGGGAAGGGCAGAGCCTGGGTTAGGCCTGTTTATCAGGAATACCATTGCACGCAACATAGTTTCTGTTAGGCACGCAAATGAGCGAATTATGTGGGTATATTTGGCAGTTGGAGGAATTAGGACGGGAACTGTCTCATTTTATTCACCATGTGAGGGTGCAGATGAGGATGAAATTGACAAGTTTTATGAAGCATTGAGTGACATCGTGGTCAGGGTCAACAGCAAGGATAGGATAGTTCTAATGGGCGATTTCAATGCGAGAGTTGGAACTAGAACTGAATGATACGAAAGGGTGATTGGTAAATATGGGGAAGATATGGAGGCTAATGGGCTTGGGAAGAATTTGCTGGACTTGTGCTAGTATGGGTTTAGCAGTTACGAATACACTCTTCAAGCATAAGGCTATTCATCGCTACACATGGGAGGCTAGAGGTACCAGATACATAATAGACTATATCTTAACCGACTTCGAATTCAGGAAGTCTGTTAGGAACGTACGAGTTTTCCGGGCATTTTTCGATGATACAGACCACTATCTGATCTGTAGTGAACTAAGTATCTCTAATCCTAGGGTAGAGCAAGTGAAATCTGTCTGCAAACGAATAAGGGTAAAAAATCTCCAGGACGAGGAAATTAGACAGAAGTACATGGATGTGATTAGTGAGAAGTTTCTAACAGTAGACCGTAAGCATGTTCAGGATATAGAAAGTGAATGGATGACATACAGGGATGCTGTAGTAGAAACAGCAAGGGCATATCTAGGAACAACTGTGCGTAAAGATGGGAAAAGGTGAACATCTTGGCGGAATGATGAAGTGAAAGCAGCTTGTAAACGTAAAAAGAAGGCTTATCAGAAATGGCTCCAAACAAGGGTCGATGCACACAGGGCCGATGCAGATGAAAGAAACAGAGCGAAACCAATAGTTGTTGAATCCAAAAAGGAGTCGTGGGAAGAATTTTCTAATATACTGGAAAGGCTAGGTCAAGCAGCAGGGAAACCTTTCTGGACGGTAATAAAGAATCTTAGGAAGGGAGGGAAAAAGGAAATGAACAGTGTTTTAGGTAATTCAGGTGAACTCATAATAGATCTCAAGGAATCACATTTTACATTTTACTGAAGGAGGGCGCAAATACTACATGCCCACATACGGTACTGTATGGTACGGTAAGGTTCATTTTCCTTTAAACAAGTGTATAAGAAAATGAACAAAACGAAAATTGTTTTCGTGGACTACATATCCATATGTGGCTGGGAGGCGTGACCAACCTTTAGGAGAATAACGGATAGGAAGAGCATTGTCAGATACGCAGTATTGCTTTTTAAGGGACGTTATATATTTGATGGATTTTATGGAATGATAATTTGAGCTTTGGATGTTTTCGATAATAAAGGAGAATATGGCACCATCCATCTGTTATTGATTTCAACTTCATCATTTGTCATTACGATTGTTATTGCATAACTTCCATCTTCTTCTGGTTTTCTGCGTCTGTATTGAGGATATCCGTCATCACCAGTGCGTGTTTCATAAACAAAGTTTCTGGGAAACTTTTTAGTGCATTTTTTATCGACCAAGCAAGGATATTGTGGAGATTAATTCCTCCACACGATCCATTCACCATGTATTTCGTTACAATATCGAATAGCATTCGACCTTCTTCAGGATTAGGAATTTCTGCAGAAATGACATCATCAACTTGAGTTGCATGTATTATCGTTTTGAGCATGTGTAAGTCTTCTCTTCTGCCATTCAATCGCATACATCCAGCATCAAGTTTCACCACAAATTGTGATACTTCACAATTAAGTCCATCAATTTAAGTTTCTGCTTGAATATTCGTGCAGTCAAATATTGACGATCGGATGGTAGCTGACCGTGCAATAGAAGCTCTTTTATCTTGCCCAATGCTAGATTGCATGTAAATGTGTAATAAACAGTCGGGGCGGCCATATGTACGCACATATGTCATGGCATTCTGTGCGTGTTCATGCATATGCCGTGGGCTGCTA
This sequence comes from Anabrus simplex, assembly GCF_040414725.1. NCBI lineage: Eukaryota > Metazoa > Arthropoda > Insecta > Orthoptera > Tettigoniidae > Anabrus > Anabrus simplex. The sequence goes on from NC_090265.1 coordinate 228,528,493, forward strand.
TTGAACGTTGCTGGAAGTACGACCATTTTGCCAATGTCGGAAACATTATCATCGATTGCAATTGCATCTCATAAATGAATGAACTCTTTTGGCATACATGTCAATCACACACTGATGGAATAGTTGATGGCATTGCAGAATATGATTTCATCCATTCTGAAGTATCATTATGTGGTATGCATAATAGTTCATCGCTAATGTTTTTGATCGAGTTGCAAGAATAAAGAGAACGAAAGATATGAATAATGTCAATTACATTTATGAATAATGTAAAGTCAGAAATAAATTTATGTTTTCATTTGATAAAATGAAATAAAGATAATTGTAGTTAGCTGTAATTGAATTAGTTTGCATAATATTGAAGTGATATCTGCCCTGCCCTTCCCATAAAATTATGGGATACTGCAGCGCATCCTATGATCGATGTGTTTCAGCGACACATTGAATTGTATTATTTTTGTTCTTCGCCAACTATGACAATTGCTACTTCATTGATGGTAGGTGCATTGTAGAGCCCGGGATGCTGTCCGAGTGATGTTTTATCGGCTTGTATTTGAATTGCGTAGTTATCCGACGGTAAGTTGTCAATTTCAGTTTTGAATCATTTTATCAATGCATTGTGTTGGTGGAAGATGTTTTCAAATCGAGGATAATGTGGCGCTTGGTGCCTGAAATTGCATCCCAGCGTTGATCAACTTGTGCATTATCGTCACCCATAAAATATATTTGCAGAAATTTATGTTCGGCGTCCGAAACGGGTAGAAATGAAACAATACTGTGATATATTTGTCCTTGTATTTTGAAAGTAGGCATGTACTGATCTTGAAAACCTTTATCTGCTCCGAAAGATGTCATTTGAAACGCTGAATCATATTTGCGAATATTCTGCTAAAAGTGTTTGGAATCAGGTGAGTCGCCTGAAAGCAATGACAACAATGGATCAGGTGGTGAATGCGATGTTGGTAATTTAACTTTGCCATTTGCGCGGCACATAGCAGGAGTTTCATTGTTGAACTTAAGTGAACTGCAAAGCCCACAGGCCTTATCTATTTTTCCGATATTTACACTGGGATGCAAACTGTAATCGTAGTACATCATATTGAAATGCAGCAAGATTCAAATCAACATGTACTGTTCGTCGAGATCAGGTGGCTCGTAAACGTTCTCTTTCAATTCTTGCCGCATGTTGCTCTTCTAATTCTGACGCACGTGATCAGGTAGCATATAAACGATTCCTTTCAATTCTTGCCGCATGTTGCTCTTCTGATTCTGATGCACGTGATAGGGTAGCACATAATCGTTCTCTTTCAATTCTTGCCGCATGCTTCTCTTCTGATTCTGATTCACGTGATCGGGTAGCATATAAACGATTCCTTTCAATTCTTGCCGCATGTTGCTCTTCTGATTCTGATGCACGTGATCGGGTAGCATATAAACGTTCTCTTTCAATTCTTGCCGCATGTTGCTCTTCTGATTCTGATGCACGTGATAGGGTAACACGTAAACGATCCCTTTCAATTCTTGCCGCATATTGCTCTTCTGATTCTGATGCACGTGATAGGGTAGCATATAAACGATTCCTTTCAATTCTTGCCGCATGTTGCTCTTCTGATTTTGATGTACGTGATCGGGTAGCACATAAACGTTCCCTCCCAATCCTTTGCGCACGTTTCTCTTCTGATTTTGATGCACGTGATCCGATAGCACATACACGTCGTGTTTAGATTCTTGCCGCAATGTTGAACTTGAGAAGCTGATGCACGTGAATTTGCAATTCGTAAACGATCTGCTTCATTGCTCACTTGTCATTCCTCGTTTGTTTGAGAAGCTCGAATTCCCTTATTTCTACGTGCTGCGCTGGTAGATCTACTAAGTGACGAACGTTGGAGAGGCATATGTTTTGACGAAGCAATTTAACACGATATAAGCTTGTATAACCTAAAATGCCGTTCGTTGGTTCATTTAAGAAATAGAAAAAAAACTATTTGCAATGGAAAATCCCATTAAATATAACTTACAATGATCAGCATCGATGATGATGATAATAATTAATGATAATAATAATAATAATAATAATGAAGGAAATCAGAGAAAATTGGGAGACTATTGGCATAAAGGAAAAATATCCACTGATGACAGTACAGGATAGGTCCAAATACAAAAAGCTCGTGGAAGGTCACAGGACACCAGGATCCAGATTCAGATTACGGAAGCCGAGAGAAAGAGAAGTGAGAGAATGATGAGGTATTGGGAAGAAAGAAGACGTACCGAACAAGTCACTCGTGATCCTCAGGGGTCGTAACGAACTGAATAAAAATAATAATAATTCTATTCTGTATGTGTGGGATAAAGACTGATTAATATGTGGGAGGCCCAAATAATGATGTAAAAAAACACAACTCGGACATTAATGTACTTATTTTCATACCTTGTTGCTTTATAAAAGCTATACTGTTGCTATGTCGAAATAAAAGTTATTTCGGTGTGAAAGTGAAATATCGAGATTGACATACCGAACATTTGCTGTTTGTCTTTTGCCGATTGCCAATTGTCGCGATTTTCTGTTGTGCCCGTATGTCTGAAGTGTTCCGACATAATGTTTTCTCCAAGAATAATATTTTATAATGGAAGAATTTAATTACTTCGCGATTCTCGAGCAATACGTACACTTTAGAGAATCCATGGCTTTCTGAATTTCATTATCATCGAGTTTAGGCAGGCATTTCTCAGAACGTATATCGAGCGCTGTATTTACATTGGGAAGGCGCAAAATGGCCTAGCGAAAGTCAAGAAGTCTGAGCAGTTCTGATGTTAGTGCGATTATAAATGATAACCTAAAATATCGTTCGTTGATACACTCAACAAATAGAAAAATTAATGTTTTCACTGGAAAATTTCAATTAAATATTAAATATAACTTATAAAATATAACTTACATTAATAATAATTTCGTGTGGCTATTTCTAGCCGAGTGCAGCCCTTGTAAGGCAGACCCTCCGATGAGGGTGGGCGGCATCTCACATGTGTAGGTAGGTAGATAGAAAATAAATTTGATGATTTGTAGGGTAACGTTAAGAGCTATGCAATTTAATACAGTCTTGTTATTGTGGTGAAGGATAGTGTTATGTGTGGTGTGTGAGTTGCAGAGATGTTGGGGACAGCACAAACACCGAGCCCCCAGGCCATTAGGTTAAAATCCCCGACTCGGTGGCTTGGAATCTTGGTTATCCTGAGACAGATTTTTTGTATCCAATGTTTCCACAGGTTCTGCACAATTCAGCAACATTTTGAAGTAATCTGCGAGAAATTGACAATTTTCTTTGTTGTTCGTTACTACACTGCCATCCTCCCGCTTGAAACATAAACTTGATGGCTGGTATCCCTATAGTTCCTCTCTGAAGGTTTTGTAAAATGCTCGAGTGTTGCTCTTTCGAAAATCATCTTCTATCTTATCCATCCTACTTCTGTCATAATTTTTTTTTCTCTGATAGTACGATCTTAGCTGTTTTCTTCCTCTCTTTCCTGAAAGTTTCCCACTTCTCCTCGGTTTTGTTGGAGTGCCACCTCTTCCATGCTTGTAGTCTTCTGTCCAACGCTTCATCACACTTTTCATTCTACCATCTTTGTTCTCGTTTCCTCGCTGGATTCCCCAATCCTTCAGCTGCTTTAAACATTGAGTTTTTGATCTCTTCCCAGCTGTTCATATTCAGTTTCGACAATTTTTCACAATATATCTCTTTGCTTTGTTTCATAGTATCTGCATCAATTCTAAGCTTCCTCTTGATTTTTTTGTTTGGGTTTGTTTGGTTGGAATCTTACTTTAATCTCCAAGAGGTAGTGGTCCGAACCTATGTTTAAGCTTTTTCTTACCTTGACGTTCAAGATTTCCCTTCAGTTTATGATCGTAATAGCAACATGGTCGATCTTAAACTCCCCCAGCAACTTGTTAGGAGATGCCCATGTTGTTTGCTTGTTAGGGAGTGCCTTGAAGTATGTAGAAATGAGTTTCAAGTTAAAATGTCTGCAGAAACTGATTAATCTTTCGCCATTTCTGTTTGTTCTGCTATGTGCTGGGTAGTCCCCCACAATTTTCCTGTACCTTCTTTCTTTACCTATCTGAGCATTGAAATAATCCATTTTCAGTCTATTCAGTTCTTATTTTATTTCGTGGAGCTTTCTTGCTTACATTTGTAATTAACAGTTGATGATCCAAATGTACATCAGCACTAGGATGAGTTTTAATGATGTTTTCGAATCTTTGATTTCCTAGCATGAAGTCTATTTGATATCTCCTGGAATCACCCAGGCCTTAACATGTGTAAAACATTTTCTTGTTATTTTTAAACTATATATTTGCCTCACGCCGGCCTTGCGGTGGGTTAGCGTCCCTGCCTTTTACCCGGAGGCCCCGGGTTCGATTTCTGGCCTGCATCTGAGGGCTGGTTCGAGGTCCACTCAGCCTACGTGACTACAATTGAGGAGCTATCTGACGGTGAGATAGCGGCCCCGATCTAGAAAGCCAAGAATAACAGACGAGAGGATCCGTCGTGCTGACCACACGATACCTCGTAATCTGTAGACCTTCGAGCTGACCAGCGGTCGCTTGGTAGGCCATGGCTCTTTGGGGCAGTTGTCATTTCGCATTTTATTCATAATTTGTGAAATTTTTCATAGACATCTATTTCATCCTCCTCTGCCAGAATGTTGAAAAATATACTTGTATGGCAAACGTGCTCGTTGGATCACTTTTTATTTTGGGAGCTATCACTCTTTAACTCATCGTTATAATCCTTGTAATACTCCTCTCTATGCCTTTTATCTTTATTATTACTTATTACTTTGTTCTTGCTCGCTTCCCATCTATATATCATATTACAATATTAATATTTCCTTTTCCTTCCATCTTTCTTGACTGATCCTTAGGAAATTATTAATTTTGCTCTTTCTCATTTCCATTTTTTTTTAGTTTGCTCTTATTATCCATTATCTAAAAGTGTGTAAGTAAATATTGCTTGTTTGTTAGAGAAAATGTTATATCTGTCATACTCTGTACATGTGAAGATATATTTCCACCAAATATTATGCATAGTAACAAAAGAAATAGGTTACTTCAAATAAGTTCAATAGTTAACATTATAATAAATCTCAAAATTACAATTTTATAATCATTACCGCTATACCATAGTCATGTTCGCCCTGTATTGCATCATGTAGACCTAAAATTTGTATACTCGTATTTAGGGCTCTGGACAGGAATGAGCAATAAAATCTCGCATTCCTTTAGGGTGTGTAGTACGTTTAGGTAAATTAAACTTCCAAAATATTCTTCCTAATTATTATACATGGAAGGGAGTATTAAAACTTTTATTCAGTGATATGAACTTAAGTCAAGGAACATTCATGTGTGCAACCTGTTCAGATGAAGTCCTGTTTCTCACTGATTAATCTTCAGAATGGGTTTGGTTTCACTGAGAAAAGTTCGCTCCAATTGAAATTTATTCACAGAATTTCAAGCTTGTACCCTTTCATCATTTCTATCCACGACACAACTTTGCTCGGCTCTCATTCTTTTTAACAACTTTCATTCATAATTGGTTATTTATCTTCACCGCTTGCACGCTTGCATGACTTCCATTCAACGTTGAACATAACTCTCAAAGTCCTGCTGCTGGCAGGGATTGCCGCGTCGCTGCTTCTACTCGGTTCGGAAGTTAAAACAGCCATTCTCCTTTCTGTTCGTATTTAGCAGTTAGATATTAAATACTATGAAACTCACTCCAGACAGATGTACGACCTGCGTTTCCTTCATCAAACCATCAATGTTCATTTCCCCAGAGAGTAGGTATTCACTTCTTTCCTCTACAGACGTCTTTCCATTGTACAGTACATCCCACAGTTACGAATATCTATAATTCAGAATTAATTTTTTATTAGGAATTCTTGATTCAACAGATACAGAGTCAAGACTTGTAAGAAATTCTGGGAGGAACGAAAAATTACTTGAATTTAAAAAATATCCCCATGTTTCACCTGCATAAAATTTATTCTACTTCGTGTTTAATTATACAAAAATTTGCAAAACTTTTAATAGTTGCACAGAATTTTAATTGGAAATAATTGCTTCCTCGGTATTATAAGGAATTTTCCAAATGTGCTACATTGAATTATTGGAATTTATTTCGGATGATTAATAAACTCTTTTCAGCTCATCTAAGATTGTTCTGTGAGTCATCCCGACTGACAAGAAAATCCTCCTCTTGAGTCAGAAAAAATGTTAGCTTTTCTCACACTATCGTATTCAGTTTTACATGCTATGCCTGAATGCATATTTTTACAACGGGATGATTCGTGTTAAAATGTAAAACACGAAGTGAAAGAAGGAATGTGCATCAGGGGCTGATGACCTTAGATGTAAGGCCCCTTTAAACAACAAGCATCATCATCAACGAAATGTGCATCTTGGGTTGCCAGCTAGTGTAGCAGGAGCACGTGCTGCATTCGATTCGCAGGCACTGGGTAAACAGCGTGCAGACTGACAGAACGTTGTTGGTTGTTCTGTGTGCTGTAGTAGCTCTTTGTTAAACTTTGTGCTGTTTAAGGCAGTGTTGGACACTATGAGTACTGTATATTAAATATTGTGAAAAGGATTGTCACCAGATTGGAAGAGAAAGGCTATGGAACTTCAAGTGTTTCAGAAACAGAAGGAGAAATTGCTGATTAAGTGTATGATTTGTTAAAACATTACATGTCAGAAACCGCGGAAAGAGAAGTAATTCTAGATATTGACTTGCGTGAACCACAGAACAAGAAGATGAAGAAGGTGAAGTAAATAAAGAATTAACGACGAAATCTTCTTCCGAAGTTGAGCCGAGCAGTTCACAGCAATCCTTCTCCAACAAGAAACACAGAGACATTTCTGCAGCAGATTAACTGTCTTCACTCTAATGGAATAACTGACACGTTTCGACTTATGGGTGGGGGCAATCCGAAAATTTGTATGACGTAACACGACAAAATGTGTGACAGAGGTGACATCATATTTCTTGTTGCCGTAAGCCTTGGTTGCCGAAATTGCAGCGGCTGTAGATTTGTATAGAGTGTGTTGAAATACAAAGTGTACCGTCAGTGACGTTACGTTAGTCGCTATCGTAGGCTTTGGTCGGCAAAGCTGCTGAGGCTACAAGTCCCTTTGACGTAGAGTTCAGTTTTAATAATCGATTGCTCAAGAAGCAGTAAACAAATTGTCTTCTAATTTTTTCGGAGTTCGTTATCAATATTTGAGTTTCATTTACTGAAAGACATATTCATAATCATTAGATTTTCGCAAAGGAAAAGTTTCTTTTTAAGTAAATTCTTAACAAACTTAACATGTGACGGCGCTGCTACTATGATTGTTAAAAACCAAGGTGCAGGAGCATTCTTTAGTGTAAAATTTCCTTCTGTTATTTTTTGTCACTGTGCTAACCACAGGCTTGAGCTTTCAGTGCATGATGGAAATAAGTAAGTTTCGGGAGTTGATAGACTTAAATCCTGGAATAGGAACAACTTGTTTTTATTTATTTACTCAAATTTAGTTTCGGCAGACTGCAGAACCATACAGTTATAAATTAACTGAGTTGAAACTGAAAGAGATGGCTTCAAATATTACCGAAATAAAAAATGAAGTCTTTCATCGACAAACTGTATGTAGTGCATCATGCTTCACCAAAGAACACCTGGGAACTGAGAACCTGTGCAAGTTTACTATAGACAGAACTTTTAAAAGTCGGGAAGAGTTTTGAGCACACGTTGGGTTGCGTCCGGTTTCAGATCTATGTCAGCTATTTGGAGGTCTTATGAAGCACTAGTTCATCATTTTACGGAAGCTTCAAATGAACAAACCAGACACAGAAAAAAGTAAATTTGAAGACCTTCTCAAGGAGAGTAGGCCTACTGAAGCTAATTTCATTCTAGTGTTGGGCTTGATGTCTGATGCATTGCAAGAGCTCTCTGAGTTACGTGAAGATTTGTAACATCACAACGTTAATCTAAGATATGCTAGCAGAAAGTTAAACATATCAGCTGCTTTGTTTGAGGAAATGAAATGAGTTCCAGGATTTCAATCATCGACTGCTCAAGAAGCACAATACAACTTGTCATTTTTTCGGAGTTCCTCTCCACGAAAAAGCAGGAATGAAGGACAGCCCGCTTTTGAACTCTGGAAAGTGTTACGAGGCACTTAAAAAGTCTATTGAAACAAGACTTCTCAGAGAAAAAGACTTCGAACTAGCTGACCCATCGAAGTAATGGTCGAAAAGACTGGCCACAAAATGTCCGAATAACGTTTGGGGAAAATTAAATTAGGAAACTTGCCTCCAAGTTCAAACTCAATGAAAGGCAACTAATTATAGGATTCCGAGAGTATTTCCACTCCAGAGTATTCTCAGGAAGTATCCCCCCCATTGAAAAAGTCAACGAATTCGATAGCCATATCGTCGAGTGGAACTGAAAGTGGTTTCCCTGAGATGAGCCTCATCATCACGCCATTGAGATTATCAATGAATATTGAAACAGTTTCTGGCCTGCTGTTTGTAAATATCAATGGACCTCCTCTTCTGCTCTTTAACCCAGATAACAATGTTAACTCTTGGCTTGTTTCTGGACATCATTCAGCATTAGCCGTCACGAGTGAGGATAGTTCAAGAGACAGGAAGTATGATGAAAACATGTTGAAGTTTGGACAATCTTTTAGGATGGGCAAACAACTTAAACAACCATGAAACTGCGCCTTTTGACTGTGTTTATTACTTCACTACAATGTATTTTTGTATTTGTTTTGAAAATAAAATTTGGAATTACACAAATTGTTCAAGTTTATTTATAACCAATGATTTCTTTCTTTTCAGGCCAATAATTGGGAATATCCCCACACCCCATGAAAGTTACAGTTCCGCACCTCTATTTCTAGAAATCGAGCACTATTCACAATGATATAATGGTTCCAAGGTATGAGATCCCCACCAGGATTGCTTGATTCGAGAAATGGAAAAAATGCAAAGAAAAGCAGCACGATTGGTTCTGGGTGATTTTCGGCAAAAGAGTAGTGTTACGAAAATGTTGCAAAGTTTGGGCAGGAAAGACTTGGGATAAAGGAAACAAACTACTCGATTAATCAGTCTGTTTCGAGCTGTCACTAGGGAGAGATGGCGTGGAAAGACTTCAGTAGACTAATAAGGCTTAGTGGCGTTTCTAAAGTAGGACAGATCACAATACGAATATAAAGTTGGATTTTAAGAGGACACATTGAAGTAAATCGTCGTTTAGAGGAAGAGGAGTTTGAGTTTGGAGTAACTCACCAAAGGAGATGTTCAATAAATTCATTTTTCTAAAAATCTTGGGAAATATCGTTACATAATGTCACTCTGGCAGTTCTGCATGTTATTATGATATTGACAGAAAGTGTGTGGAATGGCTCTGTATAAACAGAACAGTGTTTTGTGGCTAATTGCGTTAGGTCTGATTCTACAGAGTCTGTGTTATACGTATCTTTCAAGGAACTCTGTGTATCGATCAATTGCCACCTTCAGCGACATAGATTACATGAATTCTTTTACACATTAAAGCAGGGGCACACTCTTCATAAACCTTCCTCCACCTGTGCTCAATTACGCGCAATTATATGTTGCATTCATTCATATCATGAATCCAGAATATTTACACGTTGCCCTTTAAAATATAAGGGAAGAAGACCATTACAGGGATAGGGATAGCGAAAATACAGGAAGCTTTATTTATATATAAGTGCGTTTGAAAAATTATTTAACTCTGGTGGTTACGCTAGTCATGTATGTTATACGAATATGTTTGACATAGGTAATTTGGTTCGAATTGTGTTCTGTACTTCGAAATGTACGGATAAATATTGTTGTAACATTGATTCTAATGGTTTCCTCTGTACTTCAAACAAGGTTTGGGAATGTTATTATGACATTATTTTACGTTATGGCATAAATAGTGAGGGTATGAGGTGTGGTGAAGGTGTGAAGTGTCATTCAGTATAAAGGGAACACTGTTCTGTTGTTTAGTATGTTAAGTCTGATTCTTAGTTATGGCTTTCAAGCAGATTTGTGTTTGAATCTATTGTTACCTTCACGAATATACCTGAGATGTACTGTATTCTGTCCCATACTACATAATCATTCCTCTTTGTTATTAATAGTTTATAAAATAAATTCAGTCATCCAATAGGAAAGCGGTCATTGCTACTTCAGGCCACTATAAATCTATATATATATCTATATATATAAAATAAGAGTTTTGTCTGTACATTGCTCAGAATTTGAAAATAATGGTATTTCTGTATCGGTCATGTCCATAGTAACAAGAAAATGTACTTTTTACTTTTCCGTAATTTCTGTCTGTCTGTCTGTATGTATGTACTGTATGTACACGCATCACGAGAAAACGGCTGAAGAGAATTTGATGAAAATCGGTATGTAAAGTCGGGGGATGAGTCGCTACAATCTAGGCTATAAGTCATTTTATTCAAGCTGAGTGAAATGGTAGTTTAGGGGAAGGCCTTAAATTTAATTATCGAATGTTTATATTGTTAGCGGTCCTATCGATAAATACTATATAACTAAAGTTATATAGAATTAAATTTCCAACCAATTATGTCTTGTACATTTTGACCATACCGGCTCTGATAACACAGATATTAATGAATTTGTATTTTTGTTACCAAGTCCATATCAACGCCGAGCCACGAGAAAATGGGTTAACAGAATTTAATGAAAACCGCTATATAGAGTCGGGGAATAAGAAACAATAGTCTAGGCTATAAATAATTTTATTTGGCCGAGATGAAATGGTAGTTTAGGGGAAGGCGCCTAAAATTTAATTTGTAAATACCGGTACCTAAGTTATTGGTGCTATCGAAAAGTACTACATAACAAAAGTTATAGACAGTACAATTTCCGATCATTCATGTTTCATTCAGTTTTACTGTACCGACTATGATAAGAGTGGTATTTCAGAAGGCCTACAATATCGAAAGCGCATAACACTGATCAACAATAACTTTACATTGACTTTTGTTTGTTGTGATGTTCTTCGCTTTTTATGGTGCCGCTCAACTCCGATAGATGGGATTACTACCGCGTACCGAGTATAACAGTCTGACTGAACATTGGCGGGAAATAGCTGGGGAGTTGGAAAACTTTCTTCTTTAGCATGCCATTCCTCTGGTTCATACATTTTCTGATACTGCAGGTACGTAACACACTGGTTCATCATAGTATTCCAGCTATTCGATCCCTATTTCTGACGCTCTGTTATGAATGATCTGTATGCACACTTATGGCAGAGGCTCACTTAGTAGTAGTAGTACTAGTAGTAGTAGTAGTAGTAGTAGTAGTAGTAGTAGTAGTAGTAGTATGACCTGGTCCAGAATTACAATTTAAGCCTATTTCAAATTATAGCACCAGAATTCACTAAATAACTCAAAAGTCAACCCTGAAAAGAGCCATTTCTTAAGAAAAGCTTCTTCCTCTTCACTTTTATTAAATTCTACATTCATTTAATTCCAAATTAGCAGTGAAGAGGGGGCTTCTCCTCTGGCTTGGAGGAAAAAATTGCCTCCAAGTCAGATAGAGTTTTCCGTTGCCAGTGTAGTGAACTGAGACTTTCCGACTCATGGGGTACTCCTAGGAAACAGATTAGTAAAAGGGCGTAGTTTTTGCCCTGGGACTCTCCACTATTCGCCTTCCCCCCCACCCTCCCCAACGCCGAAAAAAGACGAAAATTGTTCACAGATCACAGCTGTCTGCGGCTTGGTCTTTCCAGCTCTGGAATTCCAGCATAGTACTGTCCGTTAAAAGTGAGAAAGTTTGTGGTCTTTTATTTGATGGAGTATTTCATATGAAAGCATTGCTTTTTAATCGTGCCATTCCTACTGACGCCATTGCAATGACCTATGTTCATTTCAGTTGGGAAAACCACTAAGACAGTATTTCTGAGGATGTAAAATGGCTGGTGAAGAGTGAGTGTCTGCCATTATAATAAAAACTCCCCAACCTGGTTGTAACTGATGGTAGGCAAGCGGGCCTATCATTACAATGAAAATTCCCTAACACAGTCTTCATATGAGAAAAGACGGTTGGTGACTTCCCCGTCGGGTTTCTATGGTAACGTTAAGAGCTATGCAATTTAATACAATCTTGCTCACAACATGTGCACTACCTTGCCTAGAATTCTGTATACAATGCAGAATTCCGTAGCGAAGCACGGGTGCATCAGCTAGTATATATATAAAATAAGAGTTTTGTCTGTACACCGCTCAGAATTTGAAAAGAATGGTATTTCTGTATCGGCCATGTCCATAGTAACAAGGAAACGCACTTTTTATTTTCCGTAATGTCTGTCTGTCTGTCTGTCTGTCTGTCTGTCTGTACACGCATCACGAGAAAACGGTTGAAGAGAATTTAATGAAAATTGCTATGTGAAGTCCGGGAATTATTCGCTACAATCTAGTCTATAAATCATTTTATTCACGCTGAGTGAAATGGTAGTTTAGGGGAAGGCCTAAAATTTAATTCTCAAATATTTATATTATTAGCGGTCCTATCGATAAATACTACATAACTAAATTTATATAGAATTATATTTTCTTATCATTTATGTCATACATTGTTACCGTACCAGCTTTGATAATATAGATATTCAGGAATTTGTATTGTTGTTGCCAAGTCCATATCAACGCCGAGCCATGAGAAAATGGGTCAACGGAATTTAATGAAAATCGGTATATAGATTCGGAGAATAAGAAGCTACAGTCTAAGTTATAAACAATTTTATTCGCCCAGCATGAAATTGTAGTTTATAGGAAGGCGCCTAAAATTTAATTTTTAAGTACCTATGTTACTGGTCCTATCGAAAGTGCTACTTAGCAAAAGGTATAGAGAATACAATTTCCGACCATTTATGTTTTATTCAATTTTACCGTACCGACTATGATAAGAGTGGTATTTCAGAGTCGGAAGAAAACTAAATGTGAAGGCCTACAATATTGAAAGCGCATAACATTGATCAACAATAGCATTACATTGACCATTGTTTATGGTGATGTTCTTTGTCTCTTTGCTGCCGCTCAACTCCGATAGATGGGATTACTGCTGCGTACCGAGTACAACAGCCTGACTGAATATTGGCAGGAAATAGTTGGGGAGTTGGAAAACTTTCTTCTTTAGCATGTGTTTCCTCTGGTTCATACATTTTCTGATACCGTACTGCTGGTACGTAACTCACTGGTTCATCACAGTTCTCCACCTATTCGATCCCTACTCTGACGCGCTGTTTTGAATGAGCAGTATGCACTCTTAAGGTAGAGGATCACTCAATAGTAAGTAGTAGTTTTAGTAGTTGTAGTAGTAGTATTAGTAGAATGACCTGGTCTAGAATTAAGAATACTCACGGATCACGGCTGTCTGCGGCCTGGTCATTGCAACTCTGGAACTTTGGACTGTTTGATCGGCAGCGTAGTACTGTTCGTTAAAAGTGAGAAAATATGTGGCTTTTCATTTGATCGAGTATTTAACTTAAAATCATTGCTTTTATTTGCGCCATTCCTACTGACATCATTGTAATGGCCTGTGATCATTTCAGCTGGGAATACTACTAAGACAATCTTTCTGAGGATGTGAAAAGGCACGTGGGGAGTGAGTGTCTGCCATTACAATGCAATTTCCTAACCTGATTGTAACTGATGGTAGGCAAACCAGCCTACCATTACAATGAAAATTCCCTAACGCAGTCGTCACATGAGAAAAGACGTTTGGTGATTTCTCCGTCGCGTTTGTAGCGTAGCGTTAAGAGCTATGCAATTTAATACAGTCTTGCTCACCTGTACTCTACCTAACCTACAATTCTGTACACAATGTAGAATTCTGTAGCGAAGTACGGGTACATCAGCTAGTGGTAGAATATGATAAGCCGTATTTAGAAATGGAAATTTTGAGAAAGCTTAATATATTTTAGTGAGAGACCACTCATTTTAGAATATACAATCTGAAGGGCCTTTAAGTAGTTTTGATAGGATTGTTTATTTTCCTACGTATTTTGCTTTTTAGATTCTTGCCCTCTCTCAGACCAGGAAGACATGTACCGGTGATTTTTTTGCTATTGTTTTTACGTCGCACCGACCCTGATAGGTCTTATGGCGACGATAGGATAGGAAAGAGCTAAGAGTGGGAAGGAACTGGCCGTGGCCTTAATTAAGGTATATCCCCAGCATTAGCCTGGTGTGGAAATGGGAAACCACGGGAAACCATCTTCAGGGCTGCCGACAGTGGGGCTTGAACCCACTATCTCTCGGATGCAAGCTCACAGCCGCGCGCCCCTAACCTCACAGCCAATTCGCCCGGTGTACCGGTGATTTGAGGTGCGGGGAAGTGTGGGAGGGGAGTAGCTATGGCCTATAAAAGGAACTGTCCCGGCATTCTCGTTAGTGAGAAGAATGAAAAGCACGGAAGATCATTCTCAGGACAGCTGACGGTGGATCAGACCACCATCTCCCGAACGCGGAGCTGTAGAGCCACGGTAAAGCCGCGGCCATCATTCAGCCGAAGCCTATTCTGCTCACTGTCAAGTAGCTAGAGGGTCTTCCGCTTTGCACTTTGGTGCGTCTTATCTATATACATAAAGTCTGTAATTTCGTTTGTTTTGCCAATTTTCAGATATTTATCCGTTTTAGAACAGCTCAAGACCGTATCAGTGGTTTTTAGATTTCGTGTCTGTCTGTTCCGCCATCACGGCCAAACGGCTCGATAGATCTAGACCAAATTTCATATTTATATCCCTGTTAATTGATTTTAAAAGTGTTTATGAAGACAGCTCAACAGATATATTCGTCCTGGAGTGGAAATCTCAGGCATATCTGTTCTGAATGTCTATAAACCACCAGGAGTCAGTTGGTCCAGCCGTTCATTAAAAGATTTTGATCACCTTGTTTTGCACGTCGGTGATTTCAATAGTCACAGCCCTGCATGGGGATACGAATTCGAAGATGACAATGGGTCCAACCTAAATAACTGGATTGAAGCAAACTCTCTACAACTCGTCCACAATGCTAAACATCCTGGCACATTTAATTCTAACAGATGGCAAAAGGATTATTCTCCTGACCTGTGCATAGTGCCACAGTCAACTCCTGAGAATCAACACATGGTACAACGAAAGGTCATCAGTTACTTTCCTCACAGTCAACACAGGCCAGTTATTACTCGTATTCACTATGGCACTGAGATCCCTCTTGTGTCTTCAGTGCTACAACCTTTTCAATTAGCAAAGTGGGATAAATTTGCAAAAGGGCTTGATAACACTGTACAGTGGATACCACCAGTCCCTGAAAATTATAGTAGATTTGTCAACGCCATAAAAGTTAATGCTAGGAAGTTCATTCCACGGGGATATCGTAAGACGTATATACCAGGATGCTCAGAAGAATGTAAACAGCTCTACACCGAATACTAGAACTCTCCTAATAAAACGACAGCTGATGAGTTACTAAGGGCTCCAAATAAATCTAGGAGAGAGAAGTGGCACAGAACTACAGCAGAGATGGACTTCACACACTCTAGTCGTAAAGCCTGGAACCTTATAAGAAAACTTGGTAGTGACCCTATCATGAAACGCAAAAGTTGGTCAATGAACCCAAACACCATTGCCTCCAGACTGACACAAATCTATAGAGCGAAGATGGATAAGGTACATGCAAGGAATGTTAAGAATCAACTAAGAACGAGAAGATCACAGTTGACATCCCATCCGGAGTATTCCTGTGACTTCAGTACTGAAGAACTGGACAAGGATCTATCCAAGATAAAGATAAAGCTGCTGGTCTGGATAAAATCTATCCTGAGTTTCTGAAGGCCATAGGCCCTGGTACAAAACATTGGCTAGTCAACTTCTTCAATGAAATTCTACGAACTGGTAAATTTCCTAAGTTGTTAAATCAAGCCAAAGTAATTGCAGTCTTAAAACCAGGAAGGGAAGGAACTGATGCTTCACATTATCGACCAATTTCACTCCTTAGCGTAATTTACAAGATGCTTGAAAGAATGATACTTAACCGTATCCAGGAAGCAATAGAAAGAGTCATCCCAGTTGAAAACAAGGGGGTTTCAGAAAGAATCGTATTTGCTGTGATCAGGTGTTAACACTGATAACACAGAGTGAAGCAGGATTCTAGAAAAGACTGAAGACTGCTGCCACTTTTGTCGACCTTACATCAGCCTATGACACTGTCTGGAGAGAGAGAGAGTGTTGCTCAAGTTTGTTCAAGTCATCCCTTGTCAGAAGCTAGCGTGCTTACTAATCATGTTATCCAACTGTCGACTTGCTGTATTTCTGAACGGTGAAAGAAGCAGGTGGAGGTCTCTGAATAATGGTTTACCCCAAGGGTCAGTATTATCTTCCATTCTATTCTTTACATCCATGACCTGCCAAGGACAATTTCAAACAAGATACAGTTTGCAGACGATCTAGTTTTAATTACTCAGAATACGGATTTACCACACTGTAACGATGCACTTACAGAGGGCCAAGCTACCATGTATGACTATTTTCACAAATGGAAACTCCAGCAAAATCCTAGTAAAATGGAAGTAACAGCATTCCCACATGCATAACATGGAAGCTAATCGGAAGCTACATGTGGTTTTTAACGGAATAGAAGATTTCCACGACTCCTTCCCAAAATATCTGGGTGTCACATTGGATCGATCCTTGTCGTTCAAACAGCATTGCTTGAATCTGTCAAAGAAGCTGAGTGCAAGAATTAATCTGCTGCATAAATTAGCGGGCAGCAAATGGGGTGCAGATGCAAACACTCTTCGCACTGCTTCACTTTCTCTAGCATACTCGGCTGGTGAGTACTGCGCTCCTGTGTGGGGAAACAGCGTACATTCGAGTAAGATTGACGTACAGTTCAATGAAACCATGAGAGTTGTTACTGGTACAGTGAGGTCCACTCCTACTCAGTGGGTACCTGTTTTAGCAAACATTGCTCCTGCAGATCTGAGGAGAAAAGCAGCGAAAGTACAGGTGCTCAAGAAGACCTTTGCACACAGGAACTCACTCTTTTTCAATTCCTTACGAGATCCACCTGTGATGAGGTTAAAATTCCGGAATCCACTCTGGACTGATCTACTCTCCTATGAAAAAATCAGTGTAACAGCAGAATGTAGACAGCGATGGGAACAATGTCCACCCACCAACGCCTTTCTGATTAGAGACCCAACGAAGAAAGTGCCAGGTTTCGATCTTCCTCGATATGAGTGGTCAAAACTCAACCGATTCAGAACAGGCCATGACAGGTGCCGATATATGATGATAAAGTGGGGATATTGTAAAAGTGCTGCGTGTGAGTGTGGTGCTGAGAAATAGACATTGCTTCATGTTGTTGAGAGCTGTCCACTGTTGGCATTTAAGGACGGTTTACGGGCTCTGCATAAATTGACACCCTGGCAGGATATTTGCGGAATACCGTTGAAGGTTACAATCGTCTTCGAATAGCACTAAGGGTGGCTGTCAATATTTCATGAGTACCGCGGAGTGTAGCCGATTATTTCACCTGTTTTATGGCATATGCTTTAATTTTTACTGTATTCCTCTTCTACTGCTTCCTGATTTAATTTCTTTCCTATGCTTTGTCTCTTTTGGCTTAATTAATAACACCTCAAATCATCTTCTTATCTGTTTACCTAAGAATCCCTTAGCCTAAATTTCTCCTCTGTTACTGCATTCTTAATTCCGCAACTCATTTCATTCTTCCAATACATTCACTTGGTATTTATATATTTGTCCTATCCGACTGTCCTTAGTTATTTTTCTATTTTCAATTAATGTCGACTTTCTTAACGGTATTATTTTCTTCCTTAATATCTCCGTATGCATGCGAATGCTAATCTCGAAACCTGGACACTTTCCTTTGAGGAAACATTCCAAGATGTAAAATGTATAACTTTATGGCCCCAAAAATTATCCAAATATGGAGGAAATTTTGATGACGGTGCATGCCTTCCTTTCTAGGTAATTGCTGGCTAAAGGTAAGTCGTATTACAAAACAGAGAGCACAACCGTCGCTCATTTTGGCCGCTCTTTGGTCATATGACTTTTCGTCGTATCTCGATCACGTTTAGTGCTGCATTTCCCTATTAAAATCAAATCCAACTCGATTTTGACTGGCATTAGGAAAAGAGACCTGTCTTTGTAATAACAACTCCCCACCTCGACTGTGAATTTCAGTAGGAAAGTCAGTCTGCCGTTTCGCCGAAATCCCCAACGCAACCGTTATGTCGGAAACTAGGTCTGGGATCATGGAAAACAAGAACAACCATGGCCGCGCTCGTGTCGACCAGGTTTTGCGAACTGAAGCGATTGTATCCTTAAGTCACAGGGACAGTGGGAGTGAAGCTGATTCCTGCTCGTGGTGCTCCTGCATAGGTAGTCGGAATTGAATTTCCGTTACTAAACTGAATGTCAGTATTCCAGAAGCATCATAGTTGTGATGTTTTATGTATACAAGAAACTCAAGGGATGTTAATCAACGATGTCCTAAAAATCCATGGAATGAGATTGGCAGTCGAACTTCCTCATGGCCAGTATGGAAGTGCCATCTTCACTAAACCAGGTATCAGGATTTTTGCAACCTCCATCACGGATGAAAATGACGTAGAAATTATTGCGATAGGATTGAGTAACTCTATCTTTTTCCCATTTATAAACCCCCAAATGTAGGCTTTTCATTCAGACAACCTGATAATCTGAATTTGCAGAGTGTCTATCTTCGTGGGTGTTTTCAACTGCCACAGCATTATATGGGGTTATCCACATGATGATGAGAATAGAGGAGCTGTTATGTATTGGGCAGAATCACTCCAACTGTCCCTCGTTCATGATAACAAACTTCCTTCATCCTTCAACAGTGGAAGGTGGAAACGTGGATATAATCCAGACCTTATTTTTGTGAATGAGCGGATTTCTCATCAGTGCG
The DNA here is from genome assembly GCF_040414725.1 of Anabrus simplex. Classification (NCBI taxonomy): domain Eukaryota; kingdom Metazoa; phylum Arthropoda; class Insecta; order Orthoptera; family Tettigoniidae; genus Anabrus; species Anabrus simplex. Next base: position 228,547,523 of record NC_090265.1, read on the forward strand.
TTAAATCTGTCTGCCTTCCTATTCCTAACATACAACATCGTCCCATAATGTGCCAGTTATTAGCCACAGTCAGACCATAGAGTGTTTACTTTAAGAGAAGATATAATTTCAAAAAGGCAAACTGGGAATATTTCACTTCCTCTTTAGATAAAAAGATGGGTATGATCAGTCCCATACCAGAGGCATATGACCAATTTATTGATGCCATTAGATTTTGTTCTAAAGAAGCCATTCCAAGAGGATGCAGAACTAATTACATACAAGGTCTTTGCCAGGAAAATTCTGCCCTACTGAAAAACTACTTCGATTTGTATGAAAGGGATCCTTTTAGTGCTGAAACTATTGCAAGCGGACAACTTCTCTCTGCTATTTCAGAGACTAAACTAGAACAGTGGTTAAAATTTATGGAAGAGGTTAACATGCATAGGAGTAGCAAGAAGGCCTGGAGGCTACTCAGGCGTCTCAGTAATGATCCTAATAAAGCATCATCTATTTGTAATGTATCTGAAAACCAAATTGCTCACCAACTCATCGAAAACGGCAAGTCTGTAAACTCCAGTTCTAAAACAAAAGTGGTTGTTACTAAGACAAAATTCATACCAGAGACCGTATGCTTTCTAATCCCTTTACCATGGCAGAACTGAAAGAGGCTATAAATATCAGTAAAAGTGGAAAGACTCCTGGTGGAGATGAAATCTGTATTCAACAAATCAAGAATTTTGGACCTGTTACTAGAGGAGGGTACTAAATCTTCTTAACAATTGCATTCGAACATGCAGAATACCGAAAATTTGGAGGAAATCTAGAGTTATAGCATTCCTTAAACCAGGGAAAGATCCACACGATCCTAAAAATTACAGACCAGTTTCCTTGCTCTGTCATTTATTCGAGACCTTAGAACGAATGTTTCTGGTAAGGCTTGCAAAAATAATTGAACCACTTTTGATCCCAGAACAAGCTGGTTTTAGAAGAGGGAAGAACTGTACATCACAAATCCTCAATTTGACCCAATATATTGAAGATGGTTTTAAAAATCGGAAAATAACTGGTGCAGTCTTCATCGGCCTATGACACAGTTAGTCACCAAATTCTGTTGAGTAAACTTTATTAGATGACAAAGGACAACAAGTTGACTGAATTTCTTCGATGTCTTCTTGAAGATCGAAGATTCTTTGTAGATTTCTAAGGGCAACATAGTCGCTGGAAGAACCTGAGGAAGGGCCTACCCCAAGGTAGTGTTTTGTCTCCAATGTTATTTAATATTTACACGAATGATCAACCCTTGCCAAAAGGAAAAAGCTTCATTTATGCAGATGATCAAGCTATTGTCACTCAGTGTGATCAGTTTGACAGTGTTGAACGGAGACTAATCGAAGCCTTAGATGAACTGAATCCATACTACAGAGAAAACCACCTAATGCCTAACACCTCAAAGACGCAAGTTTGCGCTTTTCACTTAAAGAATATGCAGGCAAGAAGATAATGAAGATTTTCTGGGAAGGTGCTCTCTTGGATCATTGCTCAACACCTAAATATCTACGGGTAACTCTGGATCGTGCACTCACGCCTGAAAAACATTGTATAACACGAAACACAACGTATCTACGCGAAATTCCATTCTTCGCAAGTTATGCGGTACCATCTGGGGACAATGAGAACTACTGCTTTAGCACTGAGATACTCTGCAGCAGAATATGCATGCCCTGTTTGGTATAGATCGTGTCATGCCAAACAGGAAGATATTGCTTTAAATGAAACTTGCCGGCTTATAACTGGTTGCCTAAGATCTACACCTTGTGACAAGGTATACTGCTTGGGTGGCATAGCTCCCCCAGATATCAGACGTGAAGTAGCTGCCAAACATTAAAGATCTAAAGTAGAAATTTCCCAAACACATCCGTTACATGATTATCAACCTGCTCAACAACGATTGAAATCGAGGAGAAGTTTTCTTTATTCTACTGAGTTCCTTTCGGAGTCACCTCAATCATCAATCATCAATCAATCATCCAGAAACCTCCATCTCAATGGATGGATGGATCCATCTGAAACTCTTCCAGCCGGTTATGAAGAGTCGTGGTCTACATGGAAGTGTCTGAACAGGCTGAGGTATGGGGTCGGTCGATCTAAGAACAATATGAAGAAGTGGGGTCTATCTGAAGAGTCAATCCTGTGTACTTGCGGAGAAGAACAAACCATGGTGCACCTCCTTAATTACAACTCCTGCCTTGTCGTTTGCACCATGCAAGATTTGGTGAAGGCCACACCAAATGGTCGAGATCTCGCCAGTTCTGGTTCGATATGATATAATTGTTACTTGAATGTACCTCTAGTGTTTTTGCACCAGTTAGACCTATCTAATTATTTCTCATTCTTAATTAATAATTTATATGATATATTGCTTCTGATACGAATAAATAAATAAATAAACAGGAACAGTCACCAAGTTGAATAGAAAAGTGTACCAGTTTTAACTATTGGAGTGAAATGAATCATTGGTTAATTTTGACTGTCAGAGGTTAGGCGAAACCTTCTGTCTCTGTTTTTTTTATCACTCGATGGCAAATTATTATATTTCAAAAAACATAAGTTGTAAATGGCATTATTTGCAGTTTATTAATATAAGCTTCTGATTTCGTTTCCGCTTACATGGAAATAACGTTTCTTCCCCTATCATTGGTTTAAAACGGAGATTCTCAAAGTAATTTGATTCACATGGGCGATGACGTGGAAGCGTATAGCTATTTAGTTAAGGGGTTCTTGATATACATGTGTCCTCGTGAACTTATTCCGTAGACAATTGTCACGCACGTAGTTTGAGGATATATTTAACGGTTTTAGCAGAGTCAAGCTGAGTCTTAGGAAAGCTCTCCCCATATATTAGCTATCATAGGGCTTTTGTTGTTAACGAATAAGAGCTGTTAGTGTGAATGATATTTTAAATATTGGTACGTAGCCTTCGGACTTCCTCATGTAATATTCTATGCTCTAGAATTCATATGATGAGAAAATGTTCGCGTGTGAGTTGTTTCGCAGAAATACTTACTTACCGACTTCCTACCATCATAGTTCAATATTTAATACATGAAAATCTTCTTCTGGAGAGCTTCTAGCCAGCAGTAGAAATTGCATAAAATTCTATTCAGTGGTTTTAGAGCTATGATGGTTAAGACAGCCAAGATTCGCGAATACTCTTCTCGCAACTTGCGAGAGTTTCTACTGTTAACAAACATGAAAAGTGTTATAGAGGGCGATCGTTTATGATATGGCCCATAGCACCACTTTGTACTGCCTTTTTCTTCCTCTAAAATTCCTACCCGTCCAGTTTGTGGATATCGTTAATGGTTCTGCTAGCGTAAACCGGAAAAGTGTTCTTGTGGGGTTATTTTCTTCCAGTAACAGATACCGTTTTTGCTCGGTTTTCTTCCATTATAGTTCAGATCCTCCAGACAACAATGAAAATTGCATTGAAATCAGTCCAATCTTTCTGGAGTTATAACCAGTTATCAATACACACAGAGAGGCAGACGTTGAGTTTTATATCGTTGCTGTTGGGACAAAACCTCCTATGTGAAATATTTTTGCTTAGAACTTTGGCCGGTAAGGTTCTGTCATCTAAGGGTGCAATCTTGTGTGCATATTGTCAAGGCATTCTCCCTCCTCATATTGTATGTGCTGCGGGTCAGTATATCTCCAAAAATATTATCACATAGGAGGTTTTGTCCCAGCAACGACGATATATCTAGAGAAGAGATATAGATTGAAGTATTCTTTAACATCACTTGCAAGATGAATATATCTTGCGCGTCTATTTGCAGTAGCAGAAGATGAGACTAAGACGTGAGGCGGTTTTGAGCTGTTAATGTGTTGAAATAAGCCTTATTGAATGAGACAGAGGAACCATTTGTCTTATCATTTCTTGCTGTGGTGATTGTAATTGGAAGTGGTGGCAAGCGTCACATTCAGCATGCGCCACGACGCCGGCGTGCGTCTCACTTGGCCTGCTTAATGGAGAACCATTTATTACATCGCCGACGGCCCCGCAAGACCACCCGAGTGTGAAGCACTTTGAGCGGTCAGTATAGCTTCTGTTTTATGATTTAGTTACTTAAGACTCTGACCTTAAGATCAGACTGCCCTTACATTTTATGCTTTGTTGGAAACCACGTCCCTAGAGAAACAAGAACTGGTAACATAGCTAGCCTCACACTGGAAGGCCCACTTTAATTTACACGCCCGCTACGTATTCCATTTCTCCTCCCCATCCTTCCGACAAAAGATGTGATCATCTTACAAAATTCTTCCAAAGCACTTCCCATTAAATGGTAAATTGTTGAAATTTTAAACTTGCCTACAGTTTGGTTAAGTCCATCAAAAAGCACACTGAATAATCAACCACACGGAAACAGGGAATTAAGGAAAACAGTTCATTATTTATCCAAAAGGACTAAAGTTCACTGGTATAGAGGTATTTCAGACCCCACAATACAGAATTCACAACCCAAAATACTGTATATAGTAAGACGAAAGTCATATAACTTTTTATTTTCTGTGGAGTAAACAGCACACCATTTTTTAAATGTCTACTAACTATTCAATTCAAGATTTTAATAATGATTGAATTAAGCAGACAGTATTTAAATCTGGGCGTAATGCCGAATGCATGAGGTCTTGTGACAGTATTAACAAACTCAAAATTATACGTTTTGATCGAATCAATTTCTGGTCAAAATCATGGTTATCATCCGAATTGAAATATTTCTAAATCGTATAGTTCGAAGGATACAGGGGCTAGACAATGGGTGCAGTGATAAGTTGGGATAAGATCAATTCGGCTTCAGAAGAAATGCAGGAACACATGAAGTAATCCTGAATTTACGTTTGATTTTGGAGTCGAATTAAGAAGGACAAGCCCACGTACACGACGTTCGTATAACTAGAAAAGGCATTTGATAATGTTCATTGGCCCAAGCTATTTGATATTCCTAAGATGATCGGGATCAGATACCGAGGACGAAGAATTACGAGGTATCTAGAATCTGTATAAAGATCAGTCTACAGTGATAAGAACCGAGGGCTTAAAAAAAGCAGCAATCCAGAAGGAAGTGATGCTAGGCTGCAGTTTGTCGCCCTCCTTTTCAATATTTATATAGAACAGGCGTTAAATAAAATCAAAGAGGAATTCGGAAGGGGAATCCAATCCAAGGAGAGAAAATTAAAACCCTGAAGTTGCCGATTATATACTTATTTTATCTGAGACTGCAGAAAATCTGTATAAGTTGCTGAATGTTATGGAAAGAAGTTTAAGATGAAAATAGTAAGTCCAAAACAAAAGTAATGGAGTGCAGTCGAACGAAGTCATGGAAGTGAAAATTGGACAAAAACTGCCTCAGAAGGAAAGAAATTGAAATATGGTGTTACACATTGAATCGAATTGGTGAGAGGAGATCTATTTGCCTGAATGTGACGAGAAGAAGAGACAGAATGATAGGGCACGTCATCTTAAGGTACCCAAGGCTTGTTCAGTTGGTTTTTGAAGGAAGTGTAGGTGGTAAGAACGGTAGAGGTAGACCAAGCAGATTAGAACATATGTAGTATACATTAGTTACGTATAAATGAAAAAGTTGGCACAGGATAGGTTGGCATGGAGAGTTGTATCAAACCAGTCTATGGACTGATCACTCAAAAACAACATGGAATTGGGTGAGTTGAGATATTCTCGTGAAGTGCACGAACTCACGTGGGGATCACTAAGCTGAAATCAAGTACTGGACGGAACGGAGCGAACAACTTTCCTCAAGACTGGTGCCACACCGAGTGGCGATGATTATTGTTTTAAGATAAAGTACAGATAGGTAACCGTTTCACCTTAACACTCATGAGAAGTGAAAAGAGGAAGAGGTGCAACATTCGAAGAATGAAGGGAAGGGTCAAGAAGAGCGTAAAAAGTGGTGGATTTCTGTGGCATCTTAAACCTAACACCGTTGGGTTCAGAGGAGAAAACGAGTTTATGAAGTGAGTGTTGATAGGAAAGATGAAAGTGAGGAGACTATCACAAGCACGTTGAAAGCAATGTGAAACACAGATAGTTTCCCCCTGTTTGACAACCTGTAATTATAAGTTGAGAGCATTTGGGATTCTATACTAGGAATACAGAGTATACAAACTAAACGTGTTGCGTCTTCACAGAGAAGAGGCCAGTCTGCATTACGGATTTCCTGGAATTACCATACCAATACCCATACATTGGAAAAACCGTCAAGAAATGGAACCTGAAATATTTGGGGCTTATGATGAGACATTCTGACAGATATGGACTCCTTCAGCCAACACTCGAGGAAAATATTACAGTCATGATAGAAAATGTCAGCCAAGTGAGTGGCAGTGCGGTTTACGTCACGTAACTGTCAGCTTGCTTGGGTTTGAACCGCCCTTCGGCAGCCCTGAATATGTTTTTCCAGAAAAATGCTGGGGTTTCATCTTAATTAAGGCCACGGCCTTTCTCTTCCCATTCCTAGCCCTTTCCTATCCCATCGTCGCCATAAGACCTATCTGTGTTGATGCTCAGTAGGGGAACTGAGGATTTATTAAAAGATAATTGTAGCCTACGAACACAAATGTAAATCCAAGAAAAACTCATCATCAAGGCCATATTTGTGAAATAATACTTTAAAAATTGCAAACAAATGACAGGAAAGTGCTGAAGCCATTAAGGTAAGTTGAAGGATCTCAGCTTACCTTTCTCCGTACACTCCACTGCGCAATCGCGTACTGTGCTGGCCTCGCTCACGTATTTCTGAAACAGACCGTTTGAACATATTAGTCATAACAGTTCCTTTCAATTTGCATCGTTAATGGATATTTTATGATTTAAAATATATAGAAGTTATCAATGATATAACAGAAGATGATAAATTAAACACTGTTCGGGTTGGCATAGACAAATAAAAATGCAAACAACTGAAATTACTTTAACTCCATATTCTTTTTGGTGGCATTAACATATTGATTAGAAAGCCAATGCAGACACGTTCATATTGTGAGTTATTGAAAAAGCACTAAAATTAATTTTCCACCAGCTAATGCTATCTATTTCTTATTAACTGTCGTTAGTGCTATATGCCTTTCATTATTATTTATGTCCTTTCTGTTACAATATACGTGGGCGAATCAAAACGTTACACTAGCTCGCCACGAGAGCACGCTGTGTGTCGTGACCGTGGCCAATTCGGAGCAAGCTACAGTAACTGCTGACACATGCAATACGAAGGTTGGTGTTGTATCCCGCCGTGTTGTGTGTGCAGAGCGGGCTAGACTCAATGGCTCGTCAACTGGATGTTCACTCCAAACTGGAGGTGCGTGCAACGATCAGATTTCTATGGGCTAAACGGCACAATTGCTCGGACATTCATTTTTGAAATCACTACTCTTTATGGTGAGCGTACAATTTCTCCCCTAGGTATTGTAAAGTAGTGTAAGCAGTTTGATGCCGGACGCACGAATCTCACGGACGAATATCGCGAAGGCACACCCGCAACGACCAGTACCGTTGCAAATGTTGGCCGTGCGGATGGGATCATTAGAGAGAATCTGCGCATAACACTACAGGAAATTGCCAGCCTGCTGAACATTTCGTACGGCAGTGTGTTCTCCATTGTTCACCCGCACCTTGAATTTCATAGCCTGTGTCAAAGATGGGTTCCCTGTCTGCTCACCGATGTTCATAAAGGACAACGACTCCAATCGTCACTGGCATTTTCAAAACGGTATTTTGTGGAGGGCGACGAGTTTCTGCGGCGAATCATCACAGAAGATGAAACGTAGGTCCACCACTTCGCCCCCCCCCCAAACAAAGAGAACATCGATGGAATGGGTGTACACCACATGAGCACCACGAAAGAAGGCCAAGGTCCAAATTTCAACAGGAAAGGTAATGGCGACAGTGTTCTTCGACATGGTGGGTGTGGTGCACGTAGAATTTATGCCGAAAGACACGACAGTCAACTAGGCTTCGTATGGTCAAACGTTGAACCGGTTGCGTAAGGCAAGTAAAGGAAAACGTCGGGGAAAGTTGAGTGCCGGTGTGATTTTGTTGCACGATAACACAAACACCTCACACAGCCCGCCAAACGTCCGAACTCCTGCAGCGATTCAAGTGGGACGTATGGCAACATCCTCCATACAGTATAGATTTAGCGCCATGCGATTATCACGTGTTCGGTAAACTGAAAAGGGATCTCGGTGGACGGCGATTCCGAAACGATGAGGAGGTGAAAGCAGCTGTCCCCAGAAGGTTACATAGCGCTAGAGGGGATTTCTACGCATCCGGAATCGAAAAGTTGGTTGACCGTTCCGAGAAGTGTTTACAGTCTCTTGGGGACTATCTCAACTTACGTTGTATGTTGTTATAGCCATGTTGCCTATGTGTAGGTGGTTTCATAAATTGCTATAACTTGGAAGTGTAACTTACTTTTTGATTAGCCCTCGTAGTAAGTGTATATAGTAGTTGCTGTTACGGTATTGTTAGTTTCATTAAGTTTAGAAGAAAGTATCATAACTTTGAAACAGTGGGTGAGTAAATAAAAAAATATATAAGTAAATAAATAATTAAATGCTGATAACGGTCGATACGTTAAAATTTGAATTATGGAAAATGATATCAAGTTATTGCCTACCTGTAAATGGCTACGTTTAATAGATAGTGAAGCGTAGTTTCAACAGTGTACTGAAAAGCTTGACTCATGTTCCTTCAAGAAACTCCTTACTGTCTTTGATATGGCTTGATCACGTGCTTGCTAAACATAAGATATGAAAAAAGTGAATGATTTTAAAGAATTTCCTCTTCTCTACTTGTCATTCGGCCAAAGTAGCCTATATTTTTTTGTGGAAAAACATTTCTAGACTTCTCACGAGGAACTTTCGCCCAGTTTTAAAAGAAATCAGTCAGAGGCATTCATTTCTTATTCAGGAGGAAAGTAAACTTACTATTTGATGCTATTTTTTCACCTAATGTCTATATATTGCTCCATAGTTTCAACTACATTATACAAAGGAATATAAATAAATAAGGAAAGAAGTAAATCAGTAAACAAGAATACTGGAAGCTGTTGAATGTCTAATCTTCCTCCTTACCAGCCGACGATGGTATAATTGAATGGAAGCGGTACTATTCTGATTAATATTTCATTCACTTACGAGGGAACACATACATGTGTTACACTCGGGTTCGGTTGAAATTTGGTAGGAATATTTGTGGGAGGCAGTAGAATGCTAAGGTGAAAACGGCATGTGCCCAGCTCAAGTTTAAACGCCAAAATTGAACAAATAAATAGTCGTAAAATTAGAAGTGCCGCGGGAGTATCGGGGTGTGGCGAAGAGGTAGGGAGGAGCGAAGCAGCGGACGTGAACCAACCGGGCTACGTAGAGCCGCGCCAGCAGCGAGGCAGCGTATAGTTAGCGCGTTCGCCTTAACTTCCCGATCAGATGTGCAAAACGTAAGTATGAAAACAGCACATGAAACAAGTGTACAAAGGACGATGTTTGAACAACGAAGCCAATTAGGTTTGAAAAATTACAATGAGTAACAAGAACTCGGGCGCAGCTCGTTACAGCCTGGTTGGTTCACGTCCGCTGCTTCGCTCCTCCCTACCTCTCCGCCACACCCCGATACTCCCGCGGCACTTCTAATTTTAAGACCATTTATTTGTTCAATTTTGGCGTTTAAACTTCAGCTGGGCACATGCAGTTTTCACCTTAGCATTCTACTGCCTCCCACGAATATTCCTACCAAATTTCAACCGAATCCGAGTGTAACACATGTATGTGTTCCCTCGTTAGACAAATAATGGTACCCAGGTTTCGACTTGTGTCCCAATACTCTTTGGAATATTTTTATTTTACATATCGTTGCTGCACTGGCAGAACCTCATATCCCGCAACGCTCTTCCTATTATTCTTCTTAAGACTGGTCAAGCCTCTCAGCCACATATGGATATGCAGTCCATCAGAACCTTTTTCGTTGTGTTCGTTTTCCTATGCTGATGAATAAACTTACTGTAGAAGTGCGTAAATACGTCAAGCAAACATACATTCCTACAGCGCGGTACAGTAAGGTTCAATTTTCTTTACACATTGGTATACGGAAATGAACACAACGAAAATGGTTCTGATGGAATGCATATCCATATGTGGCTCGGAGGCGTGACCAGTCTTAAGGAAAATAATGGATAGAATGAGCGTTGTGGGATACGAGGTTTTGCCGGTGCAGCGACGATAGTTTGTCGTATATTATTTTAAAATCTAAGTTCTCCAAATGCAAATTATCGAAATAAACGTGTGTGAAACATAAAACGGAAGTGCATTAATTTGCATTTGGAGCATTGAGTATCCTTAACTCCGGAGCTGCATCTTTATTGCAGTGGTGCATATTGTGTTCATTAACGCTAGCATTGTTTTGGGACCGCGATTCGTCCGTAAATAAGATGGCCTCTAAAATGTCAGGATCAATGTCCACATGCTGTAGTCTATTGACAGAAAGTCACCCGGGCTTCGAAATCATAAACATGGAGCTCCTGGTTGACTGCAGATGGCACGGGTGAATTCGATAGGTAAGCGATGTCCGTATAACAGATATCTGGCTGATGTTCGTCTCCTTTGCAATGTGCGCGTGTGCTAGTGTGAGGTGTGAAGGTTATCGATGGATTTCTTTAAAAACCTCGTAAGTTGCAATACTCCTTTTACCCATTATATTCCTTAAGACTAGTCACGCCGTGTTAATTATCCTATGGTAGTGTGTAAAGAAAAGTTGACGTTACCATAACGCATTGTAGGGTTGTTGTTTGTGCGATGAATTTACTCACTCCTACAGTATAACGTATTTAAGGTTTATTTTCCTTTATACGAAAGCGGCAGCGCGTCTGCCTGTCACCGCTGGGTTCCGTGGTTCAAATCTCGGTCTCTACATGTGAGATTTGTGCTGGACAAAGCGGAAGTGGGACAGCGTTTTCTCCGGGTACTCCTGTTTTCCCTGTCATCTTTCATTCCAGCAATACTCTCCACTATCATTTCAGTTCATCTGTCAGTCATTAATCATTGCCCCAGAGGAGTTTGACAGGCCTCGGCAGCCGGAACAATTCTTATCCTCGGCGCAAGATAAGCCCATCGCTGACCCGGTCTGACTGGGAAACAGGTTGTAGGTTTTCATAATTTTCCTTTATACATGAGCATACTAAAATGAACTCAACGAAAATTACTCTGATGGACTGCACATAAATATGTGGCTGGAAGGTGTGACCAGTCTTAAGGAATATAATGGGTAGGAAGGGCATAGGGACACACGAGGTTTTAAAGGAAAGCCTACGTTATGCCAGACAGAGATCAACACATCATCTTCACTGTGAGCAGAGGTCATGGGTTGATTTCGAACTGGCCGTGTCCTTCCCAGAAACGCAGTTGCACGCAGACCTGTTTCCACACTCCAAAATATCATACCTGTCAAAAAGTTATATTTTCCGAAGGAGCGTCTAGCATTTGTACCTCCACATAATGGAAATCTTTGCACAGCAGGAATGAACTCAGATACCGTGCAATTTCTTCGTGGGCAGGTTCAACTGTATTATTATTATTATTATTATTATTATTATTATTATTATTATTATTATTATTATTATTATTATTATTATTATTATTATTACTGTAGAGCCTCCGTGGCTCAGGTGGCAGCGTACTGGCCTTTTCATCACTGGGTTCCGTGGTTCAAATCCCGGTCACTCCATGTGAGATTTGTGCTGGACAAAGCGGAGGTGGGATAGGTGTTTCTCCTGGTACTTCGGCATTCTCTGTCATATTTCATTCCAGCAACACTCTCCTAGATTATTTAATTTCATCTGTCAGTCATTAATCATTGCCCCAGAGGAGTGCAACAGGCTTCGGCAGCCGGCACAATTCCTATCTTCGCCACTAAATGGAGGCTTCATTCATTCCATTCCTGACCCGGTTGAATGACTGGAAACAGGCTGTGGATTTTCGTTTTATTATTATTATTATTATTATTATTATTATTATTATTATTATTATTATTATTATTATTATAGTTGAATATCGACGCATTAACGCATCAAAGGTTTTCGGCGACGGAAGGATACGGAAAATGCTAGGATTAGAAAGGTAGTGGCCATGGCCGTAATTAACGTACAGCCCCAGCATTTCCCTGGTATGAAAATGAGAAAAAATGGAAAGCCATCTTCAGGGCTGCCAACGGTGGAATTCGAACCCACCATCTCCCGAATACAAGCTAACAACTACGCAACCTCAACCACATATTATTATTATTATTATTATTATTATTATTATTATTATTATTATTATTATTATTATTATTATTATTATTAGCAGTAGTAGTAGCAGTAGTAAAATATGAGTATTGATGCTACTCTGTCAACTGCGTCCGGCTCCATGGCTAAATGGTTAACGTGCTGGCCCTTGGCCACAGGGGTCCCGGGTTCGATTCCCGGCAGGGTCGGGCATTTTAACCATAATTGGTTAATTCCTCTGGCACGGGAGCTGGGCGTGTGTGTCGTTTTCATCATTATTTCATCCTCATCACGACGCGCGGGTCGCCTACGGGCGTCAATCGAAAGACCTGCATCTGGCGAACCAAACTTGTCCTCGGGCACTCCCGGCACTAAAAGCCATACGCCATTTCATTTCATTTCTGTCAACTGCATTGCCATACTTACATTCTTCTCAACTAGAGACAATATTAACTCTAAATCCATTACCGTAAACGAATAATCCACCCTACGAAATTTATGGGTTTCCTGCTCTACATCTTCTACCTTTACTTTTATTTGAATGGGGCAGTTCACATGTTCTCACATAAAGGTCGATATAAAACGTTTAGAGCCCCATTTCCTGATAAGCAACTTGTTCTGCCAGGACAGTTGTGTTTTATCACTGGCTCTTTGAAAGATGGAAATACACCGCAGTATTTGCCTTTACTGGGCAGCATGAATGGGAAACCCATTTTCAATTGCCTTCACAGTCGCCATCTAAAATTTATATGACTCGTAAATGTTAATTCCAAATGTGTAGTAAATTCTGAAACAAGTATCTGGAGACTGTAGAGCTATAAACCATGGATATCTGCGTGAATAAGGACTTTACGGTGTCAATTACTGCTCTTATAAGAGGCATTTAATTAACTCCTCAGTTAATGAGGATACTGGAAATGCTTGTTGAATTTCCAGTTATCATGATATATCAATCTCATCTTTTGTCGGAAAGCTATTACCGATTTTATTTACCGAGGTATAAAAATGAGGAGGAGCCTCTATGGCTCAGACGGCAGCGCGTCGGCCTCTCACCGCTGGATACCGTGGTTCAAATCGCGGTCACTCCACGTGAGATCTATGCTGGACAAAGTGGAGGTGGGACAGGTTTTTCTCCGGGTACTCCGGTTTTGCCTGACATCTTTCATTCCAGCAACACTCTCCATTATCATTTCATAGCATTTATCACTCATTAATAAATCACCTTGGGAGTGGCGACCCCATTGTAATAACAGCCTATATATGTTTCATTCATTACATCCCTGACCCGGTCAATGACTGGAAAACAGGTTGTAGGTCTCATTTTCATTTTCATAAAAATGAGGACATTTTAAGATTGATATTTTTACCCTGTTAACTATCATTTCTACCAAAATTACCAGGTAGGGTAAGTAGTTTCGGTAGGACGCTGGCCTTGAGTCCAGTTTAATGGGTTCAATACCATCTCAGTCTGATGCTATTTGAATGTACTCATACATACGCATGCCTCGTGTGGATAGATACATGAGCACGTAAACGAAGTCCTGCGTGACATGGGCGTATTCAAAAACCGTGAAAGTACTTAACTGGACGTAAAACATAGGTTCTTGCAAATTAATGTTAGCGTTGTCAGTGCTTGGATGAGTGATGTGAATGCTCAAGTATGGAAAACTAAGTGGAGAGCCTGTTGAAAACCGCATTTTCAATCAGAACTCTGGAAGAAAAACTAAGGTAAATTAGTTAGATAGACCTATCCCAGACTTAGATATTGTTCAGAAAGCGACTTCTAACAAATCTGCATGCACTAGAAAATTTAATAGGAAAGTGCATGAAAATGATTGGGTGTGCGGATTCGAGATTAGAAATGCCCTATTCTTTTTTCCGTGTTTGTATTTTGGCAATAGTGATTCTTGGGGAACAGTGAGTGTTAGAGTTCTAGGGAATCTAAAAGCTCAATTAAGAAACATAATGACAGTGAGAGTAGCCTCCGTGCTTCAGACGGCAGCGCGTCCGCCTCTCACCGCTGGGTTCCGTGGTTCAAATCCCGGTCACTCCATGTGAAATTTGTACTGGACAAAGCGGAGGCGGGACAGGTTTTTATCCGGGTACTCCGGTTTTCCCTGTCATCTTTCCTTCCAGCAACACTCTACACAATCATTTCATTTCATCTGTCAGTCATTAATCAATGCCCCAGAGGAGTGCGACAGAATTCGGCAGCCGGCACAATTCCTATCCACGCTGCAAGATGGGGACTTCATTCATCCCATACCTGACCCGGCCATTGAGTGGAAAACATCTTGTTGGTTTTTCAATGACAGTGAGAAACACGTTCACAATTCTTTAAACTTAAGTGCATTATTTATCCGTGCTTATCATGAAGAAACAGAAAAGCACAACAGCAAGTGGAAAAGAACAGGTGTGTGCTGTCAGGAATTATAGACTGCATTAAGTTTTGCGGTGCGCTTGAATTAGCTTTAAGGGGGCAAGACAAAAGTGATAGTCCCGACAATCATGGTGTTTTCTTGGGCCTGGTAGATTTAATTTCTAGAAATGCCAGTGCAGTAACAGAGCACTTTGAATCTAATAGAGTTTTCAAAAGGACCTAAAAAGCAGCCGGAACTTGCTGGTGGACTGCATGCTAGAAACCTGCAGAGAAGTGATAGCAGAAATACAGCAAGCAGATTTTGTTAGTGTAATGGCCGATGTTTCAGTTAGTGTTTGATATTTAGGCATGAGAAAGATGGTATCCCAAACGAACGATTTTGGGGTTTAAACCATGTATTAAATCATGTATTTTAAGTGAAATGAACAACATGTTTAAAGGTACACGCTCCCTCCCACGGCACTTAACGCCCTTGAAAGGGCCTTGGCCTGCCCAACGACCGATGCTCAGCCCGAAGGCCTGCAGATTACGAGGGACCGTGTGGTCAGCACGACGCATCCTCTCGGCCGTTATTCTGGGCTTTCTAGACCGAGGCCGCTATCTCACCGCCAGATAGCTCCTCAATTCTAATCACGTAGGCTGAGTGGACCTAGAATCGGCCCTCACGCCGAGAGAAAAATCCCTGACCTGGCCGGGAATCGAACCCGGGGCCTCCGGGCGAGAGGCAGGCACGCTACCTATACATCACGGTTAAAGGTGCACCAAACCAAACCAAACCCCATGGCACTACAGCCCTTGAAGGGCCTTGGCCTACCAAGCGACCGCTGTTCAGCTCGAAGGCCTGCAGATTACGAAGTGTCATGTGGTCAGCACGACGAATCCTCTCGGCCGTTATTCTTGGCTTTCTAGACCGGGGCAGCTATCTCACCGTCAGATAGCTCCTCAATTCTAATCACGTAGGCTGAGTGGACCTCGAACCAGCCCTCAGGTCCAGGTAAAAATCCCTGACCTGGCCGGGAATCGAACCCGGGGCCTCCGGGTAAGAGGCAGGCATGCTACCCCTACACCACGGGGCCGGCATTAAAGGTGCACCGCACAGAGTTATTGTGTCGACCTACGACGGGCCATCATAATGAATGGTTAGTACAATTGGAGTGTAAGCAAAGATAAAAGCCTGCTGTCCCAACGCCCATTACATCCACACCAGCTGACAATGGAACATGCTGTTCCGCAGAATCAGTCGGCTAGGATGGTCATCGCTCTCCTTTCAGCGTTTCCCATTTTCTTTTCAAGGTCGCCGCAACGGATGCCTGCTTTAGAAGCAGTGGCAACTCGAAGAATTCCAGCAGGACCTGCGATTAGATTGAATTTCAGGTCGCGCACTATAAATGTGGTGTACGAACAAAGTGAATCCATAAGGGAGTGTTTATTAATATTGGAGAAAACCCATCCTATAAAACTTGCCTTGAAGCAAACGGGCTTCGCTGCAACTTAGAGGATTGATGCCATATGTGGACATTATGTACAACCAGTTGAAATCAAGAAAAGCAGATGCTGTAAAAATAAAATCTGCTGTGTCACACTTCATTCAAATGATAAACAACAGAAAACATTGGCAGTACTTCTGAAGAAACGTGTGCTTCAGAAAACAAGCACAGAAAGCTACTGTATCATGTCGGCGTACTGATGCCAAGGAAGTGTACGACACATCCCACTCTGATGAGTCTAGTGTCAGACCTAAGCCATTACGAATGGACGCAGAGTAGATGCAATGGACGTGTACAGTAAATTAGAAATATTACCACACGGCGTTGCGCTTCAAATCTGGAAACTACTGAAATCTATAGAACGATCATCGAACGACTTTATCATGGCACGTGTTAGTTCATCTCGCCAATTAAAGAGCAGTTTCTAAATGCATTGGACGAGTCAATTCGTAATTACCCGAATCATCATAATATTCTAAAGGCTAAGCCTTGTCATCGCAGCCATAAATGTCTATCTTGAGCCAGTCTTTTCAACTCGGCGTAAGTATTGCAGTTCATTCCCTGAAGCAGGTTCTTGAAATAAGGCACTCTGGATCGTCGTCTTCCTCTTCTCCCTGCATTTCTTCCTTCAATGATGTTTTGAAGGAACTCCTCATGCAGCAGAATTTGCCCAATATATTTCATTTTCCGTTTTTCAATTTCAGCTACCAGAGTCCCTTTTGCTCCTGTCTCTCTAAGGATTTCAATATTGCCCTTCATTTCAGTCCGACTTATCTTCTGCATTCTCCTACAGATCCAAATTTCAATTGCCTATAGTCTTTTCTTTTCTTGCTCTCCTAATGTCCAGCTTTCGCAGCCGTACAGAAGCATATACAAAGGTAACGGCTTTGGGTAAACGAGTGAACTTCCCATGTCCGGAGGTTAAAAAGTCTAAGTTACAGAAGAGGGACTATGTAAAGAATGGTCCACCAATCCCTCATAATACTTGCTATCTAACACTGCGTGATAAGGGGTTCCTGTGATGAACAGTAGTATGTCAACCAATAAAAAATAAGAACAAATTCATCCAACAACGAACAAGAATAAATCCTTACCATTCTTATAATACATCAACAAATATGCTTGGATGACACAAGCAACAAGGAGATGAGAACATTCGTTAAAATTGACTGTTGAGATGATAAAACACTAACAAGAGTTTTTCTCTTCTGTAACATTAATTGAACGTACTGTCGATTTGCAGTGCAGGTTAACATTATAAATTGTAATTGACATTGACGAATAGAGGTCAGGCTAGAAGTAATATTTCCTGTCGTATGTGTAACCTGTTAACTGAAATATATATGAAGCCCAACGCGATAGACGGTCTCTATCTTGCAGAGTAAATGATGGCTCGTTTGCTGTTTTTAAGTCCTATAATCCATTTATCCTCATATCGCGCTTGTTAATTGCACAGTTTTAAAATCCCCAATCTTGTTTGTAAATTGTTGATGGAGAGCCGGCTATACTAATTACAAGCCTGTTTTATCACTGTTTTAACACTGTTCTAATACTAAAACATACATGATTCAAGTGGAGAGTGGTTAGTGTGATTAGGTGCCAACCCCGGAGGCCCGGGTTCGATTCCGGGCTCTGCCACGAAATTTGAAAAGTGGTAAGAGGGCTGGAACGGGGTCCACTCAGCCTCGGTAGTTCAACTGAGTAGAGGTGTGTTCGATTCCCACCTCAGCCATCCTGGAAGTGGTTTTCCGTGGTTTCCCACTTCTCCTCCAGGCAAATGCCGGGATGGTATCTAACTTAAGGCCACGGCCGCTTCCTTCCCTCTTCCTTGTCTATCCCTTCCAAACTTCCCCCCCCCCCCCTGCAAGGCCTCTGTTCAGCATTGCAGGTGAGGCCGCCTGGGCGAGGTACTGGTCATCCTCCCCACTTGTTTCCCCCGACCCAGAGTCTGAAGCTCCAGGACACTGCCCTTGAGGCGGTAGAGGTAGGATCCCTCGCTGAGTCCGAGGGAAAAACCAACCGTGGAGGGTAAACAGATAAAGAAGAAGAAGGAGGAGAAGATGCTACAATGATGAATACTCGTCGGTTTCTCGAAAAGGTTGCAGAGATTCTTTGATTTAGGGGAAACATTTATTTATTCATTTTTAATTAATAATAATTTTGTCAGAATTGAATATATAAATCGCGTTAGCATATAACCTTATTAAAGCTTACTCTATAGAGTTCTTTGATCGCTGGAGCCACCTTCGAGGAATATGAGTTTTGATTGTAGTTTGAAGTTATACTTTTGAGCTCAAAATTACAACTTTACATTCACTGGTATTCGAAACTCTGTCATCTGCGCGTAAAGCCTGCAGTATAGATTTCAGGCATAAGGTGGCATGCGACGAAAAAAAGAAAAACGAACAAGGTAATATCTTGAAGACAGTGTGTGAAGCAGAACGGGTGTAAATAACGTAAAAAGAACTAAAAATAGCTTATAATTTATTATAAGTCTTAGTGATCTCAACTTTCTCTAGAAAGATCGGAGATATTTTATCAGACATAATAAACTTAAACTGCGCATTAAAATGCAACGTAGAAAATGCATAACGCATTAAAATCTAATGCAAAGTCCAGTTAGATTGAACTAAGTTAATTTATTATTCAATAATAAACAACCGAGCTCGATAGCTGCAGTCGCTTAAGTGCGGCCAGTATCCAGTATTCGGGAGATAGTAGGTTTGAACCCCACTGTCGGCAGCCCTGAAAATGGTTTTCCGTGGTTTGCCATTTTCACACCAGGCAAATGCTGGGGCTGTACCTTAATTAAGGACACGGCCGCTTCCTTCCCACTCCTAGCCCTTCCCTGTCCCATCGTCGCCATAAGACCTATCTGTGTCGGTGCGACGTAAAGCAACTAGGAAAAAAAAAGAAAAAATAATAATAAACAGAGCAAATTTTAAAGCAACAGAAAATTCTTGTACATAGTTCCTTATAAAATAACAGCTACAAGAGTTGTTTGGATCTTAAATGTCCATACCTGGTATTACAATTTGTTTTTGGTATGTACATTAATATTAATGACCATATTATGCACAATTTTACAAATAAATATTTTTGACCTAATTTTTCCCTTATGTTAACGATGAATATGTAAATTCATGTTGCTTTTGCTATTTGCCGGGTCCTCAGCCTGGAGGATAATTGATTCTCCAACAGTTCCACTATCAGCTGCGGTAGAAAACCCAGGTGTCACTCAAGAGTTGTATTAGGAAATAAGGAGTGAGGTAGTTCCGTGTTACTTTCCTCACTTAGCCAGACGGTGCTACTGAATAACAGCTGAATTGTATACACCAACCAGCCACACAAGCTATAGATGGGCGGATGAAATGAAATGTCGTATGGCTTTCAGTGCCGGGATATACCAGGAAGGGTTCGGCTCGCCAGGTGCAGGTCTTTCTATTTGACACCCGTAGGCGACCTGCGCGTCGTGATGAGGATGAAATGATGATGAAGACAGCACATACACCCAGCCCCCGTGCCATTGGAATTAACCAATTAAGGTTAAAAACCCCGACCCGGCTGGGGATCGAACCCGGAACCCTCTGAACCGAAGGCCAGTACGCTGACCGTTCAGCCAACGAGTCGGACAAAGTAAACTCGTGTCCTCATCCCGAGGTGGCGCAGCTCTTTTCAGGCACACCCCCATTGGAGGTGAGCTGCATGTACCATTTCAACCACATACCAGCCCTCCTGCCAGTCTTAAATTTCTGACAGTACCGGGAATCGAACCCGGGCCCCCGAGGACGGCAGCTAATTACACTGACCGTTACGCTACGGAGGCGGACAGATGGGCGGATGATAACGAGCTAAGGATGAATCTAAAGAAGACAGAATTAATGGTATTCGGGAGAGGAGGGCGCTTATCGAAAGGGGACTACATTGTATGTGGGGGACATTAAAACCGAAAAACCAGTTCACATATCTAGGGATTACACTACAAGTCTCCGGGACGACTTTCTCAGTACACATAAAGAAGAGACTAGCTGCTGCACTTAGAAGCATAAGTGAAATGAAACAACTGCAAAGAATGTCACTGGAGACGGCCATGGAACTTTTCCAAGTCAAAGTGCTACCAACGCTCACATACGGATCAGAAGTAATATGGGAGTACTTATCACGTAAACAGCTACGAGAAGTGGAAAGCACTAACCGAGATACCTTAAGAGGGTCCTAGGGGCATCTAAATACCCCCGATCCCGGTACGTATATATTTTCTCCCGGGAAACCTTCTTGATAGAGGATGTAAGACTAAAAATACCTCTACAGCAAAGTCCGGCGTACGAGGAACTGTTACGAGAACTACGAGAGAAAAAAAAGCTTTTACAGTACAGACGCACTTTAATGAATTCATTTCGTGTGGCTATTTCTAGCCGAGTGCATCCCTTGTAAGGCAGACCCTCCGATGAGGGTGGGCGGCCTCTGCCATGTGTAGGTAACTGCGTGTTATTGTGGTGGAGGATAGTGTTATGTGTGGTGTGTGAGTTGCAGGGATGTTGCGGACAGCACAAACACCCAGCCCCCGGGCCATTGGAATTAACCAATGAAGATTAAAATCCCCGACCCTGCCGGGAATCGAACCCGTGACCCTCTGAACCGAAGGCCAGGACGCTGACCATTCAGCCAACGAGTTGGACAACAGACGCAATGATAAATCAGAATGGGATGAAAGAGGATTATGAGTTGAGATATTTGGTGACACGCTTAGCAATACACAGCTTCCACCACCGTATCTGTGCCAAGAAATCCTGCCACCGGGCCAGCCAGGAGTGTATATGTGTATTGTGCAATGAACAGTGTAGTACATATCACGTAATGAAGTGCAAGAAGAGAACAGTCTCTGTGAATCAATTTTGCTCTGAACAAAGTTCTTCTTGGGTGAATTGTAATTTACTTGATGTAAGATGCAAGTTTTATACAATGTGCGCAATAAAACTTATTATTATTATTATTATTATTATTATTATTATTATTATTATTATTATTATAGTGCAGTATAACTTCACACTATTTATCCCAGAGTATGGATGCATGGTGTTATAACATGGCTCATTCATCAAACGATTCTCATATCCTCGGATTGAGGTTTATTGAGGTATTAATAACATATTGTTGTTGCTTATTGATAATTAGCTGAGGTACGCATCATCGATGGGAAGGGACAGATTTCCACACAGCACAACTGACATGGATATAAATTTAGAGTATGTTATGTAGATGCTGAATTAGGGGAATCAGCTGACTCATTAAAACCCCCCGGATTGATGGACTGCCAATGTCGATCAAAACAGTACCCATCAGTGGCGTATGCTGGGATCAAGACGTGGCCTACCACTAGACTTAGGTTACCCCTTTTCGATGGTTGGTTTAGTAAACGTCAAGCCTTCAGCGTTCTGAGCTGTAGTCAATAGCCAACGGAGAAGCCTGCTGTGTTGTCAAGACTGCTTCACAACCTACTGCCCTGGTCTCTGCTACTGCTAATGCTCAACCCCTGATCAGTGGAGATGGTAACCTAAGGTTTAGCAAATTAAAGTCCTGCCTAGTGGCTAACTGGACAGAATACTTGCCTTTAGTCCGATGGCCCCGGTTCAATTCTCAGAATGAACCCCCTCATACTGTTAAATCTCCTGGCTTGGTGACTGGGTGTTTATGACGTCTTTGCCATTAATTTTATCCTCATTAGGTCACCATCAAGCCTATACAGATGCCATGCACCATTATTATTATTATTATTATTATTATTATTATTATTATTATTATTATTATTATTATTATTAAATAAAAACGTTGAATTTTACAGCGGTCGTACCCATCGCTCATTGGTTAATTAGCTTCCTCGGGAGATCAGTGGTGGTGTCCGACCAATGATCACGGGTTCGATTCCAACCAATAAAAGAGAACACTAAACCTGAAAGATTGCATTTCATTTTAGCAGATCTACCAATAAAACAAAAAAAAAAATACATTGCTCCTATAACAGCAGCCCTGCAGTGTCTTCTTACACGGATGTAGAAGTAAACGGGAGTGGAATACCAGCGCTCTGTTATCTATATAATTGAGTCAGAAGTATGAGGTGAGGAAGTATATACGATGAGTAACGCATGCTTGATAGTTAGCAGTGGCGATCTGACGGACCGAAGCCTAGCACACCTCTCCCCCGTCGCCTCTCCTATTTCGATATACAGCAGCAAGCCGCTTGAGGTGAGTCGAGGGGGAGAGGGACGAGAGTCTGGGCTGCAATATCAGTCTTCGATGCCTTGCTCTCAGAAATACGCGTGACGTTTTTTCTCACTTCTTTGAGGGTTTTTTAAAATGGAACAATGTGTCAGATACATACATTATAATGTGTGCTTTAGACTTCCATCATTCTCAATTGAGGTTTGGGCTTCACTGATAGCCTTGGTAGCCCTCAGTATACGCCACTGCTATCCATCGCCACGTCATTCATGTATCGTTGACATGCCTGCGGGCGCCTTGAAGGCTATCCCCCCGTCACTACGTATGAGATATACACATTGCATTGCCTTCTTCAGGTTTTCATTGATCAAAATGTATCAGTACCTTTTTGAACATTGTTCGTCTTTCATATATGGCGAGTGCCACTTCAGAAACCTCCATGCCTCAGGTACTAAATGATTTTTAACAAACCTGGAGAGGATTGTATCATTACGTTTTACTGACGGTTCAGTGCTAATGACTTTAATAATGTAGGCAGTTAGTATCTTATCCTCGAGCTGTAAGAGAACAGGCAAACCACGCATCTGCCACTTTGCTGAGGATATTAAACAAAGCGTTTGTCCAAATATTTCTCCTTTGGTTAATAAGTCCATGAGAGATTTAAATTTCAAGTGAAGTGCACGTGATATAATATCGCTATGATCATTTGATGACTGATCGTTTTAAATGGCATTTTTTCCCATTTTGGGTTCGTTGTAATTGTAATCGAATGGTCACGACATGAATATTTGCACATATATCATATTAAGTTCTTTCGTGCATAAATCGAGATATTCCGGAGAAACTTACACGTAAAGAAAGCGCTCCCGTCCTGACTCAGAATTCTTTAAGGTGAAGGTAGCGTTCAGCTCTTTTCATTTTCATGAGTGCTTAATTAGACTGATCTCTTCGTCTCCATCTTCGCAAAAGACTGATGAGACTGTTGACAAAATAAGTGCCAGTAGTTCATCTCGCTGTGCCTTATCATATTCCGATAAGAATATAAATTTAATACCGTTTCTTTACAAGAGTCTTTTGTTCTCTGGAAAGTCCCGCTTGTCACGTTCCTTCCACACCAGCAACACGGCTGCTTTGTCTGTTGTTGGATGGTTGTATTGGCTTCAATGATAATGTTGTGAATATCACCGTCCGGTAATGTTCCCAGTCTTCTTCTGCTGCTTGACATATGACCAGCTAGTGATCTGGAATGTGCTAATGTGGGATCTCAAAGACTGAAGGAAATTACTGTGGTCAGCATGTGTTCCTTTTGACGAAGATATTCCGATGGATGGTTTAGCCGGAAAATGGCAAATTTCACCCAATTCGGTGCTTCCATTTGAGATCCAGTTTAGGTTGCTGATGATAATCGATAACGGGGTTACAGTATACGAAAATATAATTCACTACTTTCCACTTCATGGAATCACTGGGCATCTAGCTTCAGTTGAGCTTAATTATCTAAAAACTGTTTTGTCTTGTCCGCTTCTAAGCGCCTTTGGATCTTCAACAGTGGTCACTTATCAGTATTACTGAGCCACTGGTCAGTCCTATTCCTCACCCTGTGGGTGGGGGCGGTAGAATAACACCCACGGTATCCCTGCCTGTCGTAAGAGGCGACTAAAAGGGGCCCAGGGTCTCTGAAATTTGGAGCGTGGGTTGGCGACCACGGGGCCCCTAGCTGAGTCCTGGCATTGCTTCCACTTACTTGTGCCTGGCTCCTCATTTTCATCTATCCTATCCGACCTCCCTTGGTCAACTCTTGTTCTTTTCCGACCCCGACGCTATTAGGTTTGCGAGGGCTAGGGAGTCTTTCATTTTCACGCCCTTCGAGGCCCTTGTCTTCTTTTGGCCGATATCTTCATTTTTCGAAGTGTCGGATCCCTTCCCTTTTTTCCCTCTGATTAGTGTTATATAGAGGATGGTTGCCTAGTTGTACTTCCTCTTAAAACAATAATCACCACCACCACCATCTGTCCTATTCCGGTTGAGAATTCTGTCGTTTGATGACCTATAGCTATTTCGTCGTTCTGGTAACGCTTGCGAATATCCCTCAGTGGTTGGATTTTCGTATTTAAGTGCTCTCTACCAGGTTTTACTGAAACTGTCGAACGATGTTCCTCTTATGCGGTATACTTAATATACTCTGAGAGCAGAACTTCGGCTTATGATGAGCATCACACTCGGAATCTCGAGGAGCACTTTTCTTAAATCTGTCGGTTGAGAACCTGGTTTCATCCTCAGAAGCAGTCTCTATGTGAACTGAATGTGGCCTATCTCTCCGCGTCGCGCTCCAAAACTCTCCCTCTTTCCGCATTCAGTGCGGACTCACGTTGAGGTCTAGACTTGGGTTGGTGCTCTCTCTGTCTGAAAATAGAGCTTAGGCTTGCGCTGGGAAGCAGTCTCAGGCACATTGGATAATCTCTTTCTTAAGCTTTGAAGGATATTTTCCCAAAGGTAGCTCGTTTCTTAGCCGCTGAGGCACCACCTCTCAAAAGTGTCAAAATCTACCCACTGACTCTAAAACAATTTCAGTATACGGTACGTTGAAAAATTTAATGAGCGAAATCGCAGATTATGAAAGAAATAATGTAGGAAAGAAATTATGCATTATAGAATTCAAAGAAAGGATTCCAGATCTCGCGATTAGCACTCTCATACTGCACCCATAAAGGGTACAACACATACGTGGAAATTAATACTGATAACTGGAAATTTGAACACAATTGACGATAGGATAAATTTGATGATAGGACAGATGTGTAACACTGAAATGCCCATAACTAAAATCTGATCATATCAATAATGGATTTTTGAAGTTGGTAAACGGGCAGATATTTTGGCTCATATCTTGTTAACTATTCAGATAAGAAGACGACTATTTATGTTATTGCTTAAGCCTAAAGAGGCAAGGTAGATTCAACCAAGAAATTAAAATATAAAACGGGGATAGAGAAGGAAAACCACAACAATCATTAAAAATCCCAGAAAACACCGTGCAGTGTGAAATAATGGCCTGCATTTCACAGTACTGTTCAAATATTAACAACAACGAATATCATTGTAACCTCCAACCATATTCCGCAGGTATCACGCAGAATGACAGCTTGACGCGTCTCTCGCCTACACCCAACGAACAACCACAAGTTTACATGAATGATTATGAACATGTCATTACGTTACGTCCTTGCTGTCAAGCAGAGATGTTGCTGTGGCAACCGGTGGATTTATTGTCGGTCTGCAAGGATGTCCGTCATTTCTGACAGAACAAAAATTCTCGAGGAAACAGCAATTTTCTCCGTCATTTGAAGAGTCATCATCATCATCATCTAGGTATTCAGCCTTATGTCAGCTCTTGTCTTGGGATGAACCTCTTCCACTGTTGCCTGTCCTGCGCCAAGTTTTTCATTTAAAACGATCAGTCACCAAATGTTCATCGCGATATTATATCACATGCATTTCACTTGAAATTTAAAGTTCGCATGGACTTACTAACCAAAGGAAAAATATTTGGACAAACGCTTTGTTTAATATCCTCAGCAAAGTGGCAACTGCGTGGTTTGCCTGTACTGTTACAGCTCGAGGATAAGATACTAACTGCCTACACTGATAAAGTCATTAGCACTGAATTTTCAGAAAAAACGTAATGACACAATCAATCGCCACGTCATTCATGTATCGTTGTCATGGATGCGGTCATCTTGAAAGCTATCCCCCCCCCGTCACTACATATGAGGTATGCGCATTCCATCACCTTCTTCAGGTCTTCACTGATCAAAATGTATGAGTGCCTTTTTGAACATTGTTCGTCTTTCACATATGGCGAGTGTCACTTCAGCGACCTGTATGGCTCAAGTACTAAATTAAGAGTAAGTGCATATATTTACAGAATAAACTAGTTTAAAATGTAAAATAAAGGGACGGTTCAATGTATTTACAGCTTTTATAGAAAATCAATGGTATGTTAGAAAATATTAAATAACTCTCTCTGATATTCCTATAAACCTTCAGTCGGTTAAGTTAATGTAAATAAATATATACATATCAAAACCTGAACAGAAGGAGAGGACCGAGTGAGATGGCCGTGCGGTTGGGGGCCACCAACAGTGAACTTCCTTTCGACAGGTAGTGGGCTCGAACCCCACTGTCGGTAGCTCTGCACATGGTTTTCCGTGGTTTCCTGTTTTCCACCAGTCAAAATGCTGGGGCTGTTCATTAATTAAGGCCACGGCCGCTTCCTTCTTACTCCTAGCTCTTTTTTATCCCATCGTCACCATAAGACCTATCTGTATCAGTGCGACGTAAAAAAAATTTAAAAAAGGAAAAAGAGAGAGAAAAAGAATAATAACAATAATATAAATAAGTTAGTATAGCCGATAGAAGATGGAAGGGCTCTGTCACCTCGGATCTCAAAGAACTGGAGTTGGAGGACGACATAGTGTTCAACAGAAATGAATAGAGGAGACGAATCCTAATCAGCGATCCCGTCTGTCCGTGAGACTAACCATGCTGGATAAGAGAAAAAGAAGAAGAAGAAGTCTGATTTCGCTCATCATAATAATAATGATTTGAAATTATAATTTAGCTTATTAGACCGTGTTGAGTATTTACAGTACATACCGAAGAGATGCTAAGTATAAAACAAAAATGCCCAGCTGGGCGTAAAGAATTTCCAAGACGAAAATAATATACAAAAGTCCATACATATGAATAGCGAAAAGCTTCAAAGTGCGGACAGTCAGCAGCAGAGGCGCCAGGTATTAAAAATTATTGGGGGTGCTCTGACTCATAGTCCACAAAGGGCGAAAGGCCTCGGAAAATATTGAAATTTAACATTTTTCTTTTTGCAATTGGCTTTACGTCGCACGGACACAGATAAGTCTTACAGTGACGATGAGATAGGAAAAGGCTAGGAGTGAGAAGGAAGTGGCCATGACCTAAATTAATGAGGCCTACAGCCCCAGAATTTGCCTGGTGTGAAAATGGGAAACCACGGAAAACCATCTTCAGGGCTGCGGACGGTGGGGTTCGAACCCACTATCTCCCAAATGGAAGCTCACAGCTGCACGCCTTTAACCGCACGGCCAACTTACTCGAATGTAACCTTCAGGAAAATGCAAGTTTTTGGTGCTTTTGAATGAGCAATACTTGATGAAAAATATGCACTATTATTTTTATAAGGCGCTCATTCAACAATAATGAATGAATACGAACAAAAGTCCAGATAAATCCACATGCAATCGACATGAAATCCACATTAAAGGCAAAGACGTGTTTCAATCATGAAAATGAAAGAGATTTGACATTTTAAATATATTTGAATTAAAAGGATGGCAACTGAAGAAATACAAAGTTTGTCTCTAAGATCTTAAGCTTTAGTACAGTTTTCTCGTAGTATGATACCAAACTGAGTTTTTAAAAGTAAAATGCCTCAAATTTGGCACTTTATTGTCCGTGTAATAATAAAAAAACCGAAAGGTCTTGAGTAAAATTTTCAAAATCTTTGTGGAAATTCAAATTCTCACTCGTGAAGAGAGTGTTCGTACGAACAATTTGTCGTTCGATGAAAATGCTCGCCACAGTTTCGAGGTTCAGTTTATCTTTTTATTCTGTTATGAACATGCATTATTACGTTGTCATTAAATTTTCCTTGCGTCCTGGTACTGCGCAGTTTTTAATCTTCTCAGGGCAGAAAAAGAACATTGTGAGGTACAGTGAAACCCTTCACTTTGGACACCCCCAATGCTTGGACACCCCTTTATATTGGACATAAATTGAATCCACCTTTTAATTCCCTATACTTTTCTTCTTCTTAATCTGCTTACCCTCCAGGGTTGGATTTTCCCTCGGACTCAGCGAGGGATCCCACCTCTACCGCCTCAAGGGCAGTGTTCTGGAGCGTGGGACATTGGGTCGGGGATACAACTGGGGAGGATGAGCAGTACCTCGCTCAGGCGGCCTCACCTGCTATTCTGAACAGGGGCCTTGGTGGGGGATGGGAAGATTGGAAGGGATAGACAAGGAAGACGAAAGGAAGCGGCCGTGGCCGTGGGAATCGAATACACCTCCACTCAGTTGACCTCCCGAGAGTGAATGGACCCCGTTCTAGCCCTCGTACCACTTTTCAATTTTCGTGGCAGAGCCGGGAATCGAACCCGGGCCTCAGGGAGTGGCAGCTAATCGCACTAACCACTACACCACAGAGGCGGATCCCTATATTTTTACATGTGATTTCGATAATGAGTTGCAAGTCTACGATGATGTACAATTGAAGGAATGTTAGGAAATGTGATTTCTTCAGATGAAAGATTGTCTTCAGAAGAAGAAGAAGAAGAAGAAGAAGAAGAAGGAGAAGAAGAAGAAGGAGGAGAAGAAGGAGGAGAAGAAGAAGACGAAACCGTTGTTGTCCCCAAAGGGTCACCTACTCATCCATAGGCTGTGCAGTGTATTAATGAGTTGGAACGTTACGTGTTTGTGTATAACCAACCAGAAATGATAGA
The DNA here is from genome assembly GCF_040414725.1 of Anabrus simplex. Lineage (NCBI taxonomy): Eukaryota > Metazoa > Arthropoda > Insecta > Orthoptera > Tettigoniidae > Anabrus > Anabrus simplex. The sequence continues at coordinate 228,576,456 of NC_090265.1, forward strand.
AACTCTATTTGGATTATTTCGGAGGATTGCATCAGAATGGATAGTTCAAAATTCCAAAACTCGAAACGAAGCATTGTGACTGATTTTTTCACCAAGCATTAAAGTGTGAGTACTGTACAGTTACAATATGTAAAGTAAAATATAGGACAATAGCAGTTCTTTTTTACTGTTTTAGTAGGCATGAAATTCAATGTACTGTAAAGTATATAAGCCTACGTTCAATGAACCACTGTTTTTTATGTATATAACGTCCACACTAGCTCAGAGTTTTTCCTTTCCTGCACTGTTAATGCACTTTTGGAAATACTGCACACCCACCCTGTAGATTGGACACCCCACTACAGTGGACACATTTGTAACGAACCGTGGATGTCGAACTCAGAGGGGTTTCACTGTACATGTAAAAACAAGTATATACCTCACTTGTGAATGAGTCTTTTATTCTCAAAAATGTATTAGTGGGCCCTTCAAATCGCCCCTCCCCCCATGTTGATAACACATGGGACAAAAAGTCCCTTGGTATTGCTAGTGTTAAGAACGCAAACAAAAAAAATTAAGAGGCCTCCTTTTTATTTATTTATGACCTGTTTTGTTATCTCTCTTTTCCCTGTTTGTGGGGGTTGCTGGGCAGCCCCAAAAATTCCTGGGGGTTGCTCGAGCAACGTAGCATCCCCGGAGTCAGCACATCTGGTCAGTAGGCTCAGGATATGACAAGTGCATGGGTAGCAAACAGGCATTCTGTAGCAGAAATGGCAAGGGGATGTTGGGGACAACTATGTGTAAAGAGAGGAAAAAGTGAATATCTTGGTGGAATGATGAAGTCAGGGCAGCTTTTTAATGTAAAAATAAGGCAAATCGAATATGGTTCCTTAGGAAAAGAGCGAAACAAGTCATTAGAAGTCCAAGAAGAAATCGCGGGAATATTTCACTAATATCCTGGAAAGGTTTGGCCAAGCGGCAGGGAAACGTTTCTGAACTGTATTAAAAAGTCTTAGAAAGTGGGAAAGGGAAATGAATAGTGTTCTGGATAAATCAAGTGAATCCATTATACAGATGGACAGATGGAAGGAATATATTGAAAATTTTCTCAACGTAAAAGGAAATTTATTTATAGAAGTTACGAACAATTGAGTTCAAAGGGAGAGGACCAACGATGGCAGTAAGTGAAGTTACGACGGAGGAAATGAAAAGAATGGTAAACAAACTATATTGACATAAAGCAGGAATAGAAGAAATTACTCTTGACATGTTTATTAACTAATTTATTAAAAACAATGTGCATACATAATATAATGGAAGATTACACAAGAATCGCCAACATGTAATATTCATGAGATACATAACGGGGCATACACATCATTCACAATTTTTCATCAGTCTTTAGCAAATACACTGAGAAGATGCGTTCTATTGACGCAGTTTATTAAGTGGTAACGAGGACCTACTTATAAACAAGGAAACAAGAAGGATTGTAGCAACTATCGAGGTATTCAATGACATATTGTAAAGGAGAAATGAATGGCGGAGGGTAAATTGGACGAAAACCAGTGTAGTTGTAGATCAGTGAGGGACTGTCAGAACCATATTTTCAGTATGCATCAAGAAACTTAAAAATGCCACGAGAGAAATTGACAGATACAATGTTTCGTAGATCTAGGGAAAGCATATGACACAATAATAAAATGAAAAATGTTAGCCATACTGTCGTGAGTGTTCCAACACCACCGCACAGAGGGACATCACCAGGCGGAAGCAGAAGACAGCCCCTTGCACCAAGTAAGGCCTGGCTCTTGATCGCCCTCTCCAAAAGGAGACTTGGCACCAGGGACCACTGGCTGCTGGGCAAAGGGACGAACCTGTGGCCCAAAGCCCAGACGCCAGTGGACCCGAGCCGACCCGGCAGTGACAAGAAGGACTGATCCCCATAATAACAGACAATGGAAAGGAAATGGTTATAATTGCATGTCACATTTTCCTAACTAACACAACCTCTGGACTTTTCCAGCCCACATCCTTGCATGTACTATCACAAGATGTCAGGTTTTGCATGTAGGCTATTTCTCTTTCTGCCTATGTGGTTTTCCCCTGACCCTTCAACACCATACCTTAACACTACCTAACCAATACAAACTCTTGCCGTGGTAGCGAGTCTAACTCGAATCACTTCCCACTCTTTCCTGCTATCTCTTTCTTCTTAGAATTAATAGCATGTCGGAGGCCATGCAGATTGAGTCGATGGTCACGGCGGGGGAGCGGAGTACGGGGGCCCCGAAGAAAAAAAACTTAAGACACAACTACAATTAATTTTTGAGACAGTGAGTGGTCGCTTCGAGACACAATTTATTTTTGAGATAGTGAGTTGTCGCTTCAAGACACAGTACGTAGCTGCTGTGATGTTGTCTGTCAGGGTGAGACGAAACAAGCATACGGCTTGTGATATATTCTATAATTATTCTGGACGAAGAACTACGTTAGTTCAAGTCCACGGAACTTGATACAAGTCTGTATTGTATAAGTAGAATAGCTAAGTTGGATTAAGATTTCTGACAACAGTGGATTTTCTCCTCATACGATCAACGGTGATCAATTTTCACAAGCATAGGGCCAATGTCTAATTTAAAGACTAGGCAATTAGGGAGTGCTAGTCCAGATAGCCCAAACCATATCGCAGAAGGAAGGAAGGATGTCCATGGAGCCAGTCTGCAACGATAAAAGGGGAACGAGTAACCACGGAATACAGATAACCTCAACGGAAGCTTCAATTGGTGAGTCCAATTAGACAATGCAAGCAACAGTAAATTACAATAACGTTAAATTCTTAATTCCCCCCATGCTAAAAGGTACTTTTCCGACTCATCTAATTTTTTTGTTTAATAAATTCATTTCACCAGATATTGCGTTAATTTTCTTTCTCAAAGCGATACTTAATGGTTAATTATTTAAAACCCTACCCCTGTGAGTTAAGTATAAGTCTCCATGCTATTAAATATAAATTTTGCTGTACAGTTTAGTTTAAAACTGTAAAGCTGGCGCCCAAACAATACATAGAGAAATGGGAAACCATGGGGTGATAATTGATTCTATTTGCGTGGCAATTTGCGGGCATGCCACATATAGTTTATTTTATATTCATGTGTCCCCAGCTATTAAATCTCTTCTCCCCAACTGTGAAGCTTATGAGAGCGAACAGGTACAAAGTGAACAAGACTTGTCTTAGTTTGTGTCATGTCAAACGTGCTTTCTATTGCCCATCCTATACTTCGTTAGCATTCTGAGCACTTTCAAATACCGCCAATTCTGTGTAATGTTTGGCAAACACAGCAAACGTTTTAGCGCCAGAACAGCAATGGCTCACTAGACCAAACGAACAGAACTTTCATTACAGCTTGCTAATTCGTCTTGGCTACGATCATGAATGATGTTGACACCGGCCACTCTGCACATACAAACCATGCGTCCTTTGTAGATGGTAGAAGTACTGACATGGACGATGATGAAAGCGTGGCGATTTGTTTGCCGAATAATCACCCCCCAGACCAATTTGATGTTCAACACAGGCTGTTTGTGAATGTTGGCGGCTGTTTTTTTTAAACGAGTCCGTGTGTCCACTATGTTTAGCATGCATTAACATAGCAGGGTACGTGTGGTCAAGGGTGACAGGACACAGTAGCAGCTTAACCTGTGCCTATCGTCACTATGACACAGTTCCGGCAGTAAACATCCCTGAAATGCATTTAGTTTTGGAATGGGAAACACCCAATCTTTTTGTGGGAACTGAAGAACTATACCGTAAACACATAACATAACATAACATAACATAACATAACATAACATAACATAACATAACATAACATAACATAACATAACGCCTCTGTGGTGTAGTGGTTAGTGTGATTAGCTGCCACCTCCGGAGGCCCGGGTTCGATTCCTGGCTCTGCCACGAATATTGAAAAATGGTAAGAGGGCTGGAACGGGATTCACTAAGCCCCGGGAGGTCAACTAAGTAGAGGAGGGCTCGATTCCCACCTCAGCCATTCTCGAAGTGGTTTTCCGTCGTTTCCCACGTCTCCTCCAGGCAAATGCCGGGATGGTTCCTAACTTAAGGACACAGACACTTCCTTTTCTTTGTCTATCCCTTCCAATCTTCCAATCCCCCTGCAAGGCCCCTGTTCTGCATAGCGGTGAGGCCACCCGGGCGAGCTACTAGTCCTCTTCTCCAGTGGTAACCCCCGACCCTAGGTCTCATGTTCCAGTACACTGTCCATAAGGTGGTAGAGGTGGGATCATTCGCTGAATCTGAGGGAAAACCAACCCTGGACGATAAACGGAAAGAAAGAAGAAAACAAATAAAGAATGAAAACATAACATGCATATCGTAAATGCCAAACATTTCATTGAGTATAACAGTAGGAGTCTTCTTCTTCTTCTCATTCCATTCTAATTCACCAAGGAGTAATTTTGCTTTCCCCTCATAATTAGGTTGCCGTATAGTGGATATCGAACCACTGTCGATGTTCCGCGCCCAGGATTATCTCCTCAACTCACGCCCACATTCCCTTCTCTTTTGTCTTCTATGTTATTCTGTTGTATTGTGTCTGGCTCCATGGCTAAATGGTTTGCATGCTGATCTTTGATCTTTGATCCGAGGGGTCCCGGGTTCGATATCCAGCCGAGTCTGTGATTTTGACTTTAATGGGTTAATTCCCTTGGCTGGGAGGTTCGGTGTTCGTGTCGCCTTAAGCATTAGATTTCATCTTAGGTAAGACCCATCCTCGTGGATGCGGAGCTCGCCTATAGGACGTCACCTCGAAAGACGTGCACCAAGCCAATGGAGGCCACACGCCTTTATTATTATTATTATTATTATTATTATTATTATTATTATTATTATTATTACTTTTACAATTTGCTTTACGTCGCACCAACACAGAGAGGTCTTATGGCGACGATGGGATACGAAAGGCCTAGGATTGTTAAGGAAGCGGCTATGGTCTTAATTAATGTACAGCCTGGTGAGAATTGGGAAACCATGGAAAACAATCTTCAAGGCTTCCGACAGTGGGGTTCAAAGGCACTATCTCCTGGATGCAAGCTCACAGCTGCTCACCCCTAACCGCACGGCCAACTCTCCCAGTTTTATTATTATTATTATTATTATTATTATTATTATTATTATTATTATTATTATTATTATTATAGTTGTACTGCGCTGTATTTTTCATTTCGTAAGGTCTCACTAAAATTGCTACTTTCCTGCGATTTGCAAGGGTGAGGACTTCGTGTGACTTTCCGGAATGACGAGTACCACGCCGTTGGTAACGCCATATACCCATTGGATACTGAGCATTCTGCGTTATATCAAGATTTCGGAAATCTGCAGTCGGCTCACTGACGATGTCTCTGGTATCCAGCCCTTCACGCCGTAAAGTAGTACATATAACACAGCGCTTCACAAAATGCCAAGTGAGTTTCGAATTAAAAGCCGCATTGCGTGTTGAGAAATTTTAATCAGAAATTTAGTAGCCTATTTCACTTGAAGCGAAGCCTTGTAGTTGGTGTATGAAGTGCATTGATCCCAATTTATGGCTCATGATAAATGATGTCCTTCCCCACGGCACCACGACCCTGATAAGCCCTCATCTGCAATGCGACAGCTGCTCAGCTCGAAGGCCTGCAGATTATGAAGTGATGCACGGTCAGCGCGAGGTCGGCCATTATTCTTGGCTTTCTAGACCGGGACCGCTGTCTTACGGTCAGATAGCCCCTAAAATGTTTTCACGTAGCTTGAGAGGACCTCGAACCATTAGATTCTACGCTGAGAATTGAACGCGAGGCATTGGGTGAGAGGCTGTTTCGCTACTTCTAGACTGCAAACTGGCATGATAGTTATTAGTATTCGAAATGAACACCTTGAATCCTTAAATAACAGGAAGAATTTGACAGTTAATGGTGTAATTGACTTTTTGATTTAAAGATCTGGCTTAAACGTCAAACCATGTAACGTTACTATCCTCCAGACAGCCGAATTGCACACTCTACCTTTGTATGGTAGGCCTCTGAATGGATACGTATCAAGTGACTTGATCACAGCAAAATGGGAGAAATATTTCGCACAGGCAGGTGCGTTAGTAACTCCTCGCTTCTTGTTGGCCTGAACGCCAGGCTCCTCTACTGAGTCGTTAATTTACGACAGCGGTCGATGTGTGATGGGGATATCGGAAGGGGCGCGGACAGATTGCTGACTGCGAATAGATAGAGCACTTGGTGATGATGTCTCTCCGCTAGGTCAGCTGGTGTGGATGAGATAAACTGCTGCGCAGTAAACCAATGAAAGTTCAGACTAATGCTATCATGATAGCCAGCCCAGCTGAGTCTGTACTTTATTTAATTGACTGCTATTTTAAAATGTAATTATATTTATCAAAGTCATAAATTAGGTGATGTTTCTCTTTCCTTTTTTCTTAATCTGTTTACCCTCCAGGGTTGGTTTTTCCCTCGGACTTAGCGAGGGATCCCACCTCTACCGCCTCAAGGGCAGTGTCGGGCCGGGGGATACAACTGTGGAGAATGACCAGTACCTCGCCCAGGCGGCCTCACCTGTTATACTGAACAGGGGCCTTGGTGGGGTATGGGAAGATTGGAAGGGATAGACTAGGAAGAGGGAAGGAAGCGGCCGTGGCCTTAAGTTAGGGTACTATCCCGGTATTTGCCTGGAGGAGAAGTGGGAAACCACGGAAAACCACTTCCAGGATGGCTGAGGTGGGAATCGAACCCGCCTCTACTCACTTGATCTCCCGAGGCTGAGTGGACCCCGTTCCAGCCTTCGTACCACTTTTCAAACTTCGTGGCGGAGCCGGGAATCGAACCCGGGCCTCCGGGGGTGGCAGCTAATCACACTAACCACTACGCCCCAGAGGTGGACACTGTTTCTCTTAAATTTTATAATGTTTATGGTGAATACACAAATGAACAATGATTGATCATTTAGTGGTTTTTGACGCGGATCACTGTAGTCACGTACTAGTTCGCGAACCATGGACAAGGGCAGAGTGGTTCTGAGAGTCGAGATATCAGTTGCTATGGAATAGGAGTGGGTATCTCGGACATATACTGTATATTCTGAGTAATGATCCTCCTTGTACTCAGGCGGCCAGGACAGTACAAGCTACCGAGGTCCTTAACCCGTTAGAGAAGAGATTCTCAGTGGGACTAGGTATGTGTAAACCGGTAGCATTCTGCTTCACATAATTTTTACCGAGCACGTTCAGAACATTTTAAGGAAGAGTTGGACCATTGGGAGTAACTGATTCTTACTTCCATTTGACAGGTGAGGGACTCCTTGGAAACAACTTGGCGAACGAAATGGAATTCGGTGGGAAACTATCAATATTAATGGGGCTTATGGAAGAAAGAAGAAGAACTGGCTGGGTTAGCAGAGAAGTCCCATTTGAATGTAAGGCGAGATAACGAGGAAGAAATAGGATATTGTAAGAAAACACTATTTAAATCATATGTAGTATACAACACAGGAAGTGTTCTTTGATTTGACAAGAAATTACTCTCGTGCATCTCCACAACACGATTACGAGTTAACTATTGTAATGATGTTATGAGTCTAGTATGGCTTTCGTCCTTGCAAAGGCTGTTTCATCACGATAATTTCAATCTACGTGTAACCATACATGCAATATTAAAAAATCCACTTCTGTTGTGACCCATTAGATCTCAAGTGTTTGAATTCTTTGATATCGTTCGAGAAGTTATCACATTATGATTGCAGTATTACACATATTTTCTTCTACTTCTTTGGCTTTTTCACAATTTATGGGATCTGTATATGAAGTGAATTAGTCCCAGTTTTATGTCCAGGTGCCCTTCTTGACGCCAAACTTATATGGAAGGACGTATTCATTATTTCATATTTCTGTGGTGCCTGGTAGTGTGGTGTATTTTATATATACGAAGATACGTGTATTAAGAGGGACACAAACACCTAGTCTCCGAGACAGATTAATTAACCGTAGGCAGTTAAAATCCTCGACCCTGTCGGGAATCCAACCTGGAGCCCTACGAAACGAAGGCTGGCAATTCAGCCAAGGAGTCAGACAATGCAATATTATAGCTGCTTGCCAGATGAAGTCTGGAAATAGGTGAATGGTACGTGGGTTGTTATTCTTCACACTACCACAAAGCTTTTTTGATTTGATGCCCATACGAGTTTTGCTGGATCAGCTCGGAATGGGCACACAGTTTTGATATGTATTCCATACACAGGCCTATTGCATATATGACTCTGAAATATTAATCAATTCTTCATTAGTGCTCGGCAAAGACGTTCTGTTAAACCAGATAATTTTGAAAAGTGACTCATCATGTTGAAATATTTATGGAGGGTAGCTTCAACGGCGTAGTTTTCCCGTCCGATTTGGGGATTATTTGATTGACTTCATTACAAATATACATTAACATTAATTTACAAAATTTGCAGCATTACTTTCACAATTTTAAATCAACTCATTTTCCTGATTTGTACACTCAAGGAAAGCAAGGAAGCATGCATATGTTTTTATCTACCTTTTTATATCGCAGTAACAGTCACGTGGCCTGCAGTTTAGTGTGGAATCCAAACCACGCTTATTAGGCGACATGGACAGTGGCTATCTTGGTGGGAAGCCAGCGAGGATTCCACTCGGCTTTCACGTCCCCGTTTCAATGCTCAGAATCACACTATGAGACTATCATTCAAAAAAAAAAAAAAAAAAAAAAAAAAAAAGAGGTTAATCTGAGTGAATGTTGCCCACATTAACCCCAGAGGTCCATAGGGACGATAGGTCTCGGATTTTCTATGCAAATTCTAGCTCTAATAATTACTGTCACGCCCATGACTGAAGAGTTATGAGGGCAATTAGGACCCAAACAAAAAATAAAATGTACGGTAGTATAATACAGTTATTGATTTTACGTCCCACTAACAACCATAAGGTTTTCGGAGACGCCTATGTGCCGAAAATTTGTCCGACAGAAGTTCTCTTACATGCCCGCAACTCTACCGGTACGACACTACCTTCAAAATTAGCACTATACTAAACCAAGCTTGAGGAGATTGGTGCTCAGAGGGTCAAACACTGTCCCGTCTTAGCAACTTAGATCAGCTGAAGTAAAGTAAATATATTACTGATTACTAGTATGTCACCCACCTTTATAGGATGTCACGACAGTCTTCGAATTGAACAAAACATTTTAGATTTTTTAACATCTACATAACCACACCAAAACACAGCTAAGGGTTATGAAGGTCCCTGGAGGAGTAGAAGCGTACATAACGTGAAGTGAGACAGAGTGATAACCGTGTTATCGACTCTCTTTTCTCCAAAGAATTAACCTGGTACTCATTCTTGGTGAAGGCTGAGTTAACCCCAGTGCTATGTATGTCTACAGAAATTTGAAATTCTCGTTTGAAAACAATTCATCTTTCTGACTGGAAATCAAACATAGGCCTACGGATAGTCGGTCTTCAACTACGCACCCTAAAATCTTTATTTTCGGATGAAGGTGGATATCAAAGTTGCAAGCATCCTTAACTGAAAAGTCAGCGTGTATGCTTTTGCTTCAGAGGGTCCTGAGTTCGATTCTCAGTCGGGTAGGGTATTTTAATCGCGTCTGGTTAATTCCTGTGACACAGGGACTTACCCAAGATAATAATTCCCTTTATAAATCTAGGTACTTAAAACACTGTCAATCACCACAGAAACACATAATGGGGAATACATTCCTCAACATAAGGAAGGTCATCCGACAGCAGAACAGGGCGAAGTTCATATTTGCAGTTCATACCCGTAACATCACCAGGCTGCAGGCAAATCGGCAGAAGAAGACGGTGTATGTTCAGTGTTAACAATGTTGGCTTTATTTCTTGTTCCTGAGTTCACTGCGATACGACTCACTATCCTCCAGGACTGAGCATTTACATTGTTCCTCTCTGACGGCGTTCGTAAATATCGATCCTCCCTTTATGAGCTTAAGACTTACTTCTCCAGAGCTGAGATCACCTCTTCTCCTCATTACCGCCACTCCAAATTAATGAGCTCCCTCTCAGGTGATGGAAGTGTTGAGTGCAGACTTTACGTAAGATCTTATTATCACAAGAACTTCCTATAAGTACCATGAAAACTATACTATGCCCAGGGCCGAGTCAACATATTCTTGGGCTCCCCGATGAGAAGATAAATGTGAGACTCCTATCACATTGTTTTATGTTCAGTAATAATAATAATAAAGTAATAATAATAATAATAATAATAATAATAATAATAATAATAATAATAATAATAATAATAATAATAATAATAATAATAATAATAATAATAATAATAATAATTTTACCTGGATGTACACCTCTACGCCGCACATTTAAATCTTGCGCCTAAAAGGACTCCTCTACTGGAGGAACCGTGAACTTGAAACTAGACCTACTTAAACCGTTACTCAGAAGGTGTCACTACAGAAATCTGATGAAATTTTGTTATTTTGAAGTTTCCTGTACTGTGTGAATTTCTACTTGTTTTGTTTGCTCTTCATCAAGAAGTTTGGACTTTCTTCAACAGATTTCACTGCTAATAAACTATGATCATGCACCCTGGTGTGAAGTGAAAGAACTTTTGATTTAAAGAAGTTTTGTATTCATAAGTTTTTTTTTACTAAATGATGTTCATTTATTTTTGGTTGGAAATATTTATCTTTTCTTTCCGACAGTTTTGAATCTAGCCAATCCCTAATTTCTGTAATTAATTTCCCGCCTATCACAGGCTTCTTCCTCGTTTCTGAGTGTTACTTTTGAATTTAATCAATAAAGTGAGAGGGTGTGGCTGGTTTATTCATGAAAGGTCTCGAACTTTCCCCGAGGGTATATAAACTGCGGATTTTCATGTCTCTTGGCCATTTGATCGTCATCTAACTGCGTGTGTCAAGCAGGAGGCGGGAGGCGCCTCTTTCATCAGGCAGCAGTTCTTCAGCAAGGTAATGGCCATCTAACCTTACTTTTTTGCTAGCTCCGCAGTTTAACCCGAGGGAAAGGTTCGAAACTTTAACCGTGTAACCAACTTCTTAAACATGTAAATCTCCTTTCGGCTGATGTAAACATTTCATAAATCTTTAACTGTAAATCGGGGATAGAGATGTATCCTCTCGAGCTCCCCATCATCTTGGTTTGAGGTGACTACGTTTATTGCTATTTTTCATTCTGTATTGTGGTAAATTACTTTCTTATACGAGTCACCTCCATAGTTTGGGAATAGCCCCTGTTTTATCGGCCTAGTCTTCCTTAGGTTTTAAGAATGCGTATTTAGGAGTGTAAGTACTCGCCTCCATTCAATTTGTGTTTCGGGCCATTTACTTAACCTGTTACTTTCTGCAACAGCCCAATAGGTTGGGTACAAGATACCCCTGTTTCAAATTTGTAAATAGTGCCTTGTAAGGCCTGTGATTTAGCAGATTTTCATGTAATGTTGCCTTGAGTAGGCTTGGGAGAACTGAGAGCACGTTCGCTCTTTTCTAGTGTTGCAAAAGTGCCTCTGGGAGGCTTGATATTGTGTGTTAGGAGCAAGCGCTCCATGTATTGAGGGATTTCTGCCCTTGTGTAAATTTGTGCTCTTTGTAAATTTGAGCTGGGAACTCAAAAATTGTAAAACTAGGGGCTTGTAGCCCAAGAGAGTTGAAGTACTGGAATCCTGGATTTTTCTATTTTTGTCATTGTTATCTCACTGAGAATTTGTTAACTTGTTGCTTTTCAAAAATATAACCTTCCATTTCAGTTTTAAATTCTTTGTTGACATTGTAGTTAGACCCATTCACCCCGGCACCTTCTTTCACCTCTGCGTTCCACGGGTAACCCCGTAACAATAATAATAATAATAGTAATAATGCTATTTCTGTTTTAAATATCCCTTATTCTACATGACAACTGAATCGGTACGTATGAATGAAGCATCAATCGAAATATTTACTCACTTCGGTTAGATGAATATAGATATTGTCGTGTTTTAATATACATTCTGGCTGTGAAACCATTAGAAACAAAGGAAGAAAGAAAACCCTCCAGAAAATACTTTCTTTTTATTCTACACCACCTATCGGACACTTACTTGAACATTTCTTGACCGAAATAGGCACGGTTTGAGAGCTCGCAAAGCGGATGTTTCGTGCCCAAATAGAAGAATGTGGCTCTTAATTTTTCGCAAGATATGCTCCCGCGCTTTGCAGCAGAAAGTCGAAAATGATAAATCTTATTCGGTTTTCCTCTTTTATCTCAGTTAGACCACTTCTTACGGAAAGAACGTTGTAATTTTCGGATTCCACGCACCAAAATAGAAGGTTATTCTCTTCAATTGTTTTTCTAAAATGTTCCCGAAATTCACAAAATTCACTGATCGGCAAAAAAGAAATATAATAAAAATCTGAGTGCGATTTCCGAGCCCCGAATGAGGTGAATTGTAACATCCGAACCATTCTCCGATTTCAACATTCTTAGAGCTCTCCCAAAATCTCATCGGTCTTTCCGGCGATATGAAATACTCCAAAATCGATTAACGTTCAGTAAGGAAAACCTGAGACGAGAGAGAGTGAAACGAAAACTCGTACTCGTGCTGATTAAACCGTTTTCCAATACTTCGATTGAATCGCCGAAAGTCAGAAAATACATCATATCGGTCTTCATTGGCCCACCGAAAAATGGAAAAATCAAACGGGGTGAACTTCGAGAGCTTTGTACGGGTTTAATAATAATAATAATAATAATAATAATAATAATAATAATAATAATAATAATAATAATAATAATAAACATAAATGGCGTATGGCTTTTAGGGCGGGGTGTGTCCGAGGACATGTTCGGCTTGCCAGGTGTATGTCTTTCGACTTGAAACCAGTAGGCGACCTGCGCGTCGTGGTGAGGATGAAATGATGATGAAGACAACACATACACCCAGCCCCCGTGTTAGCGAAATTAACCATTATGGTTAAAATTCCCGACCCTGCCGGGAATCGAACCCGGGACCCCTGTGACCAAAGGCCAGCACGCTAACCATTTAGCCGTGAAGCCGGACATAATAATAATAATAATAATAATAATAATAATAATAATAATAATAATAATAATAATAATAATAATAATAATAATAATAATAATAATTGGATTCTGTGAAACGCAGATGTGAAAAAAGGTGCGGACATGAATGGGTGGATAGAGAAAATATCGAATTTTAATTAAAAACTGTAAAATTAGTAATTTTATTTCTTGCCTTTCTTTTTCCTTATCTTTACAAATTTGAACTTTGCTAAGCAATGACAAATAATTACGTACAAGGTGAGCTCGAGAGAGAATGTTAGAAACTCCAAGAATAATTAGACAACATGTTTTAAGAACCTGAGCTTCAAGCTGCCCAGTTACAAATTTAACAAGACCACCACTGCTCCCTTCAATAACTCCTCGACGAGACTGAGCTCCAAATTTTCCACAGTAGGAAGAGCGTTTGTGCTTCACACAATACTTTCTAGGAAGCTATTCTCCAAATTTTACAAGTTCAGACCTCTTAAAGGCACGATCTACATTTTACAAAAAACAAACAGTATTCACTCTCTTATCTGCTCAACAGTTACATTTAGAAGGAAATGAATAATGGAAGTTAACTTTAACATGGGTAACAAGTACCAATTTTATCTGTTCTTTAGTTAAAGAAGAAAATGGTTAAGGTTACTGGCCGAAAATCAAAATGTTAGGAGGCGAACACATGCACTCCTCTGGAAAACACTTTAAAAATACCTAAAACCCTATTTGGGCTATTGGCCCTAAGTTACAGAGTCTAAGCCTATACTACAGGGGTGACTAGATGGAGAGAAATTTGAACTACAAGGAACAGATAAATTTAAAGTTTGCGCAATCATGGTCACCTCAGGACCAAGTTGAAGGGAAATCAAGAAGGTTCCCACTCTTTATTCCCTAAATTATGATCTTAAACCTGATGTAGGATTTACATGGCCGGATTACATAAAGAATGAATTTTGAAACCTTCCCCTCGAGTTATCTTTCTGAGGCAATTACATGCTTACAATATGTCTGCCATTACCTTGAGCTGGTAGACCTTCCGGAGATGGACGAGGCAAGCCCTCCCCTTCCTCCACTACTAACACACTCTATTGTGGACTGGAGCGATCAAAAGACGCATGGCCCGATCTGTCCCAGATTTTATAGCGGAGAGGAAAGTTCCAGATTTCTCTGGGCCGAAGCCCTGACACACCAACAATTTCCATTGGACAATCAAATAAATATAAACATTTCTCATTGGTGAATTAAATAAATATACAAAATTCTCTATTGGCTACAATATTAAGTTTGCGGGAAGAGATAGAAGTGCTAGTAACCTTAGAACACAAAAACAGTATATAAACATTTCAGTTTTACCAACTAATGACTACAAAATTTCTCTTGAAATTTAGTTGTCCATCCTCTCATGAAAGGGAGCACCTAGTTTGACAGTAGAGACTTCTGTCGAAAAACGTTCAAACTTCTTCTCACACACAGTTTGAAGTACAAGTTACAGATGGCCTTCCAAAAGGTGCTTGATTTAAATGCACGGAGCGGGTGTACCTCCGGTACAACAGTAATAATAATAATAATAATAATAATAATAATAATAATAATAATAATAATAATAATAATAATAATAATAATAATAATAAACTCCCCGATTTTGAAGTACCAAGTAACTCCGTAAGGGGTTGTGAAGGTGATTTTCAATAGAAAAGTAATACAGCAATTGACTCCTTCCCATTCACACGCTTGTAGCAGCACATTATAAGATGACTTTTCTGTATTTTCATGTAGAAAAATCATGTAATGTACTAGGTGTATGCATATGTTTTTTGTAAAGAAAACACATCATTTTTAAGGGAAATTCATTTTTTGTATCTTCATATTATTGCCCATCGACTTCTACACACTTCACTCTTATTTCAGGTAAGTTATAAATACCACGCCAGAAAAACTGCTTGTCTTTTGCGGTAAACCATTCGTCGAGGCATTTTCCAACTTCCTCGAAATTGCTGAAATACTGCTTTGCGACCGCGTGCTCCATTGATTCGAAAAGGTGATAGTCAGATGGCGCCAGATCAAGAGAGTACGGCGGGTGCGAAAGGATGCCCTATCCAAGCGAATTCGAGGTGTCTTTCATCGGTTTTGCTGTGTGAGACGGCGCATTATTGTGTAACAAAATCACTTTGCCAAGTCTTCCCGTCCATTTAGGTCGTCTTTCAATTAACGCGTGATGTAAATTAATCATTTGTTAGCGATAGCGTTGTGCATTAACGGTTTTGCCTGGCAATTGCTAGTCTTCGCCCTTTTGTGTTCTACCAGATCACGTTGGCTTTCACATTGAAATCACCACGCTTAAACTGTCGAAACCAAATTCATATCGTCGCTTCACCGGTAAAACGTTGTATCCGACAATACTCTTCCTATCCATTATTCTCCTTAAGACTGGTCACGCCTCCCAGCCACATATGGATACGCAGTCCATCAGAACAATGCTCGTTGTGTTCGTTTTCCTATGTCGATTATTTATTTATTTATTTAGCGTATGATGAATACAATATTATATACAATATATGCAACTACCATCTCAAGTTCATAACTAAAGTTCCATGTCAAAATTTAATTGCCAGAGAAGAGCTTCGTTTGAGACACAGTTTAAGTCCTCTATAGAGCCTCTGTAACCACGCAAAGGACACTCAAATGCAATGTGATCCACTGTCTGCTCCCCTTGTCCGCAGTCACATTGCGGTGATGTCTTCCATCCCCATTTGAAGAGAGTGGCTCCACATCTACCTTGGCCGGTCCTAATTCGATTTAGCATCCTCCACTGCCCATCTGGGCACTTGCATGGGTTCTCAATGATGTGATGATGTGGTAATGAGGATTGCTGTTGCCACTGTTCTTTCCAGGCGTCCGATACATTAAAGGAGGAGTCCTGTAAATTCATTGCAGTACGCCAAGAAGGGTGTCTGGATTTCAGTCGTTTAGCTGGGGAAGCTGCTATGTCAGAATAAATAGGGAGGAGAGGATTGTTTTCAATTTTCTTCCACAAATTAAGCAGTGACTGTGATCTTCTTAGGGATGGAGGTGGTAAGTGGCTTAGGGTAGGAAGCCAGTGTGTGTTAGTTGGTCGGATGTATCCTGTAATGATACGCTTTGCTTCGTTCAGCTGGGTGTCTACTAATCCAGTGTGAGCACTGTTAAGCCAGGTAGAGCAGCAATATTCAGCGACGGAATAAGAGAGTCCAAGAGCAGTGGATCTCAGGACTTGACCATTAGCACCCCAGGATGTACCTGCCAGCTTTTGGAGGATGTATTTTCTGGTTTTGAGCTTGGCTGACACGTTATAGAGGTGATTCTTGTAGGTCAAGGACCTGTCCAGGGTGACTCCCAGGTATTTTGGGTTACTACAATACTGTAGATTCTCTCCTCTGAATGGTATACTTGGTTTGTACTGTGACCGTATCGGCACAATTAATATTTATTCCAAGTGATATGCTTGGTAAGGAAGCAGGCAGTAAGCTTTCTTTGTGTAGATGTTGGGAGTATCATCAGGTTGTGCAATAAGACGCCCGCCAGAGAGGCACCTCACCCGCCCACTGGGTGGCTTAAAGAATCCCCGAACTAGACACACGTCATAGAAGAAGCAGGAGAAGAACACTATTTAGCGACTCCATATTGGAAAACAAATGCCACCGTACAGCGATGCCAAAGCGATCGGGCTAAATTTAATGCATTTTCGGCATAAATAAGGCGTGATTAACAAAACTGCACCCGTCAGAGCAGTGTGCTGAATTTTGGTGGAATTATAAAGTCAGGAGTTCTGATAGAAAATACTCTCCAAGCGAAAGGCGTTGGTAAACAACTTATATAACTCCGTTAGCGTACGTACGCCTAGTGAAAAGCCAGATGCCTTCGGGGACTCCCTACTTCCCCTCCAAGATGATTAATTAATTACTACAGATCCGCCGAACATATCCAATTCCGCATGGCACAGCGCACTTGTGCATAACCAAGTCACACAGTCTAGCGTATTGCTAATTTCGACAGGCTGATTTATCCAGGAGCAGTCGAAATAAGAGTGGGGATGAGCTCACTAAACCGCCCCTACCACCGGGGCTAGTATACGTTTTTGCACTTCCAGGGAGCTTCAGCATTCGTTGAGGAGCTTTCGACGGGAAACGACGGTCGGTTCGCTATCGAATTACCGCTCCATTGTATACTGTGTGAACAAAGCGGGAGTGAAATCTTTCAGTTTTTCGATTATAATTTGTGATAGGCAACAGAAGATTACGGTAATGAGATGTACTTTAGATCTCGGTTGCAAAGTAGACTAAGACTTCGTGAAATATGAAGTAGGGTTTTGTATAGCAACAACTACTTGATAGTACGCAGAATTTCTGTAGGAGAACAAAGAACTGTATAAATCCACGCTGTTTCTGAACAAAGCGCAGGTCAGATTATTAACTGATTAACAGGTAGTGAGGAGTGCTCCTGAACTATTAAACCATACAGAAGATAGGGATAGAAAATTCTGCATCATGCGGATGCTGGGAACGCCCGGCTTAACAGTGTAATAGACTAGCTGAAAGTAGCCGATATAGTCATCTCCATGCAACTGTCAGTGGGTAGACAAAGAAGTAATAGGAGTGAAGGGTGACACGTGAGCAAGAAATCGATAAATTGTGTAAATTACAATCTAATTTCAGTGATCCGTGTGCTACAAAAATGGATTACGCGAGACAAGATATGGAACTTCTGAACTCCAGGACTCCAGGATCCAGCACCATGGAGTAATCCAACATGGGTAGGCCTCCGGAGCTTTCGGAGGGGGCCGAAGACATCAACCGTTGAGTACAAAGTTATGTTTCTATCCCAATGCTAGTATTTCCCTTTGTAAATAACAGTCATGAAGTATAGGGTTATAAATAACATTAGTAAATAGGCTAAATCCGCCTCAGAATGGTCGGGAATCCTTTTATTCACTTTTGTTTTGATTAATTAGATATGGGAAGGGAGTGATCCTATGTTAGTGTATAGAATATGGGACCCCTTTTTAGTGGCTATATTTGCATGTTATCATATTTTGTTTATTTAGTGCTGAGAAGGAATTGAGGGGGAAAAGGAGTAGAATGCTATGTAGATTAATAATGTAGATCTCATCTGAGCTATTGCCTAAGTTACGCAGGGACTAGCGAGGTGACAGAGTCATCAACAAGTGCCCGTATCAAAGGAAAGGCTTGGGCTAGAATCAGCACTATGTTCGTAAAGATATAGTTTGTTGCATGATAATATAGGTTTTGGCTGTAACTGAAGATGCTCAAGGAATGACGTGCCGAGGTTTGAACCCATGTCCTCCACTACACTAGTGAGATTACATGTAGAAGGTCTGTTAGTGGTTTGGCAGGATTTAATAATCTTAATTAATTTTGATTTTTATCATTTTTATTATTATTATTATTATTATTATTATTATTATTATTATTATTATTATTATTTTCTTAATGTAACTTGATCAGTATTTTGATACCAATACATTTCAAGCAAAAGGTTAGAGGATTATTATTATTATTATTATTGTTATTATTATTATTATTATTATTTTACCGAAGGTATTTTGATTGATGATTTATACCGATAGATTTCGAGCAATAGGGTAGTATCTGATAGGTACACACTCTAGCCTCAGAGGCGGAGAAATAGGAATATTGCTGTGGTCAGTGGCTGACGGAGGGTGGACTTCTGGAAGGAGAGAAGATACGAGTCGAACTCCAGACCTCCAGAGATATGAGAGAATGAAATGTGAATTAACGGTCGAATTTGAGAAATGATTCTCGTGTACTGAACGTATGTGGGCTGGTCCGAGCATTGAATAAAATGTGCCAGTTTCTAATGAATTAATTTGATGGACACAGAGAGAAAAAGCCTAGCGGGAAGCAGGTTGAATGGTGTCTTTAGTCTCCGGACCGTGGGGACAAGTGTCAGTCATGAGTTATGGCTGAGAGGGGGAGCGTCTGGAACAGGGAAGAATAAATACAAGCAGAAAGGTTGGTCGGACCAACAATCTGTTTTCTTTTGAGAATAAAGACAGCAAGTGCTTTAATTGCCACGCCATAGACCATGACCCACAGAGCAATATAAACGTTTATTTTTGTTATGACTGTTCTATACATGATTAGACTAATTAGGGCTTGATTACAGTACCCTGGATGGAGACGACCATAGTCTCAGGTTCAAACCTCGTGTGAGCACAGCAGGGATCAACAGCTCGCTAAGACAGCGGGTTACAATGGGTTAATTACAGCCATTGTCTTTATTGATACATGTGTTTCATATATTTCTTTTCCAGGAAGTGTTTTGTTTACTTATAATCGATGTCGATTTGAATCTAGACTTCGTGAAAGTCCACTGGTAGTGATTGCAAATGATAATTCGTTGTTCAAGTCTGTGTTTAATTTTATATGGAAGACTTGAGTCCATTTTTTTTATTTTCCTTCTCCGTGTTTTAGTGACGGATTTCTGATACGGTCAGAATGTTCGGATTAATTATGTTTTAATATTTACTTTAATGATTCCTAGAGTTAGCCGACCATTCAAAAAGCGGATAGTTTTCCTTTGTGTAAATAGAGTCTAATGTGTAATACGGGATTCAGTCCCATGGAATACTCGCATTGGGGGAACATGGCTTGTTTTGTTTTGTGAATATGGTAGGGTCATTTGATTGTGTATGTCGTACTCAAGTGGTTTATGGCAAACCGGGTGATAGCACGCACAAAACAATCGCGATAATACACAAAACAATTTGTGTAGCATACATCCAAACAAATGTAATAGTTATGTAAGCAATATAGGACACAGGCAATTCAAAGTGATAGTATGTGAAAAAGTGAGATCATATTAACAACCTCTCGGTTATTCTCTGTTTTGGTAGAGAGGGATATGGATATTAACGCCTGTGTCAAAAAGGAAAATTTATTGGATTAGAGAGTAACAGCTAACGTTGCCGTTCACATAGATTTTGTCTGTGGAATGTGGAGGTAACAGCGGATGTCAATGGCAGTACGGATTTTTCCGCTGCTGAAATAAGTGATTGCTTATATCAATTGTGTAATAAGTATCAAGAGTGTATGTAAATTTTGTATATTTCACCGAGTGAATAGTAAATTGTTCCAAACGATTTTGCGCCTATCTATACCGAAAAACATGCATCCAGATTCCTCTTCCGTTCATTGTAGGCCTTTAAGATAGTTTATGTTTGATAGCCTCTATATGCCGCGAACGTTCTTCGGCCCTGAGGAGTCCGTGTTCAGACCTCAGGAACGGGAGAGTAGCTTTGATCTAGCTGAGTCGTATGGCCGATAACTTCTCATGTGAG
This sequence comes from Anabrus simplex, assembly GCF_040414725.1. Lineage (NCBI taxonomy): Eukaryota > Metazoa > Arthropoda > Insecta > Orthoptera > Tettigoniidae > Anabrus > Anabrus simplex. The sequence goes on from NC_090265.1 coordinate 228,596,915, forward strand.
TGGATTAAGTATACAATCCCAATGAGGAGAAATCGGCACAGACCAAAAAGATCCCTTGACTATCGACTTCCGTGGAGCATGGTCCCATGTGTTCGTGACCCGAAAGGGTTGGTTTGTTGTCACATGGTCCCATGAGTCATGGGGGACGGTGGGAAAGGTTCCAGTACCCAGCACTTCTATTCCGCAAGTGGAAGGTAGACACAACAGTTTTCTTGGGGTTTGGTCTAAGGTTGTTCTGATAAAAGTAACTGTCTAGAATCTTTAAGTCTGATGTAAGCGTCGACTCAGACTCATCGAAGCGTTGGTGTTGGGCAACCAATGCGATATCATCTGCGTAGATGAATTTTCTGGATTTAGTTACAGGAAGGTCATGTGTGTACAGGTTGAATAGGAGAGGGGCCAATACAGAGCCCTGAGGGAATCCGCCATTTAACTTGTGTACTTTACTTCTGCAGTCTTCGGAAAAAAATCTGGAAGTACCTATTACTCAGCATGTTACTGAGTAATGTGGAGAGTTTCAGACAAGGGATGATGCAGACAAATTTGAGAAGGAGCTTATCTTGCCACACGGTGTCATATGCAGCTGTCAGATCTAAGAAGACGCCCGTGCTTACCATTCTGTTCTCAAATACATTTTCAATATGGGTAACTAGTGCTAAAACCTGTTCATCACATCCTCGTCCAGGTCTAAATCCAGCTTGTCGACTGGAATATGCTGGTTTATTGTCGCAAAAATCCTGTTATATATCGGCCTTTCCATAAGCTTCATTGTAACACTGAGTAGTGCTATTGGCCGGTAACTCTCAACTTTTGTTGGGTCTTTAGATGTTTTTAATACAGCTACTATTTTTGTTTTCTTGAAGACGGAAGGTAGGTTACCTGTCTCTAGTATGTTTGTGAAGAAGTTAGTAAGCCATTTAGCAGCAGCTAGTCCAGGATGGAGAAGGAACTCTGGATATATACCATCAGCACCTGCCGCTTTGCCAGGTTTTAGACTTTCTAAGGCCTGCTTAGTTTCTTATAGTTGAAATGGGGCAGAGAATTCAGAGGATCGTTGAGCCGAACGTTTCTTTTCCTTCAGGAGGTGCTTTACGTGGCTTCTGTGATGCTTTTCAACTGAGACCATTGAGGTACAGATCATATGCTTGGCCATGTCGTCTAGACTGATGCTTGTTTTCGGCCTAATTTTGCTATTTGGTACGTCCAATTTCCTGACCAGGCTCCAAGCTTCCCTGCTGGAGTGAGTGAAGTCTAGGGACTCTACTGTTTCTTGCCAAATTCTCTTCCTATTTTCATCTAGGGATTGTAACAGTTCCGAAGCTGTATCTGGGTCACCATTGGCCTCAAATTCTTTGAAGAGCCTTTCACTCTCCTCACTCCAGCCGGGGATGTATTGTTTACGATATCTTCTTGGGATACATCGTTTTGCTGAACTTTTAACTACACCGATGAATCTGCTGTAGTTACTATGGATAGGTCTTATCCATCGCAGGTTGGAGTCAATCTGTTTAGAAAATTCTTCACAATTGGCTTTTTCGGGCAGGAGTGAACGATGGGCACAAGCAATCCAGACTGGAGAATTATTGGTCTGTGCTTACTGTGAGGAAATTTGTTGAGCACTGTGCGTCGTATGTTGCTGAGTGGGTGTTGTGACTGATGATTAAACGAAAATGAACCTTACATGCATTGTACACTAGGAGTGCGTAAATACGTCATGCAAACGTACATTCCTACAGCACGGTACTGTAAGGTTCATTTTCCTTTACACATGGGCGTAGGAAAATGAACACAACAAAATTTGTTCTGATGGACTGCATATCCATACATGGCTGGGAGGCGTGACCAGTCTTAAGGAGAATAATTGATAGGAAGAGCTTTGTGGAATACAACCTTTTACCGGTCGAGCGAAGATATGTTCTAATCGATGGAAAGTGTTCATCATATGTTTCTGCCAGCAAACGATGATTTTCCATAGCCTTTTTCAGGCACACATGACGACATGGTCACTGAACGATACAACACAGACGCTAGTGTTTGGCGGACTCAAGTTGTGTGTGTTGGTAGGTTAATGTCAGACGAACAAACTGACGTATGTGTCAAATTCATACGCTGCGCAGAGTTCGTTGGCGCCATCTCTTATGTATTCGGTAATCGATAATTTACCTTCAGGCTGCATTGTAAGACTCATTAGAGGTCCCGATAGTCACGCTTCATGGACTCTCGCTTCTCACTAAGTAGGCCGTAGTTCGAATCCCGGCCAACGCATGCAAAATTTTGGAAATTAATGGTTATGTCCCTCTAGTTTGCATTCCACGTAAAACTCGATGTACCGTAGCTATGATCGCAATCTCAATCGTTACGTAAAACCGTAAGCTTGCTTGCTTTCTTGCTTAGAAGATTATTCTTTGTTGCAGCATTCCAAGTACCAATGTTTTCCAAGACTGAAGGTTTGTTTAAGTAGGTAGAATATTTTGCTAAACCGACATTATTTAGAAATACCGATATGCTTTTCAAGTTACAATTAGCTTTATGCCGGTATTCCACCTAAAAGTTTTGTCAATAACCATTATCAACAAAATGTTGGACAGAAATTCGTGGATGTCGGCATAGGATGCACTAAATTACGCTGATATTAATTTCATAAAGTGAGTACCATACCGAAATAAAAAGAATTTCAGTTGCAGACTTTGTTTAACCCGATTATGAAACTGTTAATCGATAAAACTCAATTTAGTTTCCCAAAGTTACCGTAGCATATTTATATAATAGTGTGGCGTTGTCCGCCATTTTACTGTGCGGTCTGAGGAGGAGCATGTCAGTCTAGATTCAGCCGGCTGTGACGTCACCGAGAGAGCCCCGCCCTCTCGTCACTGCTAGTGAGGATTCTCAATCCAGAGATTTCCAGGGCCTTCTACTCCCGCGATATATTTGAAAGGACCGGCCTCCCTATATAAGACAGACCGGACAAGATTCTGACGGTTCAGTTTAATTCAGTCAGCGGAGACAGTGTACTGGAGTGGAATGCTGGATTAGCGAACTACAGTGTCGACGGAGAGGTGTCCGTAAAAGTGCAGCTTAGTGATGTTGGACTTTGTGTGCGAACATTGTACACGTACAGACTTGTGATACTGTGTTGCGCGTGCCTACACTGTCAAGTGCGCGGCTACTATCGTTGTATAATTTATTTGGTCGTGAACTGCCCTAGGATCCAAGTGATAGTAGTAGAAGAGTGTGTAGTGTAATAATTTTAGATTGTAAGTGTCAGAGCGAACGACTTGTGTGGATGAACAGTAATAACACAGAGAGAGAGAGAGAGAGAGAGAGAGAGAGAGTGCTAACCAGAGTGATTGTTTGCCTATGTAATTCTATAGCGATTATTAATTAATGGGCATTAGAGTAAATGCTACCAGTCGTGTACTTATTTACCTGCTACCGACCTACACGTTACAATACGTCGCGTGAAGTTATATTAAGATTACTTAATAGTATAACCGGCACCTGTTGAGCATTTAAAACATGTTCAGCTTTCCTATTTAAAATGTATGACAGGTACTTAGGTCATAGCCGCAAATGTTTAAGTGAAGAATTCGTCGTAATGCGTTCCTTAAATAAATTCAAACCGTTCAAAGTAACATTGGTGATATTTCGAACAATAAACGTATTTTAAATGCGATACTGCACCACGGTTCACAATAAACTGACGTAAATCATTTCAATAAATTTTTGCAGTTGTATGACTTCTGATGGAATTAACCATCAGAAATGGTACTCATATCGATGTGTAATTTCTTTCATTTTCCGGCGATATATAACACTGATATGCAACTCTCTTACTTTCAATTCCAATCAAGATTTTTGGAAGGACTGTTTTTTTTAAATGTAAGGTGGAATTTGACTCTTTGTATTTTGAGATCCAATGATCCGATTTCAATTCCGCTCAAAGGGCGTTAATGCGTGGATATTTCTCTTTTAAATGAAGTTTCATTTATTTCAAAATATTGAAATTAAAGAGTGTTCCAGATGGAGCACTCTTGACAAAAAATGTCCCAACCTAACTTGCACAAGAATCTCCTGCACTCACATACGGAAGAATGACTTCTTCATCAGACAATGAATTACTAGTACGAGAATGGGGGTCCCTTAAGTAGAGGGGCCTTCGGTAACCGCCAGGTTCACCGTTACCATAAAATGACCCTGCTTATAATCACGAGATTATTAAGAGACTCATGAAGAGGCAGGGTCATTTTCCATGTCGCTTTGTTTGATGTTGTCTGACAATGTCTTCACTCGAAGGGCGTACGTACCGAAACATTGAGTAACGAAAACAGACCACAGTGTATCATCCTACTGTGCTGTGACTATAAACCGCAAAGCAATTGTTCTCATGTCGTTAAGTAGCTACTGTCCTTGGACTCGATATCTCACTCGATTGAAGCACGCCCATTCACAACCATTTCACTCCCCCGACCCCCTCTCCTACAGAGGTGCTGGGTGAAATGGCGCTTACGAAGCGTCGTACGAGTGAGCGCTCAGTACGGTCTGACTCGCTGTTGGTAGTTTATGTATCATTTGTTTGATTTGTTTCAGGTATTGTTTCAAATCTGAGTAGATAGACAATCCATGAGAGGTGCTAACGTGTTACCTGCGAGGATACTGTGCCACTAATTCCTCAAATTTGAATCTTGAGGCTAAAAGTGGACATCGAGATTTTTTCTGCGTTCCTATTGAAAACATATCTCTGAAACGTATAATATGGAAAGGCCTCATCAAGTCAAAAATAATGGTGAAAGAACCACTTATATATAGTCATCCATTGAAGACATATGTACCCAAATAAAAGCTCGTAGTACATTCAATGCTGACAAGATGTTACTTTTTCGGCCATCTTAAGACACGCCTCGCTTGTCCAGTGTGTCTGCGGCGTTGCGGCGGTATCACAACACGGAGCGAACTTTATGTTCTATTGAGTATTGATACATAAATATCGTTGCCGGGACGAAACCTCCTATGTGAAATATTTTAGATTAGAACTTTGGCCGTAAGGTTATGTCATCTAAGGTGCAATATTGTGTGCATATTGTCAAGGCATTCTCGCTCTTCATACTCTATGTGCTGTGGATCAGTATACCTCCAAACATATTATCACATAGGAGGTTTTGTCCCGGCAACAACGATATGATACATTCGATACTTCCATTTTATTTCACGGATATCGTTACGTAAATGTTGTCACGCCTAAAATTTGCGTCGTGTCACATACACAGTCCACACATATTTTTTATCTAATATTTACTAGAGTAAAAATCTCTACAGGAAACGCGAATATTTGTTTGCTGATCTCAATGTGTTTTCCGCTCTGAGCTTATGAACTTTCATATTTTTTCATTTCCTCTCCCCAAGGAGATTATGATACTATATTTTAGGTTCAGAGAAGATGAATGTCACAAATTTCTCAATAATATCAGCTTAGCAACGAGAGCTGTTGAATATTGTGCTATCAATGTCGCATTTCAGAAGCATGTCTTTCTCTGAACGTGTCATTGATCGATTGGTTCTGGCATACGAACAGAAAACATTGCGAGGTATCGACAGTTCCCGTCTCAAATTTAAATATTGGATGAGACAAGTTGACGCGAACCGGGAAATCACGTTTGTTTTCAGTTTATGTCATTCCGCATGCTCATTATTCTATCACTCATTTCCATTCATGATATTTTACCAATTTAAATATATCTTCCTGTGCGTAATAAATATAATGAATTCGAATATGATGAATTCGAATGATTCTGTGTTGGTGTCATAACCCCAAGTAGAATACGTATCGCATGATAGATTTTGTTGAAATGAAATATCGAGTCAGTATGAATTCGAAATGTTATTGTATACATGTTATTTCTCAATTGTAAACAAATGTACATATCTTTAAGGCACAGTCGATGTACAGAGGGTCTGTGATATGAGAAGTGACATTGGAATGAAAAGAGATCGACATTGACGTTCTTTATCATATTCTAAAGGATAAGCCTTGTCTGCTCAGCCATAGATGTCTATATTGAGCCAGCCTTTTCAACTCATCGTAGGTCATGCAGTTTGTACTCAGAAGCAGGTTCTTGAAATAAGACACCCTGGGTCGTCCTTTTCCTCTTTTCCTGGCAATTCTTCCTTCAATGATGTTACAAACTCCTCATGCCGCAGAACGTGACCGAGTGTTGGGCGGCGGGAAGTAAACCAATCAGCTGACGAGACCAACGGCTTCGGGAGAAGTCCTTTTGGTAGGGCGATCAACACTGGAAGTGCCAGTGGAATGCATAGTTACAAGCGTCTGAACTATACTTGGTGGCTTGTGGCCACCGTCTGTTTTCCAGGTTAGGGGTGGCTGTTAACCTAATGTATAGAAGGCAACTGGAGACCAATGCAGAAGCAAATTTCCGAGGTGAGCATTTACAGATTGAAGTTTGAACATAACTGAAGCCCAAGATCTGGCAGGAGAGGGAATGGCTACAAGGCCTCTCAGGTCATCATCCAGCGAAATCCTTGCAGGAAAGTGCGTAATAATTTTGGACTTGGAATGTGAAAACATTGCTAAGAATGGGAAAACTAGAAGATATCAAAACAGCAATGCAAGAAACATTGATATTAAGAGTGAAAATTGAATTTATATTGAACCAAGCCGATCAGTGGGAGGTTTGATGGGCGTACCGGAACTCTTCACCATCACCAGGGTGATCAGTATCCACGTTGTGAGTTCCGCATCATTTTACACCATTGGAACAGTGGATGTCCTCTGATGAGACTCCAGGAGTACCGAACTCCTGACGACGCTCGGCTGCCGTACGTTAGAGACGCTCCCGAGAAGTCTTTTGAGAGCACTGATGACCTTGGTTTCTTTGGAATTTTGACAGGCCACTCTATCCACTCGAAATCAATTTTGATAATTTTCCCGAAGGGAAGAAAGAACATGTCCTCAATTCTTCGTACCGCGTGTTTTTCAAATGTAATATAATTGTAGAACTCACTGAGACGAATCAAGTGATACCTTACACCTTGCCGGAGTACAGCTGTGAACTTGCATTCGGGAGGTAGTGGGTTCGAACCCCACTGTCGGCAGCCCTGAAGATGGTTTTCCGTGGTTCCCATTTTTACACCAGGCAAATCCTGGGGCTGTACCTTAATTAAGGCCACGGCCGTTTCCTTCCCACTCTCAGCCCTTTTCGATACCGTCGTCTCTATAAAACCTATCTGTGCGACGTAAAGCAACTTGTGAAATAAATGGCGTCGCTATTGCATTACCCGGAATGCCATGCCGTTGCTGGGTACACTGTTACTTCCTCTTCACAATGAGATATGAACACTGTCATCGCTTTTTACAGACACATTATGTCAATAATAGTAGTATTAGTATTCATAGAAATAAGTAAAGCCGGACCCATATGGAAAGGGAACGACCGAAGAATGGCGAATATCTGGCCAAGTGAGGAAGTTCAAATATCTTGGATCAATTTATCTATTTATTCACTATTTAATTAATTAATTAATTAATGTATTTATTTATTCCATCAGCAGCCATTTTAATCTCTGGAGATATCACTCCAACTCATTCCAGCACGAGGGGCGACATCCACTTGTCACTATATTTTGCAACAATGCAGTAGTTCGAATGTTCCCAGGAGCAAAAATGGATACTCTTCTCATGTTTACCTCAATCCTACACGTGCTGTCTACTTGCCACTGATCTTACAAGTGATATTTTTAAGCAGACCGACAAGATGAATACCTCCTATATGACAAACATCGCACCTGATCTGGGTTCAGCGTCGTTATGTGTCTCAGGAATTGGCCTAAAATGCATATTGTAAGCGTGTTTGGGGTACAGTGACATACATAGTGTGAAATCGTTATTTGAGAACTGTAATATACAGTTCACAGTGCATTTAAAAAAATACAAATTGTCATGTTTCTTAACAGTACATGCCTTTGTCGACTGATATTAAGGAACTAAGTACTTTTTTATTTCCTGGTGATCATTTGAAAATGTCTTTATAAACATTATCAATTTCTATCACCAATTGTGACTGAGTTCTAAACTGCATTGATTTGTTTGATCTATTCACTTGGTGCTCATCATTCAAACATCTATAGCCGGGCTGAGTGGCTCAGGCGGTTCAGGCGCTGGCCTTCTGATCCCAACTTGGTAGGTTCGATCCAGGCTCAGTCCGGTGGTATATGAAGGTGCTCAACTATGTCAACCTCGTGTGGGTAGATTTATTGGCACGTAAAATAACTCCTGCGGGACAAAATTACGGCACCTCAGCGTCTCCGAAAATCGTAAAATTAGTTAGTGAGACGTAAAACTATTATTATTATTATTATTATTATTATTATTATTATTATTATTATTATTATTATTGTTACCGTGTTTTAGCGGTAGGTAGAGGCGTAAGAAGGTGCGGGCGTGAATGGGTTTCAAACTACGGAATCAAAGTTAATGTAAAATTAATTTAAAATTTAACTAGGTTATATTTTCTTTTCAAAAACCAAGCAATAACAGACATGGCAGGTACAATGTAGCAAAACAAGGGGAGATACAATATTTACAGGTTTTGGGCTTCACGCCCTGACTTCAGCGATCAGCTCAGTTTTACCACAAACACAAGTTTTAACAGAGGGGCAGAAAACCCCATTCATCCCTAGGAGCCCCTGGCTCCGAATTACACAGAAAAGCCTCCACGAGGCATATGACACTCCATTTTCAAAAGAGCGATCCGCTCTTAAAATTTAAGCCTCTCAAAGGCCACACCAAACTCTACCTTCAAGCTGTCCTCTAAGGACGTATTCACCGGGGTAAAATACCCAGTCTACTGAGGTCTATTAAATGAAAAGCAGGTTAATTAAATGACCTCTAAAACAATTTGAGAGGAGGCGAACTTGCACTCCTAATACACTTGGTTTTTAAGACCTACTTTGGCTCTTAGGCCACTGATGCAAGGGCTAATCCCATACTACAGAGGTGACTTAGAAAAGAACAATTGTTTTACGTTATCGAAGAATAGGTTGAGAAAAAATAAGTTCACCTCAAAACATTATGAGTGGGAGCTCGAGAGGGTTAGCACTCTCTATCCCAATATGTAGCTTTACAAGAAAAAGATGAAAAGAGTAATTACATTTTAGGAAAAGGTTACATGATGGAAATGCTTCGAACCCGCCGCGAGTGTTAAACTGCCGACCTAGCAAGAAAAGAAGTTATTAATAGGCCATTACCTGGTGTTGAACGGCTGAAGAAGAAAGAGGCGCTTCCCGCCTCCTGCTATGTACTTAATACACTGAAAGATGGAACAGAAGTGGCCCGGAGACCCCAAAATCAGCAGTTTATATCCTCTCGCGGAAGATTCTAGGCGTTAGGGGAAATAAAACACCCTCCCTCAAAGTTTTTATTGGCTAGGGAAAAGAAACCCCTACATAGAGGAAGAAGAAACACATTATTGGTGGAAAATTAATTAAAGAAATTCGGGATTGGCTAGATCCAAAATAAGGGGAAAAAGAGGGGTATACAGCCAACTTAAACCATGACAGAAAGAAATTTAACAAAGAACAAACTCTTGAAATAAAAATTTCTCCAACAAAATAGTTCTTTGATTTCGCACTAGGTTGCACTATTGTAATTCTTCAGTAGTGTCCTCTAGAAGAGAAAGTTCACACTTCTTACTTCAAGCGAAACAAAAACACATCAAAAGTGACACAGTTCAAAAACTCAAAATTTTCCACGTGGTGACATCTTCTGAGAAAGTAGAGAATTAATAGAATAGATAAAGTTCAACCTTCCTCCAGAAGAGGAGTTTCAACTGGCGCAACTTTTAAATAAACGGTGTAGAGGTGTACCGCCCGGTACAGACCTCCCCCCCCAAAAGTTCCTCCAGGGGTGACACATGAAATCAGTTTGAAACAAAGTCCAAGTAATGATGTTGATACGAAGATAGATAGCAGAAGCATTTACAAGATTTCTTAATTCAGTTTCAAAATGTTGTTGTTGCAGGTGAATGAAAGTCTTTATGTTTGTAGAATTTGAATTTCTGAAGATAAACTTTTAATACTTAAAGGTGAAGAAAAATTTTGCAATGTCCACCAAATATTGTAGTTGAATTCCCAAGTGTAGTTATTGCTTATGGTGACTGTCCATGTAGTTGATGTAGATTGAGTCGAATGGCCGGACCGGCCATTGCAGCTTGCGTCCAACGGAGGCCGCTCGGACCCCTCAAGTACCCTGAGATACCGCTCGCCCGCACTATGAGGGGAGCAGAGGTGTTGAAGTACGCCGCGCCCGCGGTGAACAGATACAGGCTGCGGGCATGTAGCAGGTCGTGCGCCGCACATCAGCCTTGGCCGGGAGGAGAGCTCCGGCTCGCCGTGCACATGTCGTCCTCGCTGGAGAGGAGGGGGCCCATCCCCCTCCCCAGTCGCTGCACGGCGCTGCGCGGCTGCGGGGGCGCTGAAACATTAAAGCTAGGCGGCAGAATTGTGTTGGACAATCATTTTCTTTGAGGGTACAGGCTTGTGGAGAGGTTGAGGGGCCAGCGGCGTGTAGATATCCATGGCATTTACTATTATGAAGCCACAGTGTAAGGTGGAGCAGGAGACGGGAGCGTGGTAATGGCCGTGGCAAGAACAGGATGGCAGTTTAACGGGTCGGGGCAGGTTTTACACAAGGCTTACATCTAAAACCAAAATATTACAGAAGGGGCAGAATGCCTTAAAGTGAAACTCAAAAAAAATATAACCTTCATATCCTTTCAAAATAATATGAAGCAAGTTAACACAGAAATTACACCGGTTTCACCTGGGACAGGTGAACTCTAAATATCCTCTCGGTGGCTGGATTACTTAGCAATAAGGTAACCGGCGTAAGAAAATCGAGAATGATACAAGGCCCATGAAATCTGGGGGCAAGCTTGCCCGCGGGAACAAAATTTTTGACCATAACCTGGTCACCTACCTTCAAGGTGGTGGGTCTCCGTCCACGATCATACCTTTCCCTAACCTTTTCATGAGATACTTTAAGATTAGCTTTAGCCTTCTTCCAAAGATCTTTAATGTTGTCCGGATCTATTGTCTCGGGCAGAATGTCATTCAGAGACCAGAGGTTAGAGAGCGGCGTGTTGGGAACGAACTTAAACATCAAAGAAGCTGGAGTAAATTTGTGAGATTCATGAACCGCCGAATTCAAAGCAAAAGCTAACCAATGCAGGGACGTGTCCCACCTAGAATGATCTTCATGATGATAGGCAATAAGTGCGGACCTGAGATTACGGTTAACCCGTTCAGCCAGAGATGGTTGAGGGTAATAAGCAGATGTAGTTACATGAGAGATGGACAAGTCAAAACAGAATTTACGAAACAGATTTGATGTAAAAGCTTTAGCATTATCAGATACAATGTATTGGCACGGACCAAAAGAAGCAAAAATAGAATTTAGGCAAGTAATGGTGGACTGAGCGGTAGCCAGCTTAGTCGGAAATAACCAGGAAAATCTTGTAAAACCATCTACACACACAAAGATGAACTTGTTGGCATTACCCTTTGACTGGGGGAAGGGTCCCACATAATCGATATACAGGCGTTCCATGGGGCGCGACGCTTGATGAGAAGACAAAAGGCCTACTTTAGTGGACATGGTGGGTTTACTGATCAAACAAGATTTACAAGCTTTTACAAGTTCCCGAATTTCACCGTCCATACCTTTCCATATGAACATTTCACGAATCTTTTCACGAGTTTTAAAGATTCCAAGATGCCCCCCCAATGGGGTCTCATGATAGTATTTGAAGATCATAGGTACAAGAACCGCTGGAACAACAACTTTCATCAACTTATCATGCCTCGAAGGGCAACATAGAACACCATTCCTTAGAACATAAGGGACAGCATGTTCCCCAGAAGAAAGGGTTTCCATTATCGGAGCCAGCGTCGGATCTTCACGTTGGTATTTCTCAATATCCCTAAAAAGCATGGGAGCATCTGTTAAGATGGCATTAACACCAGATAGTATGGACTCGGAAGGTGATGAACTGTCGACCGGTTCGTGGGTCTCTACGTCGTTATGAAACATACGGCTGAGTCCATCGGCAACAACATTTTCAGTACCTCTGATATGCCGTACATCGAATTGGAAGGCAGAAATACGGATGGCCCAACGGGCTATACGACCTGTACGATGCGGCCTACCTACGACCCAGCTTAAGGCTTGATTATCTGTCTCCAGATCGAATTTGACGTGTTCCAGATAGAGACGGAACTTTTCTAAGGCGAATAAGACTGCCAAACCTTCAAGCTCATATATGGAGTACTTTGCTTCTTGAGCTGACAATGTCCTAGACGCATAGGCGATGGGTCGCCTCCCTAGTTCAGTCTCTTGAAGAAGAACTGCAGCTACTGCTGACGACGATGCGTCGGTTTGGACGATGAATTTCTTCGAGAAATCAGGCATAGCAAGTACAGGGGCATTACAGAGAGCTAATTTCAGATCTTCAAAAGCGGCTTGTTGAGAAGGTCCCCACTCGAATTTGATGCCTTTCCTACGAAGAAGGTTTAAGGGCGCCGCTCTATTAGCAAAATTAGGAATGAACTTCCTGAAGAAATTCACCATGCCAATGAACCTGGCGATACCTTTAATGTCCTTGGGAGGTTTAAAATCACGGATGGCCTGTGTTCTAGAATGATCGACTGCTACACCATCAGGTGACACAATATGCCCTAGGAATGACATAGAGGGCTTAGCAAAGGCAACCTTGGACAACTTAACAGTTAACCCAGCCTTACGAAGGCGATTGAGAACTTCTCGCAAATGATCTAGATGTTCTTCAAAGGTTTCGGAAAATACGACGACATCATCCAAGTAGTGATATAAGTACTCAAATTTGATGTCGGAAAAGACCCTATCTAGTAGCCTAGTGAGCACAGCTGCCCCCGTGGGGAGCCCGAAAGGCACGCGGTTGTATTCATATAAATTCCAGTCCGTGGCAAACGCTGTAAGATGTTTAGACTCTTCGGCAAGGGGAATTTGATTATAGGCCTGATTCAAGTCCAAGATGGTGAAGAACTTGGCCTTACGAAACCATGAAAAGCAAGAATGAAGGTCGGGAAGGGGCACAGATTGCAACACCACCTTCCGATTGAGAGCCCTGTAATCAATGACAGGCCTGAAGCCTCCTTGGGGTTTCGGGACTAGAAAAATAGGCGAAGAATACGCTGACTTAGAGGGCCTAATAATACCATCTTTCAACATCTGATCGATGATTTCTTTCAGAGCCTTCATTTTAGGTGGAGATAGCCTATACGGTGGAAAACGGACAGGAATTGAATCCGTGACCTCAATTTTGTATTCAATAAGGTCAGTAACACCAAGAGTATCAGAGAACACCTCGGGAAACGACTGACACAGTTTCCGAATACTATCAGCCTGCTCCTCAGGTAGATGTCTAAGGTCTAACAACATCTCATCCTGGGTAGGCGAAATAGATGAACATGATACAGAATTACACTTTAACAAGGGAATTCTACAATTGGACGCAAATTTGAATGTGCACGACCTACTCTGGAGATCGAGCACAAGACCAGTGTGAGAAATGAAGTCCGCTCCCAATATGATGGGGCAAGACAAACGCTTGGCCACAAACAATTTGATCTTCCATGTAAATTTAAAAACCCGAATTTTGACATGTAAGGAACCTAGAATTTCTAATGGAGATGAATTAGCCGAAACATATTTAACAGGAGATGAGTCATAGTCAGGGAGTTTACAAACAGATTTCAATTTAGAATACCAATCAGCCGAAATAATGGAACAAACACTGCCTGAATCTAAGAGAGCTGTTATAGGCTCGTTATTTAACTCAATCTTAAGAAAAGGAACAGGTGCGGGGGTATCCGCCGCAATCCTAAGACACTCTTTAGGGCATTCAAAAGATGAATTTGAAGGCTGGTCGTTCTCTGCATTTACAACCTGTTTACTAGGGGCTAAGTCTCGGGAAGATGGATTAGTCGGCTCAGCCGACGCCACTAGTCACTTTTTATTATTGGAATAGCTGGAATTTGCACCAGAAGTTGAGCAGGAGGGGGTGCTATTTGAGTTTGGGCAATTCTTGGCGATATGTGAGAAGGCCCCACACTTAAAACAGCCTTGTGATGACCCTGCTCCATTCCTTGTCCCACTTGACTTGATCAGAGGACACTTATTCCGCAGATGTTCAGGCGACCCGCAAGCATAACATTTACGGGGATTGACTGGTCGGCGAGGTGGAGGCCGAGTGTTACTAAAGGAAGGCGGGGGTTCTTTCGCGACACGCAAAGAATCGGCGTATCTAACTCCTTCCGCTGAGACGGCCAATGCTTCAAGTTCAGAGAAGGTTTGCGGACACGCCGCGAAACACAAATATGACCTGTAGGATGGCGAAATACCTTCTACAATAGCCTGCACAATCTGATCTTCAGGAAAGTGCAGAGCAAACACCCTAGTGTAGAATTTGATATCTTGAATGAAATCAGCCAAGTTTTCATCCAAGCGCTGTACACGGTAATAGTACTTCTGAATCAGGGAGGACCTGGCCCTAGCCGGGATGAAGTTAGCTAGCAAATGGGCATGGAAATCCTCAATAGATGATTGCTCGGCAATGGCTCTTACGATTTTATCAGAGAGAATACCAATAGCATACGGATAGATAATTTGCAAAATTTGACATGGCGAAAGAGAAAAAACCAGAGCATGATCCTGAAATTCCACTAGAAATCTTAAAAATGAAATTACATCACTGGTGGTGTTGACGGAAAACTTAGAGATACCTCTAAGCAACATTGCCAATGGATGAGGCAAGCTACTGAACCCAGGTGACATAGTCGTTAAAGGTTTCAATGGCAAAGAAGTTAATTCCGAGCGGATGTTACCCAATGACGCACGGCGTTCAGATTCGTTGTTCGATGGGGCAGAGATAGTTTGAGCAGCAACGGTTATCCTATTGACTTCTCCCTGAGGAGGCTCTTCATCACTACCTACGTTCACTGTGGCGGGTTGATCAGTTTTGGGAGGAACTTCGCCGGTTAGCAATTGAGTGACCTTATTAGACAATTCAGAAATAGTTTCAAGGAGCGTATTAGCGTCCTTCCTCTGAACGTCATTCACCTTTAGAGACAACAGATCATTAACTCTATTTGCAAAGTGATACAGCCTGCCTTGCACACGCTTAATTTGATTAGGAGGCGGATCGTTTTCATCAAAAAAGCTGACTACAGATGCTAGCCCAGTAATATTCTCGACGATCGTGGAAAGAGAGTCATCAATTTCTTTCTCTCCCAAATTGGGGATGGAAATGGGCAAATCAAGGAACTCTCTAAGCTTGTTGGTGTCGATTGCAACCGTGCCTCCAGATTGCACATTTCTGATAGTTAACTCGTATATCAACTCCTCTTTGCGCAAATAGTTAAGGAGGAGAACATCGCGAGGGCCGGGCATGATGACAGAACAATTTTGAAAAACTCAAAAAATTCCAGCAACTGAGACAATTGTTAGAGTTCGAATCAAAGCAATGTTTAGCCGTCAAAAGGGGCTAAATTGAGACCCATTCAACCACGCTCTGCTACCACTTGTTACCGTGTTTTAGCGGTAGGTAGAGGCGTAAGAAGGTGCGGGCGTGAATGGGTTTCAAACTACGGAATCAAAGTTAATGTAAAATTAATTTAAAATTTAACTAGGTTATATTTTCTTTTCAAAAACCAAGCAATAACAGACATGGCAGGTACAATGTAGCAAAACAAGGGGAGATACAATATTTACAGGTTTTGGGCTTCACGCCCTGACTTCAGCGATCAGCTCAGTTTTACCACAAACACAAGTTTTAACAGAGGGGCAGAAAACCCCATTCATCCCTAGGAGCCCCTGGCTCCGAATTACACAGAAAAGCCTCCACGAGGCATATGACACTCCATTTTCAAAAGAGCGATCCGCTCTTAAAATTTAAGCCTCTCAAAGGCCACACCAAACTCTACCTTCAAGCTGTCCTCTAAGGACGTATTCACCGGGGTAAAATACCCAGTCTACTGAGGTCTATTAAATGAAAAGCAGGTTAATTAAATGACCTCTAAAACAATTTGAGAGGAGGCGAACTTGCACTCCTAATACACTTGGTTTTTAAGACCTACTTTGGCTCTTAGGCCACTGATGCAAGGGCTAATCCCATACTACAGAGGTGACTTAGAAAAGAACAATTGTTTTACGTTATCGAAGAATAGGTTGAGAAAAAATAAGTTCACCTCAAAACATTATGAGTGGGAGCTCGAGAGGGTTAGCACTCTCTATCCCAATATGTAGCTTTACAAGAAAAAGATGAAAAGAGTAATTACATTTTAGGAAAAGGTTACATGATGGAAATGCTTCGAACCCGCCGCGAGTGTTAAACTGCCGACCTAGCAAGAAAAGAAGTTATTAATAGGCCATTACCTGGTGTTGAACGGCTGAAGAAGAAAGAGGCGCTTCCCGCCTCCTGCTATGTACTTAATACACTGAAAGATGGAACAGAAGTGGCCCGGAGACCCCAAAATCAGCAGTTTATATCCTCTCGCGGAAGATTCTAGGCGTTAGGGGAAATAAAACACCCTCCCTCAAAGTTTTTATTGGCTAGGGAAAAGAAACCCCTACATAGAGGAAGAAGAAACACATTATTGGTGGAAAATTAATTAAAGAAATTCGGGATTGGCTAGATCCAAAATAAGGGGAAAAAGAGGGGTATACAGCCAACTTAAACCATGACAGAAAGAAATTTAACAAAGAACAAACTCTTGAAATAAAAATTTCTCCAACAAAATAGTTCTTTGATTTCGCACTAGGTTGCACTATTGTAATTCTTCAGTAGTGTCCTCTAGAAGAGAAAGTTCACACTTCTTACTTCAAGCGAAACAAAAACACATCAAAAGTGACACAGTTCAAAAACTCAAAATTTTCCACGTGGTGACATCTTCTGAGAAAGTAGAGAATTAATAGAATAGATAAAGTTCAACCTTCCTCCAGAAGAGGAGTTTCAACTGGCGCAACTTTTAAATAAACGGTGTAGAGGTGTACCGCCCGGTACAATTATTATTATTATTATTATTATTATTAACACATGTATTTGACTCTGGAGATTTCAGCTTCGGAAGCTTAGAATAAAATATAAGAGATTCACTTTTGACATATCAATTTATGAGTTCACTGGATTTTTGGACAAAAATGTATTCTACACAGTACTTCCTGTTTTTACCACTTTTAACAACACTCTTTACTGTGGTAAACTTATTTTCTACCATTTTTACGCAGCACAGATTAAGGTCTTAGGGCGAACTATGGGATAGGGGCTAGGCTTGGGAATGTCTGTGGCCTCAGTTAAGGTACAGCTCCAGCACAAAATTCCATATTCAGTGTTGCTGCCAGTGGGGACCGAACTCTTCATTTCCCAAATGCAAGCTCAATGGTAGCTTAGCCGAACCACACAGTCAACTTGTTCAGTACACCAAAAAACTCTTTGTACAATCTGTCCTCATTTACAAATTCGAGATTAAATTATTTTTCAATGGTTTGCAAACGTTTTGAAGAAAGTTCAGTATTTACTGAAAGGCGTACGTTTCTGATATTCGAGAATAAAGACAGGAATACCACCTGAAATATCAGACCTTTATGCGGCAGCATGTTCATTTCTTTGTTAAGATCTGATATATCTCACAGTAGATGATCTTGATGGCAGGTTATATCGGAATGTGTTTGCAGGAATAATTTAAATTTAAAGAGTGGAACCCAGAACCCAGCTAAGTGCCAGAATGGTGTTTTGAAACATTGGGCAACACTATAATAACAGCTGAACACTTTTATTTTAATGAACGCGTATGTGATACACGTAGACACACCTTTGTTATTGGACAGATGTGAAATAACATTTCTTAAATACAATATACGTACAATAACGACTCATAAAGTTGAAATTAATAAACACATCTACGACCCGTTACACTTTATTCTCAAAGGTGGATGTGTGCCAGAATGGCTTCATGTTCATATCACTCACTTAATGTCAGGTAAGTGACATATATCTTCATAAAATGATCAATATGTCTCATCAGAGAAAGGAAACATTCACATAAGATTCAGTTTCGTTTCTTATGTTTTTCCATGATTCCTTCTGCAGTGACGTTTCTGACTCCGAAAATAGTTTTCCCTTTCTTTTCGAAATATGAAACAGTTTCCATGCTTCTACTACACTGTACAAATATTTCACTTCTATATCTCCAGGATTTTCTACTGGCAACCATCTCATTGATACCTTTGAGACACTTACGTCCTTCCTTGTTATGAGAGTGTCAGCTGCGGCCTGGATATCCAGGAACACACCTTGTCTCATTTCAATAATCTGAAATTCGTTGTTGTGACTGAAAGATTTCACTATACTGTACAACTTTTCAGGTCCAAAGCCTTACACCTTTTTCTCTTACATGTCGCTAGGAAGTTTCTATCACTTGGTATCTTTAAATACAAGTTAGTTTTATTCTCTGACTTCGAATAAGCCAATGCACTAGGCAAATGAACAGAAATTGAAATCATAACACTGTTCTTATTCCGACAGCCAGTTATCTCTATGTATTAATAGATGTTTTCGTACATCCGTATGGTGTAGCCCTTGTAGTAGGCAGAACGCAATATCATTAACACCTGTATATGCTATCATTTCGGGCTACATGCACATGCACGCTTTATTACTATCACGTAAATGGATGTAGAAACATGATAACTGTCGTTTATAAAATATCTGAATTCGACAGTGTAGGTAAAAAACATAACTCATCTTTAAGCATCATGTTAGCCTTTTTCTGTTTTCTATGATAATGTTCAAAATGCAAAATGTAATTTTGTCTGTCTTGTTTCTACAGACTTGCAACCTTTTATTTTCGTGCAATTTATCACATAATCGGCAGATGTCAGAAAGCGGTGGTTTGAAATAAAGACTAGGAAACTGTCCTTTGAATATTATGGAATAATAATAATAATAATAATAATAATAATAATAATAATAATAATAATAATAATAATAATAATAATAATACTTGTACCGGAGCGCCTTTTAGAAGGTCATCTGTTATATGAAGCTTGAACTGTATATCAGAAGAAGTTTCGAACTTTATCTTCAGATGTCTCTACTGTCGCCTTATGTGCCCCCTCTGGTGGGAGGATGGACAGGTAATTTTCATAGAAATTTGTAGTTTCTAGGTTTACAAAACTGAAATGTTTGTAGATTGTTTTTGTGTTCTAAGGTTACTAGCACTGCTATCTCTTCCTTCTTCATGAAATTATCGACCAATCAGAAATTTCGAATATTTATTAAATTATCCAATCAGAGTTGAGGGTGTGTACAGGGCTTCGGCTCAGAGAGTCCTGAAACCTTCCCCTCCTTTGGGCCATGTTGTCTTTTCCATCGCTCTAGTCAGGAGGTTTAGATTGCGTACGAAGTGGAGGCAGGGGAAAGTCTTGCCCCGCGTCGGAAGGCCCACCAGATCAAGGTAATGGCAGACATCTTTTAATCAAGTGATAGTCTCAGAAAGCTGACTTGAGAGGAAGGTTTCAACATTCTTTCTTAATATAAATCTCAATCTTTCAATGTAAATGTTAAATCAAGTCTAAGGACTTTATTCTAACTTGGGGAATAAAGAGTGTTTACCCTCTTTGAATTCTACTTCAACTTGATATTGGAGTGACTATGATTTTGAAAAATTAAAAATGTATCTCTTCTTTTGGAATTGTTTTTTTCCATCCAGTCACCTCTCTAGTATAGGCTTAGCCTCTGTGACTTCGGGCCATAAGCCCAAATAGGGTTTTAAGTGTTTCAGAGTGTATTTTCAAAGGAGTGAAAGTGTTCGCCTCCTAGCATTTTGGTTTACGGCCGATATGTTGAACATTTTCTTTAGATTACTAAGGCCATGTAGAATGGGCTCTTATTACCTCTGTTAAAGTTTAACTATTCCTATTTTAGTGTAACTCAGACTGTCATTCGGGTAAGACAGTGGAAACTGTTTGTATTGATCTAATGTAGAATTTAGATTGTGCCTGGGAGAGGCTGGATTGGAATATGTTTTGGAGAGCATTCTCCTAGAGTGGTAATTGAATGGAGCAATGGTGCTCTCTTGAACTAAGTAACTTTAGAGCTACAAGCTCTTTCTCCAAATTGTTGTGTACCTCATTGTGTTAGGATTTCAAATCATTATTGTTACAAGAGCCGACGAGCTCACCTTTGTCTATCCAATTGTTATTCTTTCATTATTGATTTCAGAGAAGAAAGAAAAGAAATAAAATTTCAAAGTTTAGAGTTTTAAATTACGCTTTAAACTTTTCTCTGTCCACCCATTTACGCCCGCACCTTCTTACACCTCTGCGTTTCACGGTATCCCCGTAATAATAATAATAATAATAATAATAATAATAATAATAATAATAATAATAATAATAATAATCATCATCATCATAATGCCGCAACAGTAACAAGTTTGGTATCTAAAAATAATGTAAACACTATATAAATATTCAAATCGAGACTATGTAATTCACTTTGTGTCGTGGTTCTTGAATAATTATTTTAGGTTCTCCGTAACTACGCTATTTACTATTTATGCCCCCCTTCATTTCCTGCTTATCCTCATCTGTAAATTTTCGTATTTTATATTATTCTCACGCTTCTCTTTGAATTATACATCTCCTCATTTATTGCTCTCCACTAAAGCGTGAATTGTTACAATAAATAAATGCGTTTTTACGGTAAAAGCCTCGTGTCCTTATCCTGAGGTGGTGCAGCTTTCTTCAGGCACTCCCGCAAATGAAGGTGATCTGAGTGTACAATTTGAGCCACATACAAGCCCTCCTGCCATTTTAAATTTCTGGCAGTACTGGGAATCCAACCTGGGCCCCCGAGGACGGCAGCTGGTAACACTAACCGTTACGCTACAGAGGCGGACGTTTTTAATGTGATATTAATATACCAAATACCGGTAGTTATTTGATCTTCTCTTTAGAAATAGTTCTAATTTGAACTGACAGTTCAAGACTAGTAGTTTGTCCCTTCCAAGACACCTACTAATAAATGTCCATCTGTTTCATTACCCCATATTATTTCAGGAAGAGCCAATAAATGCAGGTACACGTATATACCCACACAATTCTAATTAACCATGAATGGCCACACTCACTAATTGCTGTCTATTTACAAGTCCCTTTCTCTCTCTCTCTCTCTTCCTTATGCCAGCCCGTTGCTATATCTGCGGACGCTTAATCTTACTTTGACTTACCCAAGTCCAGTCACCTCATACAGAAGCTGTCTGTAGACAGCTGGATCTGAACACAGGGCTACGGGCCATTCGACACACGATGACTATTCGTTGGTTCGATTCCATAGACAATTCATTAATTCACACAGTCACATGAAATGAACAACTAAACAGTTCAACAGAATTCAACAACGGAACGATACGCACAACAGCGAACATTAACACAGGTCCATTTACCTTCACACTCGCAATAATCATTGACTTCCTTCGCTGACGCACGCTGAGCGTCGGTCCACAGAAATACACGAACACACAGTACAGTTTTCCGTTTCGTTGTCTCCAGCCCACCCACTCATTGGTCTCTCTGACACCACAACAACAGCTCCTCGTTCAGACCTCGGTGGGACATTAGCGACAGCCAACCCCTCTGTCGACCTCAGCCCATCCACCGAACGCCAACACATGGACTCCACCACGGAGCCCAACTGTGACTGACTGTCCGCGGCTAGCCTCCATTTTTATAGCTCGTGTGATTTGAGCCAGAATTTTCGTGAGGTGACTAGAGGCAGAACATTCCCGTTGAATCTCCAAGAAACTTATAGGCAAGCCGGCCGACGAAAACAATACACGGAAAGGGCGGCCCAACCCCACAAGCCGGCTGGGAGAACCCTGGTCGTGTGAATCAATAGCCCCTTCCTGGAAGTACCGCAAGGGCCTACCAAGGGGATGGCACGTAACAATAATGAACATAAATTATCTTGCGTATCTGAAGAATGATTATCACGATATTTAATGGTGTTGCACACCTCTATCGACACTTACATGAACCCCGTAGTGTTAATGAAATACTGAAGAAATAGAAGGTAATTTAAGTCGGGAGGATATACAAATGAGCTGTAACTTTGGAATTCTCTGAAAATAGGAGAGAGATGTCACCTTACGCGCCATCTCCGCTGTCTAGTGGTAACTTGCGTGCCCCTCACTCGGAGGCCCCAGGTTTGATTTCCGGCCAGGTCAGAGGATTTTACCTGGACGTGAGGTTTGGTTCGAGGTCCACTCAGCCTACATGATTAAAATTCACGGTGAGATGGCGACCCCGGTCAAGAAAACCAAGAATAACTGGCGAGATGATTCGTCGTACTGACAATGTATCACCTCGTAAACTGAAGGCCTCAGGGCTGAGCAGCTGTCGCTTTGTAGGTCACGGATCACAAGGGTTGTAGCGATTTGAGGTTTGCTTGTTGGTTTGTTTGTTTGGTAATCTTACATTCAGTACTCAGAAACCGGCTGCAGATCGGCCCGGGTATTTCTCGAAATTTCGGGATTTTGCAGTGTCTATGTAAGAAATGGTCAGCTCAATCCACTTGCCAGGCTTTCGTGATAATAGTTAAAATGCGACCACATTCTATTGGGCCAGTTAACAACACCTAACTGTTAGATACCTGTCGTGAAATCCTGAACGATTACGAAGGTAATATTTAAATATAAAATGCTATGGGTCAAATAAATTTGATTAGCACCATGGGGAAATATATGATCCTTAGGCTACAAATTGATGAGAAATTTTCAATCACGATGATCCCCACTTCAGGATGAGAGAACAGATCATGTTTCATGTTTAACTGGGTGAAGAACTCCCTTATTTTCACCCTCAAATGATTATATGTGGGTTGAAAGGCGCCTGCCTTCCTCTACAAAAGGAGATAAGCTCTATCAAGTGAGTGCTGACTTAATTTTCTGCTTCAGAGAACCTTGAGATAGAGGAAGAAGCCATAAACAAGAGATGATCCTCCTCGCGGTATGATTTACTTTATTGCTAGATAATTCTGTCCTCATAGGAGGACGGCACGCAGACTGTAGTCGTGACTTATCATTCAGATAGGTTCCATCGTACCACACATAACAAACGAACTATTGAACAAAACAATTCGGTTTCATGTTCTTACTATTCGTACGACTCAATAATTTAGTTTGTAAATTAAAACATAAGGAAAGTTAACATTTCTTTCCACGATGTGGTAGTCGATCACCTGAGAAATAAATGACCCCACTTCTACTAATGTTACAATTGTGATTTCTTAAAGAAAATCGTGAGTTAGTATTTAAAGTGACCGATTTCTAACTGACCATACAGAGAAAATAAGTAACCGTTTAAAGACTTTTTAGGGGGAATGGAAATGAATATTTCTCCGCTATAATTTAGTGCATATTTCATTGCTCATTATCGAATAATTTGATTCTCATACAAATAACCCCAGTGGATGGGGTCGGTAGAATAAGACCCACGGTATCCCCCACCTGTAGTAAGAGGCGACTAAAAGGGACCCCAGGGTCTCTTAACTTGGGGAGCATGGGTTGGCGACCACGGGGCTCTCAGCTGAGTCCTGGAATTGCTTCCACTTAATTGTGCCAGGCTCCTCACTTTCATCTATCCTATCCGCCTCCCTTGGCCAACTCTTGTTCTTTTCCGACCTCGACGGTATTACGTATGGAGGCCTAGGGAGTCTTTCATTTTCACACCCTCCGTGACCCTTGACTTTCTTTGGCCGACACCTTCATTCTTCAAAATAGCGGACCCCTTCCAATTTTTCTAATTAATGTTATATAGAGGATGGTTGCCTAGTTGTACTTCCTCTTAAAATATTAATCACCACCACCACCTCTCATACAAATGTGGGATAGAAATGTGTTTAAAAACTTAGTAGTTGGTTGGTTGCGTGCTATTTATTTTATTCCGCAGGATTCATAATTTCCTCGTAAGGTTTTAATATCTGTAGAAACTTACAGAATATGCTGAAATAATTATAAATTAGTATCTTAGAGTCTAAAATTTAGGGTCTTGGTTAATAACACCAGTTTTGTCATGAATATGATGTCGTGAAAGTTCATTATCACTGTCACAATTCGATTTTATTAAGCTGTAAACTATATAGGTACCGTAGTATATGGCTAGAACATTTTTTTTGTCATCAGTCCTTGGTTTGCTCTGATGAAGTTCTCCAATCTAACTCACCTTACTCTATACCACCACGCTCCGCCAATTAATCTGCATAGTAACCTCCCGCTACAGACTAAGCAGCCTTCTAGATTCACCCTGCCATTATCTCGCAGCGACGGGATCATTAATGCTTATCACCTCACCACGACATAGGTTAACACCCTTGTGTATTGCTCTCCGGCCTTCTGGCGAGATACCATGAACGTTAAGGTATTGTCCGGTTGGCCAGGTTTGCTGCAGATCTTCAGACTACCATTAAGTAGGTCATTCTCCTCACCGCAAAATAACTAGCAAATTCTACATCCATAGTAATCTGCTTTTCATACTGATCTCTTGGTAACCTTCGGCCTTCTTCTTATCCCACACGATTCTCTCGGAAGCTAAATTATCAAATCCTGGGCGTTCCAGACCGTGAACCAATCAACCTACCTCTGCTTTGAGTCAAAAAATATCAAAATAGTACGTACCTAATGAGTTAAATACCTCTTGTCACCTTGAACATTCTTCCTTAAACCACAGTTCGAAGGCCTCTATTCTCTTCCTCTCTGCAGTAGTTATTGTCGTTGTTTCGCTTTAATATATTATCATGTTCCAAATAAATGCTTTCATAAACGACAGCCTGTGGAGTGTAGAATTTTTCTTTACATGAAGACCAGAACATATAATTTTAAAACATACATTGGTTATAAAGATTGCCACCCGCCGGGCTCATTGGCTCAGACGGTTGAGGCGCTTTCACACCCCAACATGGCTGGTTCGATCCTGGCCCAGTCTGATGGTATTTGAAGGTGCTCAGATACGTCAGCTTTGTGCTAGCACATTTACCGGCACGTAAAAGTCTCCTCGGGGCTAAATCCCGGCAACGCGGCGTCTTCAAATCCGTTTTTAAAAATTAGTTAGCGGGACGTAAAGCCAATATTATTATTATTAGTAGTATTTTGTTATTACCACCCAATATCAAAGTACTCACACACAGGTTAAAGGTCTAGGAGGCTCTGTGTAATCCCATAGGTCCGAAGCCTAGGAGTTTTCCACTTTCACGTTTTCTGTGACTTTCCACTTTCTTTGCTAATTCTTCATTCTTAGGAATTCGATTTTCCCTATTTCTCCCATGGTAATATTATTTCGTTGTACCTCCCCTAAATACTACAATAACCATCACCTCAACAATCACAACAACTGGCTACAGGATGCGTGATCAGTGATCCATTGGTTTAGCAGGGAACATTTATCAGGCTACGAAGGTCAAAGTTTGGAAAAGGCTCCATGGTGTATTATCTCTAGGCGACTTGCACGCCGATTTCGAAATTGCGTTCTCTCTACCATTCGCAATACTGTATCAATCAATCAATCAATCAATCAATCAATCAATCAATCAATCAATCAATCAATCAATCAATCAATCAATCAATCAATCAATCAATCAATCAATCAATCAATCAATCAATCAATCAATCAATCAATCAATCAATCAATCAATCAATCAATCAATCAATCAATCAATCAATCAATCAATCAATCAATCAATCAATCAATCAATCAATCAATCAATCAATCAATCAATCAATCAATCAATCAATCAATCAATCAATCAATCAATCAATCAATCAATCAGTCAATCAATCAATCAATCAATCAATCAATCAATCAATCAATCAATCAATCAATCAATCAATCAATCAATCAATCAATCAATCAATCAATCAATCAATCAATCAATCAATCAATCAATCAATCAATCAATCAATCAATCAATCAATACTGACGTGCATTTAGGACAGTCGCCCAGGTTGCAGATTCCCTCTCTGTTGTTTTCCTAGCTATTTATGAAATGATTTCAAAGAAGTTGGAAATTTATGGAACATCACGGTTGGTAAGTTATTCCAATCCCTAACTCCCCTTCCTATAAACGAACTTTTGCCACAATTTGTCCTCTTGAATTCCAACTTTATCTTCATATTGTGATCCTTCCTACTTTTAAAGACACCACTCAAACTACAGTAATTCGTATACTGATGTCATTCCACACCTTCTCTCCACTGACAGCACGGAACATACCATGTAGTCGAGCAGCTTGTCTCGTTTCTCCCTAGTCTTCCCAGGTAATGCGCCAGTCAGTTCGCCTTGGAACAAAACAACATTTATTTGGGAACGCATTAAAATATCGACAGTCTCCCGAGTGAAGACAAAATGTTTTCACTAGGTTCTTTCACATATCGATTTCAGTGATATAGGAATGAAAATGCGCATCTTTAAAATTCTACGAATAATAGCCAGGGAAGGTTGTATAGCCAATAGGTGTCAATGTTTCTTAACGGCGAACTCTTAAGGCTAGAATACCACAGGAATTCCTGCTAAAACCTCTCCTAGCACCAGTCTTTGTCATTGGATTACCTCTAATAGTAAAATATGAAATGGCGTATGGTTTTCAGTGCCGGGAGTGTCCGAGGACAAGTTCGGCGCGCCAGGTGCAGGTCTTTTGAACTGACACCTGTAGGCGACCTGCGCGTCGTGATGAGGATGAAATGATTATGAAGGCGACACATCCACCCTGTCCCCGTGTCAGCGAAATTAACCAATTATGGTTAAAATTCCCGGAAATCGAACCAATTATGCAGACAACCTACAGATATACGCACATGGTCATTCTCGAGACCTCCATGCCATTATAAATGACATGAGGCGCATAATATGCTTATATGAATGGACTGATCGCCATGCCCTTTGAAAGTGAGTGCATTGAAATCACAATGTATTCTGATAGGTACCAAATAATCTTACGCACACGCACAGATTAATGGGATCCCTATTCAGCCTAGAGTACTCAACTGAATTACACTGCAATTTAAGGAGACAGTCATAAACCTAGGACTTTCTATGGACGGACACCTCAGTTGACATGAGCATGTCGTAAATTAGTCAGTGGATGTTTTATTTCGTGAATTTCATGAAAAACTCCGAGAATTATACCCATTAAATGTACCAAAATTACTAGTACAAAGTCTCATAACACTCATCTTTGATTACTGCGGCATAGTTTATAACAACCTCCAAGCACATAATTTTGCACCAAACATCAACGATAGCTTTTTAAAGAAATTTATTTCAATACTGGATATAATTCAGTTAGTTCTACGATCCCTATTGTTAAAGGAACCCCGTTGTCATTGTAAGTAAAATGAGATATCATAAGGTATTTTAAATGCAGATGAATGTATGTTTGGAAAGAACAGAAGGTTTTATAGCCTGAGTCCCATAATATAAAATAGGACAGTTAAATAATTATCTGAAAGACACTTGCTCTATGGGAAACTGACGATCACCACCAGAAAGTTTAGTTCATTATCCCGTGATGTAGTTTGGTTGACCCTTGAATATATTCTTCTGCCGTATTTCCCTCACCTTTTGGGGTTATTGGCGCGAATACTGTTGTGCCGAATATGTGGACTTGGCCCATCCTGACACCAACACAATTTCGACGGGTGTATTCACAATTGTGTGCTCCTGCAGGGATTAGTTGTGTGGTGTGTTGTGGGTTTATAAAGAGGAGTGCATCGAGGTAAACACAAAGATCCCGTCTCCGAGTCAGAGGAATTAACCAGACGCAGATAAATTTCCAACCCGTCCAGGAGCCGAACCCGAGACCCTCTTAACTGAAGATCTTGGGCACTGACTATGCAGCTAGGGTGTAGGACTCTACCTTTGAATAAATACTTCATATCATTCATTCATTCAGATATTCTGCCTTATAGCAGGTCTTGCCATGGGACAAACCTTTCCATTTTTGCCTGTCCATTTATTTTGATGTTCTCCAGTATTTGATATCTTTCTCTTCTTCTTTTGCCTTTCACCATTCCTTCTATTCCTTCTTTCAATAAACAGTACTATTCCGTTTTCACATGATGCCTATCAGTAATAACCACGATTTGTGCAGCGAGAATGCTGGTGTATTGAATGTAGCCCAGCAGGATACGTCCAACATGGTGCCGGCAATGTATATATACTGTACATCACAAATGGAAAATCTTGAGAACGAGAAATGGACTTTTATAGTATTATAAGAATTATGTGTAATGTTAGTTATTTACCGTTAACTCATAACTTATGTGTGTTGTAATGAGTTAATTTTAATAGACGAAGCCAAAGAAGACATGTAAATGAACAATAAATAACGGTAAAGTATCTAAGTTACGAAAATACGATGGTGGCGGCGCGTATGCCGTGATTATCGAAGCTGTATTTTTGAACATGTAGCAGTAATCACATTGAATCAAAGATTCCTTTCTACTTTACTGTTACGGTATGTTGAAAAATAGAAAATCAGATGATTATTGTTATTATTAAAAATGATAAAAGTTTTCGACATGGTAATGTTCAGATTGACTGCACGCAGAAGGATTGATATTAACTAGCTAAAGCAAGTCATTGTATACAAACATAATAATAACAACAAAGATTGTTTCAGGCTCATTCTACAAGGGATACGCACGATGTTGAATTGGAATATAATCCAGAGTAACGAAATGGAAGGCTAAAATGTAAAGGTGAGCTCCAATCGTCAATCGTCGTAAGCATTGTGGGCATGAAAAGGAGGTACAAAGCCATGAGCAACCTGGGCCCTGGCTTTCAAGTCAGTAATTTATAGTATTCTAACTGTGAAATAATGTTATTCTTGTAGTCCTTCCTCTATCTTTGTAGACGTAGTATGTAATTTATAATTAGTGTAGATGTCCTGAAGTAGTTTAATCGGATATGGAGCAAACACATAATCAGCTACTGCGAGCGGTATTGATAGTTAAGACGTTGTGATATGTACTTATCCGAGAGTGATGTTCTAAATTTAACAATATTAATTAGCTTGTGCATGATTATTTTATTGTGATGTGACGATCTCGGTAGTGTTAATAGATAGTGATATCAATGATTATTGGTGAACAGTGTAGTGAAATTCGTGTATGACATGCATTGGTTTGATTGTAATTTATGTCGATCTTTCTTAAGATATATTATTAACATGGAAGGAAATACCATCGCGTGTGGCGGTGTGAGTTGTTTCATGCGAATGCTAGGAATCGAATTCTTTCGTCTAATGGTTGAAAATTATCCAAGTTACTAATAGTTATGGTGCATTTATATCGTGTGTTACATACTATATTTCGTCTTCGACACATATCACGCGGGTAAGTCGTGAATGTAATGTTGAGTTTATAATTGATATTCTACGTGTGAATTTATGTTGGTTGGATTTCGTTGATGTGATATGATAATGAAACTAATGTATTGATGTATGATAGTGTTGATACAAATGACGGTTAAGTTCGTATTGATGTTGAACTGTT